>NC_142171.1:20183289-20490789 GCF_029865625.1 Vigna umbellata
CTGCAATACAATCAGAAAAATCCCAGACATATATAAACATGTTTTCTACCCTAGGGTTCAATATAGAACAATCAAAACAAACACACATGCAATTATGTCAAATACCAAACATAGATAAAGAAAAAGGGGAAGAAAAACACAGAGGAAAACGACATAAAATTCACACATCTAATTAAATGGCCTGACTCTCTAAAGTCCCCAGCGGAGTCGCCATCTGTCGCAACCGGAATCGCGACGGGACGACGATCCGAAGAATAAAAAAACGGGAACCATTTTGAAAAAGAGATTTGGAGTCGCCACCATAGTTTATTCTGGAAAACTACGGAAAAACCATAAAATGATAAGGCATGGTCTGCGAAAATGAGATTCTAAATTCGGGAGTCGGTTACGTGTAGGGAAGGTATTAGCACCCTACAACGCCTGCCCTAAGGCAGTACCTTTAACTAAATATGCGAATATGATGTGGTTTTCAAAATGTTTAATTTTCCCCTAAAATAAAATTCTAAAGAAACAAAATGTATTTTTTAGTTTTTTGGGCCCGACAAGGATTGACATCGTTCCTACGTATTCTCATTCAGAATGAGAAATCAGGGTTACGTAGTTCTCTTTGGAAACTGCTTGAAAAGTTTATTAGAGAAATTGTTTAGAAAATTTGTTTGAAAAATGATTATGGATAAATTTGGATTTTTAGGAAAGTGAACCTGACAAGGACTAGCCTTGCTCCTACGTATCTCCACTTTTGATGGAGAATCAAGGATCACGTAGTTCTGGCTAGCCATATTGTTTGTTGTTTTGAAATTGTTGATGTTTTTGGTTTTTGAAGAATTTTTAGTTTTTGGTATTTTTTGATGTAATATTTAGATTTTTTTTGCGTAATGAGCACTAGGCTGATGCGTACGATCGCACGAGCACTCACACGACTTTTTCCTTATTTTTTATTGTTTTGCGTAATGAGCACTAGGCTGATGCGTACAATCGCACGAGCACTCACACGGCTTTTTTGTTTATTTTTTATTGTTTTGTGTAATGAGCACTAGGCTGATGCGTACGATCGCACGAGCACTCACACGGCTTTTTTGTTTATTTTAGATTTTGGGTAATGAGTACTAGGCTTATGCGTACGATCGGACGAGTACTCATACTACTTTTATTACATTACATGTTTTTTTACAGTTTTACATTTTTTATTAAGAAGGATAGATGAGTTGAATATATATATATGACATAAAAATGTGAAAAGCATAAAGAAAAATTGTGATAGAAAACAAGATAAATTTGTAAACTAAAAAAAATGATCAAAATGCATATATAAATAGAATGAAGAGAAAATGTGTACCTTGTTGAAGATTTGTGTGATGAAATAAAACCTTACTTGTAAATAAGTTATGAGAAAGATAGATGGAAGATGAAGAAGATAACTTTATAGTAGAAAAGGGGTATGGGATTTATTATGTATAGAGAGATTAGGAAATAGTAAAATGTGAGAGAAAAATGAAGTAGAGTTTTGGGATGGAATGAAGAGATTTTGAGAGAGAAGAGATGGATATTATGTAATTGTGTGTGTGAAGAAAATGTGGGTATTTATAGAGCTAAGGATGAAGAAAGTTGATGAATAAAAATAATATAATAAGTTGGTGGAAAATTTAGATGAAATAAAATATAATTAAAAAAAAAGATGAATAGAAAAAGTTAATGTGGAAAATAAGTGAAAGAAATAATATAAAAAGTTGGTGGAGAAAGTAGGTGAAATAAAATATAGTAAATAGTAAAAGTTAATGTGGAAAATAAATGAAAGAAATAATATAAAAAGTTGGTGGAGAAATTAGGTGTGGAAATTAAGTGAAAGAAATAATATAAAAAGTTAGTGGAGAAATTAGGTGTGGAAATTAAGTGAAAGAAATAATATAAAAAGTTGGTGGAGAAAGTAGGTGAAATAAAATATAGTAAATAGTAAAAGTTAATGTGGAAAATAAGTGAAAAAAAATAATATAAAAAGTTGGTGGAGAGATTAGGTGTGGAAATTAAGTGAAAGAAATAATATAAAAAGTTGGTGGAGAAATTAGGTGAAATAAAATATAGTAAATAGTAAAAGTTAATGTGGAAAATAAGTGAAAGAAATAATATAAAAAGTGGGTGGAGAAATAAGGTGGAGAAAAATGGATAATAAAAAATGTTGATGGAGAAGATATAATTAAAAAATGTAAGTGGAAAAATTAGAAAAGTTGATATATAAAATTAATATGGAAATGATGTGGAAAAAGTAAATGAAAAAGGTAGATGATGTGGAATGAGATATGGAGGGTGATGTGGATGGTGATGTGGATGGTGATGTGCAGAGTGAGGTGTGATAAAAGAAAAGGGGTGGTGAGGAAGTAAAAAAATTAAGAGATTATTTTGGGCCATTGGGTTAAGTGTTTAAAAGAAAATTTGGGGTGCATAAAGTAAAATAAATAGTATTTTTTCATTTTGGTTTTTTTTTTGTTTTTTTTTATTTTTGTGATGAATTTTATTTACCCGGACGAAATTGGGTATTGACACATAGTGAACGGCCGTTCTAGATGATTTTCATAGGCGTGTTGAGGCGCTCGTCCAAACAGTAATTTGTGTTAAAATGGTTGTTCGCGGTGCTGACTGTGTTTTTAAATGGGCCTACCACTAAGTCTTAATAATTGCCCACTTTAATAAATTATTCCCACAATCTTCCACCAACCTAATGATTTCTGCATCCTCCAACCAAAGCTACCGACACTCCTCATCCAATGGAAATCTGCCGACAATGGAGTTTTCGGTCAGTTTAAGCAAGACAACGGGGGGGGGGGGGGGGGGGGGGGAATTCCTCAGCCCCTCACCCGTAACCATCCCAACTACACTTCTATTTCACCCGTGATCACCTCCAACAGCCCATCATCTTCATCTTAACCCCTTATCCCACGACTATTCGGATCCTTCTCTTCGAACCCCATCTATCCTCATTTTTTCACCTCTCTGATCACCTTCATCCTTACACACAGCCAATATCATCATCCATCTTTTGACCGTGGGCCATTGCTTCAAACAGCCATCGTCTTCATCCCTTACCTTCTTCATTTTCAAAACCTCACCATCAACAGCTACTGCCAGGTCCACTTCGATCACCACCATTCATCGTCAACTCCGACAGTCTGCCACTGGACCAACACTTCCACCTTGCTTCCGCCGCTATCCCCAGGTCGCCTCGACTCCACCTCCGTCGACTCCGCGAGAACCTCTCCACCCAAAACACCTATTTTCCGCCATCTGAGGCTCTGCTTCAGCCTCTTCCCCGTCGCCCTCTGATGAGTGCATATTTATGCTTTAAAATTCAAATTTTTGATGGGATAATTGTGCTTATATGATTTATTTAAGTGAATTTGTGATGATTGGAATTGTTGGGTTTGGGAAATAAAGAAACTAAAAAGTGAATTTTAGCACATAAATTATTATTGGATGTTCTAATGTTTATTTGTGCAGCTGAGAATATAAGTTTTATTGGTCCAAATGGCAATTCAAGGCCCAAAATCAGATTTTATGTGGAAAATTCAGAAGGGCTAAAGTGCAAATAGAGGCAATTTCAGCGTATTTGTGCAATTTTGGAAAGTCAGAAAATCTAAAAGATAAAATTCAGTTGTTGAATTTAATTTGGGAATATCAACAGAAAATATCTTCCAAATAATTTTATCATTATCTAAATCTTTTAGTTATTTGGAAGATATAAGATATAAGATAATTGAGTTAATATCTATCAAATATTCTTTAAAACTGATTTAATCTAATGAATATTTGAAAGATATAATATATCAACAGAAAATATCTTATCAACAAACTATTCAAAGTCCAAGCCCAATCAAGCCTATATAAAGAGACCCAAAGGAGGCAGAAGGGGGGGGGGACTTCACTTCATTCATTCTCTCATACTCCTCTCACTTTTCTTTCATCTTGTATTCAACTCCATTCATGGAGAGCTAAGCATCTAGGGTTATTCTGCTGTAATTCCAAGACGGATTCTGAGGTTATGTTCAGTTAATGCAATTGTTTACTTTGATTATTGATTTAAGTTGTTCTCTCTATGTCTTTCATCTCTCTATCTTGTTAAAAGCAAAGATTTTTGCATCATAATATGTTTGAATCTATATGCATATTGATTATATGAGTTTTAGGGTTTCTAGGTTTAAATTGAGAATCTACTTTGATTTAATTTAGGAACTTTCATATGATTAAATGGTTTTTACTATCAATTGAGAATGTACTTTGGTTGGTAGTAATAATTTCAACTATAATCAATTGAGAATTTACTTTGATTGATTAACTTTTAATTTGGTTAAGAGATTTAAGAATAGACATGATTAAACACAATAAAATTTGATTGAGAATTTACTTTGGTTGAATTTATTGTGAATAATCTAGAAAGGTTTTGCATTTGATTGAGAATTTACTTTGGTTAAATGCATGATCGCCCTCAAATTAATTAAGAATGTACTTTAATTAATTTGAAACTTAAATAATAATCAATTGAACAATTATCTATGAATAACCGATGACGAATCTATCTTGGAAAAGCAGTGGAATTAACCTATTTAATCATAACTATTTTTAAGTTTATTATTTGTTCTTTAAACATTCTTCAAACATCATTTTTATTCATAAGCATTGCATAGCATAAGAGTCAGATATTCAGAAGCAATTCCGTGTTCGTTGGGAGACGACTCAGGGTTACTTTAGCCCTATCTACCTTCTTGAATACTACTTGGCAATATTGATGTTGCCTTGAAAAGTAGTATTAATTTGATAGCTTCGACGACAGCTTATCAAATTTGGCGCCGTTGCCGGGGAATACGGTTAGTATTTTGAATATTTAATTCTTATTTTTATTTTTATTTTTATTTTTATTTTTATTTTTATCTTTAGTTTTTTTTTTTACGCACATACATTTAATTTAAATTGAGTTATTTTGTAGCCTTTAGTCATTCTTGTTTTAGGAAAAATCTTTGTTCTTGTTTTTATTAAGAATTTCTTTTGAGAAATACTTGAGGCTAGTTTGAATACACTCTGGCTAGGAAAGACTTGGTACTTAAGTTGTCCATTGTGACGCACCTCTCTTTCCTGGGAGTGGATCCAACAAGTCTCTCTTATCTCTTATTTGAAATCTTTCTTTAAAGCAAGAACAAAAGAAAAAAGAGAAGTCAAGAGAAACAACTTCAAGCAGATTACGTAGTGCATGACCAGAGCTAACCCGGGAGAATTTTATCAAATTAACCCGGAAGTCGAAAGGAATTTGCGTAAGTTGCGAAGAAGATTGAAATTTGGGTGTTCTACTGAGGGAACACTTCCTACATCTGAAGTCATTCCACCTTCATTATCTCCAATCACAAACATACCATCCAATCCTTTACCTGATCCTAACCCAAACAATATGGCACAAAGAACCATCAGACAATTAGCCACCTCCCACAATATAACTATCCGAAGTAACATTGAATATCCTAATGAGGAGTGGGAGCTGAGACCTGACCTGTTAAATGCCTTACCAAAGTTCAATGGGTTATCAAGGGAGAATCCACACAAGCACTTGAGACAATTTCACATGTTGTGTGAAAATTTTAGATCTCCCAGGATCACAATAGAAAGCCTTAAAATGAGATCTTTTCCTTTTACTCTTCAAGGGGCAGCTCAAGATTGGTGGTATTATCTCTCTGCACGGATTACAAATTGGGAAACTATTGAAAGACTCTTTCTTGAGAAGTATTTTCCTGCATCTAGATTATCAGCTATCCGCAGAGAAATTCAAGATATAAGACAGAGAGATAGAGAGAATCTTAGTGAATATTGGGAAAGATTCAAGAAATTATGTTCTTCATGCCCTCAACTCCAAATGGAAGATTTTATTCTAAGCTTTTATGAAGGCTTAAGTCCTACTGATAGGTCATGGGCAGATGCTGCAAGCGGAGGATCTTTCTTAGACAGGTCACCAGAAGATGGTATAGATCTAATAGAACGAAAGGCAGTAGACAATCAACAGTATGGCACAAGAGAAAATTCAGTGACTTTGTTGAAGGGAGTGCATGAAATTGATAATGGTGCAGTTGATGGAAAAAGGATAGATGAAAGATTGAATAAGCTAGAAAGCAAACTCGACGAGATTGCAAGTTTGTTTAAAACCTCAACTCCACAAATTGCTAAGAAGTGTGGAATTTGCATTTCAACTAACCATTACACTGATGAATGTCCTAGCTTGGTGGAAACTACTGTGGAAAACTCATCTCAAGCTTTTGCTGCAAACATGATTGGAGGAAATAGACCATACCAGAATTATCATGATTCGTCCTCCAATAGATATCAGCAGAACAGACAACCATATGTTCCACCTCAACAAAGGCAACAATCTCAGCCTGAAATGTCAATGCAAGATTTCATGGAAACAATAGTTGAACAAAATTCAGAAATAAAGAAATCAATTGCAGAGTTGACTCAAAGGGTGGATAAGTTAGAGGCTAAGGAATCAAATAAACTGCCTGCACAAACAGTGATCAACCCGAGAAATGTAAATGCTATTACTTTGAGAACGGGTAAGCAGGTAGAAGGCCCTGAAGGAGCCCAAGAGGATGAAGATAAAGAGAAAGAAGAAGCACAAATTGAGGACAATGAAGGATCAAGTGAGCCATCACCTGAGACTACCACTGAAAAATCCAGGTTAGTATCTTCTAACTCTTCTTCTAAAATTCTTCTTCATCTTATTCTCCACTTCCTCCATATCCAAATCGGTTGAAACCGAAAAACAAAAAAATGGAGGAATTAGACCAAGAGATCTTAAATACTTTCAAAAAGGTGGAGATCAACATTCCCTTGCTAGATGCTGTTAAGCAAATCCCTAAATACGCCAAGTTTTTGAAAGAAATTTGCACAAATAGAAGGCGTTTTAGGGATAATGAGATTGTGAATTTGGGAAGAAATGTGTCAAGTTTGATTAAGAAGCATATTGAAATACCGCGAAAATGCAAGGATCCAGGTATGTTTTCTGTTCCATGTGTTATTGGAAATTCAAAGTTTGACAATGCCATGCTAGATTTAGGGGCTTCCATTAATGTAATGCCTTTATCAGTGTTTACTTCTCTATCTCTGGGACCTCTTAAGACTACTGGTGTGGTCATTCAACTGGCCAACTGTAGCACAGTTAACCCTACAGGTGTGCTTGAGGACGTCCTTGTCCAAGTAGACAAATTAATTTTTCCTGCAGATTTTTATATCTTGGACATGAAGGATGATGAAGGAATCAGTCCAACAACTATTATCTTGGGAAGACCCTTCATGATGACAGCACGAACCAAGATAGATGTGCATGCAGGATCATTGACAATGGAGATAGGAGACGAGAAGGTGCGGTTCAACGTGTTGGAAGCTGGGAAGCACCTGATTAAAGATCATTCTTTGTTTTGTATTGACTTATCAAGTGATGTTGTAAACAATTTTTCTTTTTCAAATATGTCGTCCCTAATTTTGGACGAAAAAGGAAACTGTAAAACAGGTGATATTGAGGACGCGGTATTAATAGATGATACCTCTGTGACGTCCGAGTGTGATGTTGAGGTGGCTGAGAATACCTTAGGCAGTAAGATGTTGCCATCTGTGGTACAGCCACCCGTTTTGGAGAAGGATGCTAAACCAGTGAGACAACATCAAGGAAGACTAAATCCTCAACTGATGGGGGTTGTAAAGAAGAAGGACACCAAGTTGCTACAAAAAGATCTTATATATTCAAATTCTGACAGCACTTGGGTGGGCCCTATACATGTGGTTTCCAAGAAATATGGAATCACAATGGTCAAGAACGAGAAGGACAAGTTGACTCCTATTCAAGACAGAAGTGGGTCACATAATGGAGTAGTTGACCATCTTAGTAGGATTGAAAAGGGAAAAGACAACATTCCTATCCAGGATGACTTTTCCAATGAAGTCCTACTAACATTCCTTCCACCATGAAGGAGGTAAGTTTCCTCATACTTTTTCTTTGCATTTTATATATAAGGTATACATTGAGGACAATGCATAGTTTAAGTGTGGGGGTGTGGGGAAACAATTAATTTTGTTTGTTTTGAATAAATATTTGCATTGGATTTGAGAGTTTGAATCAGTAACTGGAATGATCATGAATTCAAGAGAAAAAAAAATGATGAGTCATGTTGATATGGGTGGATTGCTTCTATGATTTGCTGATTTAGTTGACTTGAGAATTTCCTGATTAAATCTTTTGTGAAAGAAATTTGAACCATGTGAGTTTTGAGCTTAATGTTAAGGATGGAGCACCATGTGTCATACCTATTTTTCTTGAGTGATTTGCGCATGTTTTGTTGATACTTTAATAGTTAGCTTGATTCTGTGTTGTGCAACTGAGGTGAATATGCATGATTTGATATGATTGAGGCATTGCTTGTTTTAGCTACTTGGCCAAATAAACTTGTCCTAACATTAATCCATTGGAACCCTCTTTGAGCCTTAAGCCTATTTTTTCTTGTTCCCAGTCATTGTCAAATGAAACAAAAAGAAGAATAATCATATGTTCCTTACCTTAGGAAAGAAGAAGGAGTAATGGATTCTGTTAGAAGTAAAGTGATGAATAAGTGTGTGGGTGAGTATCTCACCCACAAAACAATAAAAAGGGTAAAAAGGAAGATGAAAAATTGAAGTTTAAAAAAAAAGGAAAAGAAGAAGAAAGAAAAGTAAATCTTCCTTAAAAGAGCAAGAAATAGATTTGTTTTTCAAATCAAATATCATTACTCTTTCTATGTCAATTTCAAAAGCTCAGAATCCCAAGAAAATTTCCTACCTTTGCCTTGGCCTCAATACAACCTTTAAAAAGTCCTCATGATCAATAATTGCATGTTTTCTGAAGTGTGTGAATGTTAGAGTCTTGCTAAATATCAAGGGTGTCTACTTACATGGGTATTTTGAGTGTAAACACAAGCCAAAAACACTTGAGAGAATTGGAGAGAAATAGATACATGTTGACTTGAGTGTTGTCTTTCATATTTGATTTTCTTGGGAATTCAAAAAGGTTAACTCATGTGTGAAGAATAAAGTGATTCCATTTGCATGTCCATGACAAAGTAATGCCTAAATGATTGATCTATGTCTAGTGCTACTCATTCTTTTGATCCAAATGCAAATATGAAATAAAATGACTCAGAACAAAGTTTTGGAATTAATCAATTTTGCCAAGGAGTGCAAAAGGATAAGTGTGGGGGTGTGATGAGTGCATATTTATGCCCATATTTATGCTTTAAAATTCAAATTTTTGATGGGATAATTGTGCTTATATGATTTATTTAAGTGAATTTGTGATGATTGGAATTGTTGGGTTTGGGAAATAAAGAAACGTAAAAAGTGAATTTTAGCACATAAATTATTATTGGATGTTCTAATGTTTATTTGTGCAGCTGAGAATATAAGTTTTATTGGTCCAAATGGCAATTCAAGGCCCAAAATCAGATTTTATGTGGAAAATTCAGAAGGGGCTAAAGTGCAAATAGAGGCAATTTCAGCGTATTTGTGCAATTTTGGAAAGTCAGAAAATCTAAAAGATAAAATTCAGTTGTTGAATTTAATTTGGGAATATCAACAGAAAATATCTTCCAAATAATTTTATCATTATCTAAATCTTTTAGTTATTTGGAAGATATAAGATATAAGATAATTGAGTTAATATCTATCAAATATTCTTTAAAACTGATTTAATCTAATGAATATTTGAAAGATATAATATATCAACAGAAAATATCTTATCAACAAACTATTCAAAGTCCAAGCCCAATCAAGCCTATATAAAGGGACCCAAAGGAGGCAGAAGGGGGGGGGGGGGACTTCACTTCATTCATTCTCTCATACTCCTCTCACTTTTCTTTCATCTTGTATTCAACTCCATTCATGGAGAGCTAAGCATCTAGGGTTATTCTGCTGTAATTCCAAGACGGATTCTGAGGTTATGTTCAGTTAATGCAATTGTTTACTTTGATTATTGATTTAAGTTGTTCTCTCTATGTCTTTCATCTCTCTATCTTGTTAAAAGCAAAGATTTTTGCATCATAATATGTTTGAATCTATATGCATATTGATTATATGAGTTTTAGGGTTTCTAGGTTTAAATTGAGAATCTACTTTGATTTAATTTAGGAACTTTCATATGATTAAATGGTTTTTACTATCAATTGAGAATGTACTTTGGTTGGTAGTAATAATTTCAACTATAATCAATTGAGAATTTACTTTGATTGATTAACTTTTAATTTGGTTAAGAGATTTAAGAATAGACATGATTAAACACAATAAAATTTGATTGAGAATTTACTTTGGTTGAATTTATTGTGAATAATCTAGAAAGGTTTTGCATTTAATTGAGAATTTACTTTGGTTAAATGCATGATCGCCCTCAAATTAATTAAGAATGTACTTTAATTAATTTGAAACTTAAATAATAATCAATTGAACAATTATCTATGAATAACCGATGACGAATCTATCTTGGAAAAGCAGTGGAATTAACCTATTTAATCATAACTATTTTTAAGTTTATTATTTGTTCTTTAAACATTCTTCAAACATCATTTTTATTCATAAGCATTGCATAGCATAAGAGTCAGATATTCAGAAGCAATTCCGTGTTCGTTGGGAGACGACTCAGGGTTACTTTAGCCCTATCTACCTTCTTGAATACTACTTGGCAATACTGATGTTGCCTTGAAAAGTAGTATTAATTTGATAGCTTCGACGACAGCTTATCACCCTCAATCCCAATCCGAACCACCATCATCTTCTCCGTGCCTCAGCCCTTTCTCCAAAACCACCGAACAACCATCTGCTGCGTATCTCTGTTTCTCCAAATCGCGACCGTGTAAGCGGAGGCGGCGACGCGTCCGAGAGGAGACCGATGCCTCTCTAGGATTCCTACTTCACGGAGGAGGAGCTCCATTCTGTCTGGATTCAAGTGGAAGAAGAAAGGGACCCTGATTTTTGAACGTTAATGGCAAAAATGAAAAGGTTCATTTGAACCTCTAATGGGTTTCTGAACAAAAAAAAGGGCTTTGGGCCTAGCGTCTACTGCCTCCTTTTTGTCTGTTAAGGTGCAATTCCATTTCACACCCACTTTAATTTGGGGCTTAAGCCTCTGCAAAGAATAAAAAAAACAGAGTAATAAAAGAGAAAAAAGAAATGGGCCTCGATATTGGGCCAACATTCACCAGCGGCACCCCAAATTCCATCCTCACACCTGGACAGATACAAAATTGAAGAAAAATGATGTTGACCCAAACTAAGGAGCCTCAAGTTTATTCTGCACTTCGTTGGGTTTGTTTCTCTTGCGTTTATTTTCTTGAAGATTTTTATTTTTTTATTTTATTTTATCTTTTTTATTATTATGTTTTGTTTCTTTATTTTTATTTGTTTGGTTATTAACTTTTATTATGTAACCCATTTGTATGATAGCCCCCACCCCTCCTTTGTTTTCTTTCTATCTATTGGATTTTTTTGTTTTGTTTTACATAAATATATATATATATATATATATATATATATATATATATATATAAATAAATAAATAAACAAAACAAAGTCGTGTGAGTGCTCGTGTGATCGTACGCATCAGCCTAGTGCTCATTACGCAAACAATAAGAAAAAAGTCGTGTGAGTACTCGTGCGATCGTACGCATCAGCCTAGTGCTCATTACGGAAAATCTAAATATTTTATAAAAATACCAAAAATATTTTAAAGGTTAAGCACATGTGTGATCGCACGCATCGTCCTTGTGCGAAAAACCTTTTCTGTTTATTATATAAAAATACCAAAAAAATATAAAATCTTTAATAAAACCAAAAACAACAACACTTTCAAGCAAACAAATAATCTTTCTGGCCAGAACTACGTGATCCTTGATTCTCCATCAAAAGTGGAGATACGTAGGAGCAAGGCCAGTCCTTGTCAGGTTCACTTTCCCAAAAATCCAAATTTATCCATAATCATTTTCCAAACAAAATTCTCAAACAATTTTCAAACAAATTTTCAAGCAGTTTTCTAAAAGAACTACGGAACCCTGATTTTTCATTCTTAATGAGAATATGTAGGAGCAAGGTCAATCCTTGTCGGACCCAAAAAACTAAAAAATATATTTTGTTTATTTATAGTTTTATTTTAAGGGATAGTTAAACATTTTGAAAACCACATTCATATTCGTGTATTTAGTTAAAGGTATTGCCTTAGGGCAAGCGTTGTAGGGTGCTAACTCCTTCCCTACATGTAACCGACTCCCGAACCAAGAATCTCAGTGCAGACCATGCCTTATCATTTTATGGTTTTTCCGTAGTTTTCCAGAATAAACTATGGTGGCGACTCCAAATCTCTTTTTCAAAACCCCGCGTTTTATTCTTCGGATCGTCGTCCCGTCGCGATTCCGGTTGCGACAATACACATACATTTCAAATAATCCAATACCAAATAATGTCAACGTACGTATCATACAAAGCCTATTCACGAGACTGACTGTCCGGACTGTATGAAATCTGCGTAGCTACAGGCGTTCGTTCACCTGGGTGATGTAGTAACTGGAATTCTCATCAGTTGCCACCCGAGGTTAGTCCGTTCCGTCCAAAGTACCCCTAAGGACTAGGACCTCCTGTCGTTCCCACACATGACATACTCCCCTCTACCTGAGGACGAGTACTCACGGAACATCAGGATGAACCGCCAGCATTAGCTTCCCACAATCATACTTTACAAATTCCAACATTCATCCATGAGTCGTTCCTTCCTGGAACGCTCGTTCAAATCTACATCATGTCAAATTCACATTTCCTTCATCTTTCATAATTAAATATCTCGGTGTGTTATCTCGTACGACGTTTTCAACAACCATTAAAATGACGAACGTTCAACCCGAACTTAAAACTGGGCCGAACACATAGAACGAGACCGGGAAATCCTCAAATTTGTGAATGATTTAAGACTAAGTGTCGACATCACTCAAACTTTAAGTGAGAATAACTATTCATCCTGGAGCATAAGCATGAGAAGAGCTTTGCTATCCAAGAACAAAGTTAAATTCATTGATGGGTCAATAAAGAAACCCCAAAAGGATGACATCCTATATGATGCATGGGAAAGGTGCAACATGATGATATTGTCTTGGGTAACAAAGACTCTTTCTCCACAAATAGCTGAGTGTTATATATGTGGAAGACGCAAAAGAATTATGGGATGAGTTAAAAGAAAGATTTTCCAAGGGTGATCATTTCAAGATGTCGGACTTACTTCAAGACATACATTTCATTAGACAAGGAGAAAGAGGAGTGAGTCAGTTTTTCACTAATTTAAAGATTCTCTGGGAAGAGTTGGAGTTCTTGAGACCCATACCCACCTGTACTTGCAAGATACCTTGCAGTTGTGATCTTTCAAGAACCTTCTTGAAATACAAAGAGATGGAGCACGTGATATGCTTTCTAAAGGGATTGAATGAATCCTACAATACAGTTAGGACACAGATTCTGTTAATGGATCCACTCCCAAACATCAATCTGGTCTTTTCCCTTATTATACAGCAAGAGAGACAGAAGAAGCTTGGGTCTGCTGATGTTAAAGTTTTGGCCAGCACTGCTGACAAAAACAATCAATGGAAAGGACAAGGAAGGGGCTATGGGTCCCGTGGCCAAGGAAGAGGAAGAGGTAGAAATCCCAACTATGGCAAACAGTGTTCCTATTGCAACAAGATGAACCACACTGTGGATGAGTGCTACTCTAAACATGGGTATCCACCTTGGTACAAGAAAGGAGAGGGGAGTCAAGACAGAAAGAACGAATGGAGCTCTGCCAATGCTTTCCAGAACACCACTGAACCCGAAGGAGTTCAGAAAACGTAGACTACAAATAAGAACAACATTTTTGGCTCCATCACTGCAGAACAGATGCAGAAGCTCCTCCGAATGATAGACAAAGAAGATGAGCCCACTCACAAAAGTTAATCAAGTTCAGAGGAATGATATTGAAAACAAGCAAGGTAATTCTTCCTGGATAATAGATACTGGTGCCACAGACCATGTGACACATGATAAAATGAATTTTATAACATACCATGAAATTAAACCTATTTCTATAAGATTGCCCAACAATACTACCCTCACTGCTAGACATGCTGGTACTGTGAAATTCTCTGAGGACCTCATCATTTTTAATGTTTTACATATTCCTGATTTTTATTTCAATTTGATCTCAGTTCAAAGTCTTATTAAAGACTTGAATTGTAATCTAACTTTCTCATCTAAGACTTTCCAAATAAAGGAGAACCATACTTCGAAGATGATTGGATATGCTAATTCTTGGAGAGGGCTCTATTATCTGCAGGCTTTCCCTAAACCCGATCAAAGAAATATTTCCAGGAATGCTTTTTCTTTTAAGAAAACTGATGTAAACCTGTGGCACTATAGGTTAGGCCATCCAAGGGACAGGGTCATGAAACAAATATGCGAGAACTTTCCCTATGTTAGTTTAGGTTATAATACTGTTTGTGATACCTGTCACTATGCTAAACAGCGAAAACTGTCCTTTCAAAAGAGTACTTCTACTACTGCTGAATGCTTTGATATTGTGCACTGTGATATATGGGGTCCTTTTAACACTATCTCTGTTCATGGGCATAAATATTTTCTCACCATAGTTGATGACTATAGTAGACACACATGGATTTTTTTGATGAATAATAAAGGTCAAACTAGAGATTTATTGCAGAGCTTTGTTATTAAAATTAAAAATCAGTTCAACAAAGGGATTAAGACTATTAGGTCTGATAATGGTCCTGAATTTAAGTGTGTGGATTTCTACAAATTACATGGCATTAATCACAACAGAAGTTGTGTTGAGATTCCTGAGCAAAACTCTGTTATTGAAAGGAAACACCAACACATTTTAAACGTTACCCGTGGCCTACTTTTTCAGTCTAATGTACCCAATGCATATTGGTCCTACGCGGTTAGTCATGCAGTCTATCTTGTAAATAGGTTACCTACTCCCACTCTTAATAACAAAACCCCCCATGATCTGCTCTATAGCTCACCTCCTACTTATTTAAACCTCAAAATTTTTGGATGTTTATGTTTTGCATCTACTCTTGAGCAAAATAGAAGTAAACTTGACCCAAGAGCTAGAAAGGCAATTTTCCTGGGCTACAAATTTGGCGTGAAAGGCTATCTTGTGCTTGACATAAACACCAAGGAACTACTTATAAGCAGAAACGTTGTCTTCCATGAAGACATTTTTCCTTACAAATATGTATAGGACAACAGTCCAAACGCAGATAGTGGAAGGGACAAAGTTGATTCACTCAGTGATCTTTTTTAAAGACCACAGCTACACTGGTGATGACATACATAACGGAGCAGTTGACCAGGAAGAAGCACAACAAATCACTGCTGATGAAGACAGCAGTGACAGTGCAGGAGACAGTCAAGATGTGCAAGTGCACAGAAGGTCTAACAGGCCTAGAAAGACTCCTGATTACTGATAACAGTTGAAAAACTGTTATTTTCATGCTTAAAAGTGATACTAAAAGCAACCTTTAGACTTAGAAACTAGCTTGAAATCATGCATTTTGTTTATATTTTCAGAAATAAGAGAGTTGGACAGGTTTATGCTTGATTTGAGTATTTTTGTGTAGGTTTTGAGGTGAATTTGGTGAAAGAAGTGAAGAATGAGAGAGAGGACATTAGAAAAGACAAGAAAGAGTGCAAAAAGGAGAAGTCGAAGGCACCGCTCAGCGGCAAACTACCGCTGAGCGGCACTCAAGAGGTGGCGTTGGAACCGCTGAGGGGCAAATGGCCGCTGAGGGGAAGAAAGAAGACGCGTAACCACCGCTGAGCGGTAAATGGCGCTGAGCGGCACTTTTTGGGCTTGGGCTTTTGTAATCTTTTGTAACTCTAGATTAGTATATAAGGGCTTGCACGTCCTTTAGTTAGGATCTTTGGCAGAAACGAGGCAAACACTCTCTCTTTCACCCCTTTGAAGGAGGATCTTGGATGCTCAGGCTACCTCTTCACCTTTATTGGGTTTATTCTTTCATACTTTCATTGTTATTCATCTAGGTTCACCATGAATATGGTGAACTAAACCTTGTATGTTTGTTGGGGAATCAATGTAATCTCTTGAAGCTCTCATATATGGATTTGTTGAATACATCTTTGAATTAAGACATATGCTTTCTTTTCATCATTAGTTAGGGTTTTTCCTCTTTGCTCAATGCTTGCATTGTTTAACTCATTCTAATGCATGATTATTGGTTTTGTTGATACGGACACGTACGGGGAAATCTAGATCCGGGGAATTTCTCCCAATATTTTACTGACAATATTATATTGGTTGCCTTAAGCTCCTGCACTCATGAACTAATCATTAGGAATGCTAGGAATTGTATGAACTATTTGATTAGGGAGAAGCCATCTAGAATGGTACATTAGAGAGTGGCATTAACAATGATGATTTGAAAGAGAATTCCTAAAATATATGAGAGTGGATGAGATGAAATTGACCCCCAACAACATATTCATTCATTTAATCCATTGAAAGTGTTTATCTTATGTCTTTGCCATTGATCAATTCATGCATACATGTTTATTTTCGTCTTGCATATTAAAATTTCAATCATTGTTTTCTTAAGTCTTAGCTAATCAAGAAATCACATAACTAAACTAGGCCGTGAGTCCTTTGGGAAGAACGATACTTGGTCTTACCAAGTTTTATTACTTGAACGATTCGGTCATACTTGCCGATTGTGAAACAAGTTTGTGACATCATATTTTGGTGCTTACAAATTTGTCCATCAAGTTTTTGGCGCCGTTGCCGGGGACTCGTGGTTTAACTGGTTAATTTGTGTGATTATTGATTATCTTTGACTTATTTTTTTTATTTTTAATTTAAATTTCGAATTTTTTTAATTTTATTTTATTTTTCTGTTTATATTTTTCAGTTTGTATTTTATTTGATTTTATTTTATTTTTCTGTTTTCTGTTTTTCTGTTTTCTATTTTTATTTTCTGTTTTTTATTTTTCGGTTTTTATTTGATTTGATTTTATTTTAGGTTAGATTAGATTAGATTTTTTTTTTTAGGTTAGATTTTATTTTTATTTTTTTAGATTAGATTTTATTTTATTTTATTAGATTTTATCTTTTTATCTTTTTAGGTTAGATTTTATTTTATTCTTATTCTATCTTTTAGGTTAGGTTAGATTTTATTTTATTTTATCTTTTAGATTAGATTTTATTTTTTAGATTAGGTTTTATTTTATTTTATTTGATTCTATCTTCTAAATCTCTTATCTTCTTATATCTTTTCAATCTTTATTTTCTTTCTCTATCTTTTTGTGCTAACAATTGTTTTTAGGGTTTTGTGCCTAATGTCTGCAGAATGCAATTTGGTCAAGAGTTTAATTATAGGGGCACTCAATTCTACCAAAGTAATCTCAACCAATGGTGGGAACCTCACTCAAGCATGGATCAAAGCCAATTTTGGCAAGCTGCTGGACAATTTGAGAACCAACCACAACAACAATGGCAGCAACAACCCTTTCTATCAGGAAGTTTGGATAGGTTGGAGGACACCCTTCAACGATTTTTGAAAAATTCCGACTCTACTCAGAAAAGCATTGAAGAATCATGTAAAAGAATGGAGATGCAACTTCGTCACATTAGTCAGATATTAAATGATGATGTTAATACTGATGTTAACCTTAAGGAGGAAGGGCAAGTCATTATCACTGAAAGTGACAAGATTCTTGATGAGGAAAAATTAGAGGGAGATGAGGAAAGGGTAGAGAGAAAAGAGAAAGAAGAGTTGAGTGAGAAAGATAAAGATGAAGAAAAAGAAAAAGAATTGGTTGAGAGAAAGAGAGAAAGAAAATTTGTGTGAAGATAAAGAAGTTGAGGAGAAAAAGAGAAAGGAAGAAAAAAATAAAAGAAGAGAAAAAGAGAAAATTTAGGGAGAGAAAAAGGAAGAAAAAGAAGATGAGAGGAAAGAAGAAGAAATCACATGAAAAATCACATCCTCATCTAAAGAAGAATCATAGGAAGGAAAAGAAATTTAAGTGCTTTATGGAAATCTTCAAGAAATTGGAGATTAAAGTTCCTATGATTGAGACATTGCAACAGGTTCCTGGTTTGATCAAATTTCTGAAGAAGTTCAGTAGAAAGAAGAAAAAAAGAAGGAACTTGAGCTTTACTGGGTCAAGCTAATGACGTTAAAAGAGCGCTTGCTGGGAGGCAACCCAGTGGATTTAAAACTTTTGATTTGGTTTTGTAATTTTAATTTGTGAATTATTCTGTAATTATTTTGTTGGATCTAGCATCTACTGAAGGATGCTAGGTGATTAAGTATCTACTGAAGGATACTAAGTTTGTAACACCTACTGATGGGTGTTGGTGAGAAGATTTTGCACCTACTGATGGGTGCTGGTAAGTTTGAAACACCTACTGATGGGTGTTGGTGGATTTTGGGTCAGGCTCGTGACGTTAAACAAGCGCTACCTGGGAGGCAACCCAGTTGATTGATTGTTTCTGTTTGTTTATTTTTAGTTAGGATTTGCATAAGCATCTTTAACAATGAATTGCAGGGAACCTATGAGGCACATGTAGGGAAGGCACGCAGGTAATGAAAAGAAGGAGAAGGGCACATCACGAAAGTGCCGCTGAGCGGCAATTACCGCTGAGCGGTACTCTCGCAGATGGGCTTTAGTTCCCCTTAGCGGAACCCGAGCCCATTAGGGTATTTTTAAACCCTAAGCTGCGTAATTTCTCAGTCTTTCAAACTCTTCTCTGCACAAACACTCCCACATACCTTCTCTTAGGTTTTCCACATCTTTTTACTCTTCCCTCTTAAGAAAATTTCTCTTCCACTCACTTGCTCACTAGTTTTCCATCTAAGTTTGGGGTTGGGAGAGAGCATCATTGAAGGGGCTGATTTCTTCATTATGGTTTACTAATGCTTAACAATGTATCTTTTGGTTTTGTGAATTATGTTTGATGCAGGGATGGCCTCCTCATCGGGCAAAAAGAATCAAGACTATAAGATCCAAGAAGAAGGAGGATACAGAGGACAGCTCAGATTGAGGAGGAGTTGAGATAGCATTTACTGATGAATGCTATCATAACTAGAGCAGGACTTATGCTTTGTTTGGTTTAAGTTTTCTGAACTTATTTGTTTTTGTTTTTAGATTAGGGTGTGATGTACTCTATTGAACACCTGGTTTTTATGATGGTTTGCTATTAACTGTGATTGTGTGATAAGTAATGCTTAATGATGCTTATGATTGATTGATGTTGAGATGATGTGCACATTAAAATGCTTATACAGGTGATTCACAAGCTTTGTGAACAAATGCATAATATCATGATTGTGATTGTGAAATTAAGCAGGATGTGCATGTCAAATGTGAATGAGCTTATATGTGAGGTTTTGAGCTCCAGAGTTGTTATTGTTGAATGCTATTACTTTGAAAGCATGAATGACTTTGCCCAGGTTTTCTATGATTGAATCAATTGCTTGTTTTGCATCATATGATCAAAGGCCGTGTCTTTTGAAACCCTTTTTATTGGCCAAATTCATAAAGTTAGCCTTCTAAAAGAGAACACGTTGTGTTCTATCCGTTGAACCCTTAGCCTTAAACATACACTGAACACCCTTGATTGAAAATCTTTATCTTGAGTTAAGTAGAAGATCTTGTGTGGTATTGTTAAATGTTCAAGTTTGGGGTTATTGGGGAAACATGAAAAAGGAAAAAGCATTGAGCTAAGAGCTAAAAAGTAAGAATATGCAAAGAAAAGAAAAGAAAAAGAAGCAAAGCTCAATGCAAATGCAAAAGCAAAGGCAAAAGAAAGTTGGGAATGAATAAGAAGATTGTGTTGTTATGATTCTCTTAACTCAAGGATTTTGTGATCCAGAAAAACCAATTTTCTTGTTAGCCCAGCCACATTATAAGCCATTGAAAAGTCCTTGTGATGATGCATGCTTGTGAATGTATTTGATTGTGGTTAAATGAAAGGCAAAGTTGATTCATGTGACATTGTGATAGTGGAGTGAATGAGTGAAACACTTTACCTCTTATACACTTGTGTGTTGAGTGAAACACTTTACCTAGTGAGGAAATATTCCATAAGCACATGAACATCCATGCTTAATTGATTGATCATTCATGAAAAATAGCATTTGTTGGAATTTAAATGACCTTGTGAACACTAAAGCATGTGCACATCTTGATTGAACTCTTGGTCATAAGTTTGAGTGAAGTTGTTACTTATCTTGAAAGAGAGGATTTTTGAATAAGTGAACCATCATATGAATTGGTTGGAGATGGAGTTACATTTTGTTTGCTTGAGGACAAGCAAAGTTCTAAGTTTGGGGTTGTGATAACAGTTGAAAAACTGTTATTTTCATGCTTAAAGTTGATACTAAAAGCAACCTTTAGACTTAGAAACTAGCTTGAAATCATGCCTTTTGTTTATATTTTCAGAAATAAGAGAGCTGGACAGGTTTATGCTTGATTTAAGTGTTCTTGTGCAGGTTTTGAGGTGAATTTGGTGAAAGAAGTGAAGAATAAGAGAGAGGACATTAGAAAAGACAAGAAAGAGTGCAAAAAGGAGAAGTCGAAGGCACCGCTCAGCGGCAAACTACCGCTGAGCGGCACTCAAGAGGTGACGTTGGAACCGCTGAGGGGCAAAATGGCCGCTGAGGGGAAGAAAGAAGACGCGCAATCACCGCTGAGCGGTAAATACCGCTGAGCGGCACTTTTTGGGCTTGGACTTTTGTAATCTTTTGTAACTCTAGATTAGTATATAAGGGCTTGCACGTCCTATAGTTAGGCATCTTTGGCAGAAACGAGGCAAACACTCTCTTTTTCACCCCTTTGAAGGAGGATCTTGGATGCTCAGGCTACCTCTTCACCTTTATCGGGTTTATTCTTTCATACTTTCATTGTAATTCATCTAGGTTCACCATGAATATGGTGAACTAAACCTTGTATGTTTGTTGGGGAATCAATGTAATCTCTTGAAGCTCTCATATATGGAATCTGTTGAGTACATCTTTAAATTAAGACATATGCTTTCTTTCATCATTAGTTAGGGTTTTTCCTCTTTGCTCAATGCTTGCATTGTTTAACTCATTCTAATGCATGATTATTGGTTTTGTCGATACGGACACGTACGGGGAAGTCTAGATCCGGGGAATTTCTCCCAATATTATACTGACAATATTCTATTGGTTGCCTTTAAGCTCCTGCACTCATGAACTAATCATTAGGAATGCTAGGAATTGTATGAACTATTTGATTAGGGAGAAGCCATCTAGAATGGTACATTAGAGAGTGGCATTAACAATGATGATTTGAATGTTGAATTCCTAAAATATATGAGAGTGGATGAGATGAAATTGACCCCCAACAACATATTCATTCATATATTCCATTGAAAGTGTTTATCTTTTGTCTTTGCCATTGATCAAAATTCATGCATACATGTTTATTTTCTGTCTTGCATTTTAAACTCAAATATTGTTTTCTTAAGTCTTAGCTAATCAAGAAATCACATAACTAAACTAGGCCGTGAGTCCTTTGGGAAGAACGATACTTGGTCTTACCAAGTTTTATTACTTGAACGATTCGGTCATACTTGCCGATTGTGAAACAAGTTTGTGACATCATATTTTGGTGCTTACAAATTTGTCCATCAATTACCTAAAGGATTACATCCACCAGGTCAATCAATCCCTATCTGTGAAAAATAGCCTTAAAACCCCTTACCCGATATCTAATCTGTTGTGCTGTGATAATCTTTCAGAAAAGCATCGAAAATACACCATGGCTGTCACTGGAAGCAAGGAGCCCAGGTCTTACAGTGAGGCAAAAGGCATGAATGAGTGGGTAGAGGCCATGCAAAGAGAGATCAAGGCTCTGCAGGATAATAACACATGGATTCTAACTGAGCTACCTCTAGAAAAGACTGCTATAGGATGTAAGTGGGTGTATAAGACGAAATATAAAGCGGATGGTAGCATTGAAAGGTTCAAGGCTCGCCTAGTGGCAAAAGGCTACACACAACAAGAGGGGATAGACTACCTTGATACTTTTTCCCCTGTTGCAAAACTCACCACAGTTAGGTTGCTCATTACTCTAGTTGCCTCAAACAATTGGTTTCTACATCAACTAGATGTGGACAATGCTTTTCTACATGGAGATCTTAATGAGGAGGTACACATGGAACCGCCTCCAGGTTTGACTAACTACAATAAAGGGCAAGTTTGCAAACTAACAAAATCTTTATATGGCTTGAAGCAAGCCAGTAGGCAGTGGTTTGAAAAACTGTCTTCCTTCCTAATATCTGTGAACTACACTCAATCTAGGTCAGATTACTCCTTGTTCACTAAAACAACCCCTACAGGTTTCACTGCTCTACTTGTGTATGTGGATGACATTGTTTTGACAGGAAATTCTATGATGGAAATCAACTTCATAAAGGAACTCCTACACAAGACGTTCCGAATAAAGAATCTTGGGGAACTCAAGTACTTTTTAGGATTAGAAGTGGCCAGATCAAAGAAAGGTATTCATTTGTGCCAAAGGAAGTATGCTTTGGACATACTGGAAGAGACAGGAATGTTGGGATGCAAACCCTCCTCCACTCCTTTCCTAAGTGATACAACTTCATTATACAAGATGGACAGCTACCTGGATGATCTAGGCCCCTATAGAAGATTAATAGGGAAGTTACTCTATCTCACAAATACTAGACCTGACTTGTGTTTTTCTATTAATTTGCTTAGTCAGTTCATGCAATCACCCACTGACTACCATTATCATGCCATTCAGCACATTCTTAGGTACATTAAATCTAAGCCCTCTGAAGGGTTATTTTTCGCTGTTGACTCTCCTATGCAACTGAAAGCCTTCAGTGACTCCGATTGGGCTACTTGCCCTAACACCAGAAGATCCACAACAGGATTCTGTATTTTCCTAGGATCCTCTCTCATTTCCTGGAAATCTAAGAAGCAGAAGACTGTTTCCAGATCATCCACAGAAGCTGAATACAGGACACTTGCAGCCACTGTATGCGAAATACAGTGGCTTTGCTATCTCTTACAAGACCTCAAAATTGAAGTATCAGGGATTCCTGCCTTATACTGCGACAACAAATCCACGAGACCCATAGATCACAACCAGAGCTTTCACGAACGCACCAAGCATATTGAGCTCGAATGCCATGTTGTTTGTGAGAAAATCCAGGAACGCCTCCTCACCCTTCTTCCCGTGCGATCCGACGAGCAGCTTGCCGACATCTTCACCAAATTTCCTCACCGCGTCAAGTTCAAGTCCATTATTCCCAAACTTGGACTTGTGACCATACACCGTCCAGTTTGAGGGGAGGCTGTTGAGAATCAAATTAATTGATCCTTTTACTGTAATATGGACTGAAGTCCATTACAACTTTAGGTTTAGTTTCTGTTATTATCCTAACTGTTTTCTGTTTTCAAGAGCTCTATAAATAGAGCTCTTCTTTACGTCTTTGTAACACAGAACGTGAAACACAGTGATAACAAGCAATAATATTGAAAGCAATAAAGGTTTAGTTTTACTTACTTGTCTCCTCATTCTCTCCATTTTTCTCTTCTGCACTCTGGCCGTTTGAAGCCGCCGGACCACCGTGTCGTCATCATCTTCTTCACCCTCCAGGGAAGAAGCCACTGGATTCTCCGTTCTCTCTCTTCTTTTCTCACAGAGCCATTTGCCACGTTTACATAGTTACTTTTCACTCTGATGGCTTTATCCACGTTGCGGGCCATGGGTCGTTGGGTCGTCCTACTGTTCATACCATTTGGGCCACAGTTTAATACAAATGTTGGAACTAATTAATAAATTAATTTAATTATTGTAAAACATAATGATGAATTCTCTCTCGTAAGGTTTTCTCATTATTAACCATAAAAGATTGTGAAAGGAGTAAAGAAAAACAGAGAGAAAGACCAAGGAAAGAAGGTTGGAGAACAAGAAGATTAAAGAATGTGTTTTTATTGAATCTTTTATCGATCAAAGTTAGTATTAATCATAAATCTTAAGTTCCTATAGAGTAGTTTTCTAAAATTGAATTAAGAACTTAGGAAATAATACATGTTGTATTGGAGCACGTTTTATTAGATTTATAGTTTGATTAATTATTCTTATAATTAATGAGCATAATTGTTGTAGATAGTTTTGTGTAACATACCAAAATATAGTAATCACCATAAATCAGAATTTAATTACATTTAACAGTTAAACCATGTAGTCTTACTATATAATTAAGGTTCAAAACCCAAAAGGGCTTAAATACAGAATTCTATACAACAATTCATAAATACCAGAAGTTTAGGACGGACGGTTTTACAAAAAGAAATAACCGAACGTCAAATTCAAAAGTGAACATCTAAAAACTAAAAAGAACGGACGTTCTACGGCTCTGCTTTAACTTCCACTTCAACTAAGTTTTCTTCTTCAATAACGTCCTCCAAGGTAGCCTCGCCTTCTGCTCACATCCACACGGATGATCATTGCAACGACAGGACGAACGTACATAGACAATGTACAACACAAGGAAAAACGAAAGGGTAAGCTTACGTAATTTAATTCATACATCAACATATACATTTAACATTTCAATTCACACAACATGTAACTTAACATTTAACATCATAAGAAATATATAGTACTAGACAGACCGTCCGGACTGTATGAATCTGTGTAGCTACAGGCGTCCCTGCACCCGGGTGATGTAGTAATTGGGATACACTCAACAGCTGCCACCCGAGGTTAACCCTATCCAAAGTACCCCTCTAGACTAGGGCCTCCTGCCATTCCCACACATGACCTACCCCCTCTACGTGAGGACGAGTACTCATGGAATATCAGGATGGACAGCCAGCATTAGCATCACCACAGTCATACTTTACCAAATCCAATATTCAATATACATGAGTCGTTCCTCCCTGGAACGCTCGTCCAAAATCCATAATCGTATAATCATTCCACATCATGTTCATCCTTTAAAATCTTGTATTTTCTTATCATTTTCATCTTTAATTTCAAAGACACAAAATAACGAACGTTCAACCCTCTGAAGAACGAGGACGAACGATAAGAAAATGAACTGAATGAAATAAGAAATTTGTAACGGACGTTACTTTCTATACGGTCAGTTAAATGAACTGACTCGTTTGAGTTTACACTCGTACATAAAGAAATTTCATTATGGAGACATTAGAATGGATCCAATGTAATGAGAAGAGCCAAGAATATTTAGAACTATCTTTGGAGTAATTCATATACGAAAAGCCTTTGCCAGTAATGGAACGAACGTGAAGAAAGGAAAATATTATTATAATTGAACGAACGCTATTTTATCAAAGTTGGGTATACAATAATACGAGCGCTTGGTATAAGACTGAGCACTACTTAGGACGAACGCTAGGTAGATGACCGAGCACTAATGAGGACGAACGCTTAGTATAAGACCGAGCGCTACTTATGACGAACACTTGGTATAAGACCGAGCGTTACTAATTTTCAAGTATAAGGGTAATATATATATATATATATATATATATATATATATATATATTTACCTATTAAGATATACCTAATTTAAGATATACGGTACCACTAGGCTGAACCGAACGCTCAAACCTAGCATTTCACAGGACGTTCGTTCTCGATCAGAATTCTTTCCAAATGAAAGAATTCCTTTTTAAGAAATTTTACCAGAAAACCGAACGGTATAAGACCGTACGATGACGAACGTATATTATCATAATGGGGATTTCATATTTCAGTTTTTCATTTATTTCAAATCTCAAGTTTTCACATATCATCTCATACTTTATAGCTTCATATCAATTTTACAACTTTATATGATTCACATTAATCATTCATACTTCAAAGTGATAACTCATTTCATATTCATATGTATCAACCATCAACATACATTTCAACCAACATATACCATATTCATCATACAGTGATCATTCATGCATAATCATTCAGCATATATCTCATACATTCAGTCCATAACATACGTTCATACAACATACAAGTATCAATTAAATTAAATAAGCTTCCCTTACCCGGATCAGTGAGTGAAACGTCCTAATGCAAGGTTTGGTTCGTCCGCTTACAGCGTTCTATCCTCATATTCACTTAATAATTTCCACTTAATCTAAACACCAAAAATCAGAAACAACTCAGACATATAACCCATGCATGCAACCAGATCTTGGTTTAGCATGAAACCTAATGGACGAACGGTCAGAGACGAGAACTTACCAGCTCAGATTCTCAATCTGTTCAGTCCAAAATGACGCTCACGTCTCAGGGAATGTTCCTACGGTTCTGAAAATTTGATCGGAGAAGAGGGCAGTGAAATACAGTAGAGAGAAGATGGAGGTTTTCTAGAGAGAAGGTGGAGAAAATGAAAAGTCTGATTCTGAGGTAGAAGAAGGGTGCGTGCAGGAGAGTGGGAGGTTTTTCAGAAAATCATATTTTGTTCAACCCACGTCCAAACGGACGAGCGTCTCCTCTGCCGACACTTGCACCCCCACTTTTGACTTCAGAAGCTTCTTTTGTGACAAGTGGCGCTAATGCATGGAGTACAGAGTGGGTTTTAATGGTTCTGAGCCATTGACGTGGTGTGCATTAATTGTGATTTGACAGATGGCTTACGGTTTAAATTTCTAAGGTCTTACATTTTGCGTCTGTCACTATTTTTATTTACTTACGAAAAAGTATTAAGTGATTCTAGTTGATGTTTATTTTAATTATTAATATCGCTAAAATACGATTAACATCTTTATATTTGCCTATTATTGTATCTCCCACAGGAGAACATTAATATGCATATAATGTTTATTTGTCTTTGAATATGTATTTTATGACTCAAAAAATTAATGGTAGACATATGTTAATTGTAAGGACCTAAATAATTCTTTATTTTAGAAAAGAAGATGTGGTGGGAGAGGGCCTCAAGTGGGCGGCTGCACATTCAGCAAAAGTGGGAATACCACTGTTTTGGCTTGGTTCGGCAGCAGCTCGTGGGTGGTGGGTCTTCCCACTTTGAAGTGCCCAGCCACCAAGAAACACCATCATCTCCATCAATTAGTGTGCTTGGCACTAAGAATGGAAAGTAGTGGCTGAGAGTGCAGAGTTTTTCTCTTAAAGGGAAGAGCCGTGGGTTCAAAGATGGATTGGAAGAGTTGCTGCAAATTCTGGGAGAGGTGAAGTGGAGATCTTCTGGAGCTGCAAGGGGGCCTTGGAAGTGCAAGTCTTGGGGGAGATAGATTCAAGATTCACTAAGGAGGTCTTCAAGAGGTAAGGGGAGTTAGATCTTTTTGTTTGATTGTTGATATATACTGTGTTTGATGCAAATCTGGGAAGAAGGGGATGAAAAATGGGGTTTCTGGATTTCTGGAAAATCTGGTGCGATTCTGCAGAACGCACGTTCGTCCAAATGGCTCGACCCATTAGTGGTCGGCCAAAATAGCATGAGCGTTCAGTTTTGTGTTAACGAGCGTTCGCGTTCGTCCTTAGGCAGTAATATATTAGACGTTCGTCCAAACTGTATACAGGGAATTAGTAATTTTAGGCGTTCGTCCCTAAATTGGTATTTACAGGAAGTGATCTTGAGCGTTCGGTATTGGGTATTAGTAATTGCAGTCGTTCGTCCTTAAGAGGGATTCGAAGTTTAGTCTTGAACGTCGACCTAAGTTGTACTATACATCGTGGATCTTTAACGTTCGGTTTTGGTGTATTAGTAAGCATTCGGCCAAGCGTTCAGGGGTGTGATTGTGAGCGTTCGGCTTAAAGTTGGTATTCTTATATTTGGATCTTGAGCGTTCGGCATTTGCTTAATTGTGATTGTGAGCGTTCGTTAATAATTTGATAGTCTTAAGTTTGAATCTCTAGGGTTCGATATTATTATGTGATTAGTGATTTAAAGCGTTCGATCTGAATTAGGTATTCTGAGGTTTAGACTGTAAGCTTTCGACTTTGGAGTATCAGTGATTGTTAGCGTTCCATCTTGATGAGATTTGATCTTTGAGCGATCGTCCAAATAGTATTCAGTCTAACAGAGTTCGCTGTTTTAGCGTGAAGACTAAGTGCTCGATCCTGACGTTCGTTCAATAGTGTTCGACCTAATAGCAGTCTGTCTATTAGCGTTTGAGGATTTAGCGTCTAGCATAAGTGCTTGATTTTTAACGTTCGTTCTTTTGGTGTTTGACCTAGTGGTATCCGGTCTAATAGCGTTTGGTGTTTAGTGTTGAGCCTAAGTGATCAATCTTAACGTTCGTCCGAACAAAATTCGATATAATATGGAGTTCGGGGTTTTAGTGTTCGGCCGAATGGTGTTCAAGGTGCTCGGTTATAGCGTTCGGCCGAATAGTGTTTAATCAAGTGAGATGTTCGGTTTTAGCGTTCGGCCAAATGGTGTTTGTCGCAAACAGAATCGCGACGGGAAGACGATCCGAAAAAGAAAACGGGGTTTGAAAAGAGATTTGAAGTCGCCACCATAGTTTATAATGGAAAACTACGGAAAAACCATAAAATGATAAGGCATAGTCTACGAAAATGAGATTCTAAATTTGGGAGTCGGTTACGTGTAGGGAAGGTATTAGCACCCTACAACGCCTGCCCTAAGGCAGTACCTTTAACTAAATACGCGAATATGATGTGGTTTTCAAAATGTTTGACTATCCCCTAAAATAAAACTCTGAAGAAAACAAACAAAATTTTTTAGTTTTTTTGGGCCCGACAAGGATTGACCTTGCTCCTACGTTCACTAAAACACTATGACCGAACGGTTGAAGCTGATAAATGACGAACGTCCTATCAAACTAAATGACCGAACGGTTGGGCACAAGCGGGCGAGCGTCATTAAGACGCATGGTAGAGGACGATCGGTTTCATGCAGAGGATGGAACCAGGACGAACGTTTTCTTTCTTCTCTCTTTTTTTTTTTATTTATTTATTTATTTTTTTATTTATTATTTTTTTCTTTTTATGATAAAAATAAACTTATCTAGTCAATCCGGACGAAATTGGGTGTTGACAGTGTTCAATCTATGGTGTTCGGTTTTAGCTTTCGGCCGAATGGTGTTCAATCGGTTTTAGCGTTCGGCCTGTTGAATCTCATAGCGTTCGTCCAATTAGCATAGTGGCGTTCGGCATTTGTGTTCGGCGAATGATGTTCATTCAAACAGTGGTCCGCAAATAGTGATGAGTTCTAAGTTTACTTTGCTGTTGTTTTGGGTTGAATTGATTGTGCATAATGTTTGGAATATATATATACTGTGATGTGATTTACGTGAGAAGTATGTGAATGTATGAGGTATGTGGGATTTACTGTGATGATATGTGTAAGGAATCGTACATTTAAAAAAAAAAAAAAGGAGGTTAAGTTTGAATTTTCGTTTCTTTTATTTCTGGATGACTGTAATTTCACATTTAATTACACATCATGCTCCAACTGTTCTCCTTATTGAAATGTTGACGTCTTTATTATGTAATAATTGTTATTATATAATCGGGATGTTACAATATGGGGGTATCTGGTTATTCATGACTTGGGTTAAGTTTCAAAGTAACAATATGATTCATGGACGTAATTCCATGATCCTCAAGGAGAGGATACATGGTGGTGGACGTAATTCCATGATCCTCAAGGAGAGGATACATGGTGGTGATTTGGGGGTGTATAGAATGATTGCATGGTAGCTCAGTCTTGGGGGTTTTCCTGACACTCCAATGGTCTTTCATTCTCAAGTAGAGAGGATTGATCCATGTGGTGAGGAGTAGCAGGAGGTCCTAGTTTTGGAGGCTTCCAGGATGCTCCAGGGCGCGAAACGGACTAACCTCGTGAGGGTGGTAGGGTGGAACCCATTGGCAATGGCTTTGCAAAGCAGTAGAGGCCACCACGAGTGCATAACCCGCCATAGCTCGGTAATCATTCTAGTCCGGACGAGTCGGTCTATAAAGCAACAAGTCGGGGTATAAAGTAACAAGTCTTGTGATGTCAGTTTACCATGTTTGGATGAATTTTGCATGTCGTGTGAAGTTGTATAACATGCTTTTTATATCTAGCTCACCCTTGCTTGTTTGTATTGCTTGTGTATGTTTCTTTGGCGATGGTCATCCACTTGGATGGGAGCAGATGGCGGGGAGGATACTTTGGGAGCAGCTCTTGATGGAGACGGCAGTGTTGCAGCTTAGATTTGCTGGTTTTATTCCTCGAATTCATATTATTTGGGAGAACTTTTGAGTGTTTAAAGTTTTAAATTTTCCGTAAATTTCCAGGGAGAAATAATGATTCTCTAGTTGGTAATTTCGCACTATTCTAAGGATGACTGTAATCTTTATTAACTCTTGACTGCTTTCCTATATTATGCTTGATGACGTCTTTATTATATGCATGACGTATATAATTGGGATGTTACATTAATTACAATATTCATTGTGGATCTTCATATATGCTCGTAACGTGTGTTTTAGTTTTTAATAGGTTGAATTTTTTTAACTAAAATAAAATTTCACTTAGTCGTGTTAGAACTATTATTTGGATTTTCAAGTTGGAAAGTCAACTTCTATCACTTATGTTAATAACAATGGAAATAAAACTCATTAATGAGTAGGTCAAATATACATAGACTAATATTTAAAATATTTTTTTGTGTGATTAATGTATTCTTTTTTGTATGTTTAATATATATATATATATATATATATATATTATATATATATATATATTATATATATATATATTATTAATTTGTAATTATATATGCTTATATTTTGTTTATCTAATATTGTCATTGAATTATACTTAGTTTTCCATAGGAGAATTAATACAAAAATTATGTAATGTCTTAAAGTTTTATGAAAAATTAAATTTTTTTAAATTATTAATTTTTTTTAAATTAATATAAGAAGAGACGTATTAAATCTTGTTTAATTGAACAAATTAAAAAGATTAATAATTTTTTAACAGGTCATTATTTATATATTATATATATAATATATATATATTATATATATATATATATATATAATATATATATATATATATATATATATATATATATATTAATGTATATCTTAAAATTCATTAATGTTTCAATTGTGTTTTGTATCGAATTTTAGATGCATATATTTATATATTTAGTGTAGTGTAATGTAACATCCCAAAAATACAGTAATCACCATATAATAGAATTAATTACTGTCACGTCTCATTAATTTCCCTGCTGAATCACCTCCTCGCTTCCATTAATGCACCGTGCCACGCGTTCAGTGCCATTAAAACGCACTCACGCCCACTCTGCATGCAACTGCCAAGTGTCACTTTTGGAACATTCTAAATAGTTAGTGGAATACATGTGGCAGCAGGAGAATGGACGCTCGTCCTGCATGGGAAGGGAAAATGAATTTCTGAAAAACTCTCTTCCCACTCTTCTGCATGCTTCGTCTTCTTCCCCAAATTCTGATTTCCAAATTCTCCAAACCTAGTTACCTATATCAGCTTTGTCTGAATCAAATTTTGATTCTGTAAATTGTTTTAGTTTACAAGAGTTGAGTGATCTGAGGATAGAAGTGGTAGTTGGACAAATCCAGATTTACACGTTAGGACGTTCGTTCACGAATCCAGGTAAGGGAAGCTTATTAGATTTAATTCTTGTGATTTTACTGTACTGCATGTGCGTTATGTGTTGTATGAAGTATGATTTATGATATTGGATTTTTGGTATATGAATATGATCCTGAATTGATGTATGGAAATGATGCATGTTCTATGGATTTTGTTAATTATGATTTATGGTATCAGATTTTAGCATATGGTTTTGCTGATGAGTTGATGTATGAGAAGTATGGATTGAACTATGATATGAGTAAATTAATTTATGAAAGTTTATACTGAAAAATGTGTTACTGTAAGTTGAATTTGAATATGAAATTCTATGATAATGAACGTTCGTTATCGAAACGGTCTTTGACCGTTTGGTATTCTCAGTAAATTCTTTGAAATAGCTGAACCCTTTCATTTGGAAAGGATTCTATTTGAGGACGAACGCCCTCTTATACATAACTTTACGTTTGAGCGTTCGGCCAAACGTAGACATCATGAGTGTTGTGTGAGAAATTGAGAAGCTTGAAAATCTACCTTTGGACACTTAGTCAAATTGTTAAAACATAAACTTTAAGTATCTCATCATATGTAAATTCCAAATTTCTATGATTTTGAATCAGCGAATAAGTCTCGACCCAAAAGCGTACGTCCTAAGTGGCGCTCGGTCTTATACCGAACGCTCGTCCCAATGTGTATGTTATAAAGGAACGCTCGGTCCTATACCGAACGTTCGTTCTTCTCATAATTACTAATGAACTGAAATAGCGTTCGTCCTGAACTGAAATAGCGTTCGTCCATAAACGTAAATAGTGTTCGTCCTAAATTTCAGTAAATTCTCGTACCGCGTTCGGTCATTTACTGGCAGTCGGTTATTCCAACTAAATTGTACTTAGTACATTTAGTACTCGTCTTCTGTATCTTCATTCAGTTGAATTGAATCTGAAATCTTGTCAAGTGAATTATTCTAAGTATAAGTTGAATTGTTCTAGAGTCAGTTCATTAACTGAGTCAAATTGTAATAACGTTCGTCATGAAAGAGTGTCAGCTTTATTCCTTCGGAAAAGAAGTTCCTTCAGTCTCGCTCTTGATGTTCGTCCTCGTTATGAAGAGGACTGAACGCTCGTCTTTTTATGAAAGTGGAACTAAGAATGAAAATGTGATTAAGAGGAAAGATTTTAATGTGCGAACGATATAAGAGATGAAATTATGATTGTTGATTTTGGACGAGCGTTCCAAGGAGGAACGACTCTGGAATGGAAATTGAGATTTGTAAAGTATGAACGTGGTAAGCTTAGATGATGGTTCATCCTGATATTCTGTGAGTGCTCGTTCTCAAGTAGAGAGGAGTATGTCATGTGTGGGAATGGCAGGAGGTCCTAGTCCATAACTGTAACTTGGACAGAACGGATTAACCTCAGGTGACAGCTGATGAGAATTCCAGCTATTTCACCTGGGTGCACGGACACCTTAGCTACACAGGATTCATACAGTCTGGACAGTCAGTCTAGTATCAGGAATTTGATTGAGTTGATGAATGAATTGAATGTATGTGTTGTAAATTATTGAAGTATTTGATATGTATGAAATGAATGTTTTACTTGAATTAAATTTAATAAGCTTATCCTTCGTTTTCCATTGTGTTGTCTGTATCTGTACGTCCGTCCTGTCAATGCAATGATCATCCGTGTGGATGTGAGCAGAGGGAGATGCATCTTTGGAGGAAACGCTTGAAGAGGAAATCGTTGCTGAGGAAAATCTTGTGGAAATTGAAGTGAAGGTCGAACAGTAGGTCGTTCGGTTATATTTTTAGTTTAGTTAAGTTAGTGGGTCGTTTTAGAACGAGCGCCCTTTTGCTATTTGTTGATTATTGAGACGTTCGGTATTTGTTTTGTAAACCGTTCGTCCTTATTGTTTTGTGAACGTTCGTAAAATTATGTATATATGTAGGCCGTTCGGCCACTTGTGAATTTTATTCCCTTTTATTTTAAAACTGTTTTGTCATATTAATATATGTCAATATTCTATTATATAGTTGATGACTGTATAATTTTGGGATGTTACAATTACATTTCGTAATAAACAGTGTAGTCTTACACTAATATTAACGTTCAAAAGTCGAACGGCATTAAGTACAGAGTTAATTTACAATATTACAGAAATAAGAAAGAGTCAGGATCGAACGGTTTTACAAAACCAATTGCCGAACGATCACTACAAAACAACTAACATCTAATACAACCGAACGACCTAAGGTTCGGCCTTAACTTCCACATCCACCAGATTCTCCTCTTCAATCACGTCTTCCAACAAGGCGTCTCCTTCTGCTCACATCCACACGGATGATCATTGCAATTGACAAGATGGACGTACAAGGAGGAGACAACACAAGGAAAAACACAGGGTAAGCTTATGTAATTTAATTCATACATCAACATATAAATTAAACATTCCAACAACACAAGAATAGTTCAACACATATAACTATACAAAAGCTATCACTAGACGAACCGTCCGGACTGTATGAATCTGTGTAGCTACAGGCGTTCGTGCACCCGGGTGATGTAGTAATTGGGATACACTCAACAGCTGCCACCCGAGATTAGCCCTATCCAAAGTACCCTTAAGGACTAGGACCTCCTGCCGTTCCCACACATGACCTACCCTCCTCTACGTGAGGATGAGTACTCACGGAACATCAGGATAAACTGCCAGCATTAGCATGCCCACAATCATATTTTACCAATTTCGAATATTCAATACATGAGTCGTTGCTCCCCGGAACGCTCGTCCAAATTCCATAACATCTCAAATTCACATTTCATTCATCATTCGTAATTAAACATCTCGGTGATCTTATCTCTTACAACGATTTCAACAAACGTGAAAAGGACGAACGTTCAACCCGAACTTAAAACTGGGCAGAACACATAGAGCGAGACCGGGGACCTTCAAAGTTTAGAATGGTTTGAGACCAAGGGTTGACATCGGATTTTAAGAAAGATAGCAAGCAAAAATAAGATATTCCAAGGACAAATGGGACGAACGTCCATTTCCAGTTGAGTCAATTTAAATCAACTGACTCTTGAGAACACACTCAGAACAATAAAAGACTAAACCAAGGACGTGGACTCTAGGGTGAAACCAATGAATAAGAATATTCCAAAACACGAAGGTTAATACTTAGAATTGTCTCATATAAAGAAACTGAACGTTTGTGAATGCTTAGTTTGATTGGGTTTAATATTGGACACTACAGTGAGCGACCCTGGAGGGTCTAAACGAACGCTCATATCAAGAAATTTAACTTAAAGAGATAGCACGAGTGCCTGGTGTATGTAACATCCCAAAATTATACAGTCATCAACTATATAATAGAATAATCACATGTATTAATATAACGAAACAGTCTTACAAAATTAAAGAGACAAAGCTCGATAAATGGCCGAACGGCCTTACATAATTACATATAACGTACGAGCGTTCAGTAGAATTTAAGGACGAATGGTTTACAAAAGGAAATACCGAACGTCCAAATATTTACATAAAGCAAAAGGCGTTCGCTCTTAACTGCACGCTATCCTAACTAAACTAGCAAATAACCGAACGTACTACTGTTCGGCCTTCACTTCAACATCTACCAAATTCTCTTCAGCAATGATTTCCTCTTCAAGCGTTTCCTCCAGAGAAGTATCTCCCTCTGCTCACATCCACACGGATGATCATTGCAAGGACAAGACGGACGTACATATACAGACAACGCAATGGAAAACGAAGGGTAAGCTTATTGAATTTAATTCAAGTAAAACATACATTTCATACATATCAAACACATCAATAATTTGCAACACATACATTCTATTCATTCATTAACTCCATCAAATTCCTCATACTAGACTGACTGTCCGGACCGTATGAATTCTGTGTAGCTACGACGTCCGTGCACCCAGGTGGGATAGCTGGAATACTCGTCAGCTGCCACCTGAGGTTAGTCCGTTCTGTCCAAGTTACAGTTATGGACTAAGACCTCCTGCCATTCCCACACATGACATACTCCTCTCTACTTGAGAACGAGCACTCACGGAATATCAGGATGACTCGCCAGCTAAGCTTACCACATTCATACTTTACAAATCTCAATTTCCATTCAAGAGTCGTTCCTCCCTGGAACGCTCGTTCAAAATCCACAATCATAAATTCATCTCTTATATCGTTCGCACATCATAACTTTTCCTTTTTATAACATTTTCATTCTTTGTTCCACTTTCATAAAAATACGAGCGTTCAATCCTCTTCATAACGAGGACGAACGTCAAGAGCGAGACCGAAAGATCTTCTTTTCCGAAGGGATAAAGCTGACACTCTTTATATGATGAACGTTATTACAATTTGAATCAGTTAAATGAACTGACTCTAGAACAATTCAACTTATACTTAGAATAATTCGATGATCAAGATTCAGAGTCAATCCAACTGAATGAAGATACAAAAGACGAGTGCTAAATGTACTAAGTACAATTTAGTTAGAATGAACCGACTGCCAGTAAATGACCGAACGCGGTACGCGAATTTACTGAAATTTAGGACGAACGCTATTTAAGTTTATGAAAGAACGCTATTAAAATTCAGGACGAACGCTATTTCAGCTCGTCGATAATTACGGAAAGAACGAGCGTTCGGTATAGGACCGAGCACTACTTATCACTTACGCTTTGGGACGAGCGTTCGGTATAAGACCGAGCGCCACTTAGGACGTACGCTTTGGGTCGAGACCCATCGCTGATTCAAAATTTTAGAAATAGGATTTTATATAAGTTGTAATGGTGAAGTTACATTTTTAACAATATGACTAAGTGTCTGAAGGTGTATTCTCAAGCTTCTCAAGTCCTCACACAACACTCAGGATATCTACGTTTGGCCGAACGCTCAAACGTAAAGTTATGTATAAAAGGGCGTTCGTCCTCAAATAGAATCCTTTCCAAATGAAAGGGTTCAGCTATTTCAAAGAATTTACTGAGAATACCGAATGGTCAAAGACCGTTTCGATAACGAACGTTCATTATCATAGAATTTCATATTCAAATTCAACTTACAGTAACACATTTGTCAGTATAAACTTTCATATTTTAAATTACTCATATCATAGTACAATCCATACTTCTCCTACATCATCTCATCATCAAAATCATATACAAAAATCTGATACCATAGATCATAATTAACAAAATTCATAGAACATGCATCCAACACAGTACAACTTCACAGAACAATCATGCAACACAATATAACTCAAGAATTAAATCTAATAAGCTTCCCTTACCTTTAAGATGAGCGTTCGTCCTAGGTTTGCAATTGAACGTGTCAACTGTAATTTTCCTTCTACCCGCACCCTCACTACTCTAATATTCAACATCAAAGACAAATGAAAAAGGGTTTCAGTATCAAATCTTAAGAACTCAGGCACCCAAAGTTGGGTGTGCATGTTCATTAGAACGAACAGTGGGAGGAAGATGAACTTACCGGTTTCAGAATTCCAAAACGTTCGGTTCAACTTGAAGCTTATGACTCCGGAACTGCTCCCACGGTGCCTGATCGTTGATCGGAGTAGAGAATGGTGAGTTGCAAAAGAGAGAAGGAGAAGGGTTCTAGAGAGAAGGAGGAGGAAATGAAAATCTGAGATTTGGAAGGGGAGAAGGTGCACGCAGGAGAGTGGGAGATTTTCCAGAAAATCACTTTTGTTCAAATCCCACTTTCAGATGAACGAACGTCCCCCTGGTTGACACCTGCACCCCACCATTTACTTCAGAAGTTTCCAATTTGACAAGTGGCGTGCATGCATGGCTCTGTGGGTGGATTTTTAATGTTCTGAACGCGTGGCACGGTGCATTAATGGAAGCAAGGAGGTGACTTAGCACAGTAATAAATGAGACGTGACAGTGTACGACCAAACACTACTCAGCACGAGCGCTTGGTGTAAGACCGAGCACTAATAAATTTATAATAAAAGGGTTTGATAATTATAGCACGATACTATTGAAGTAGTATTTACGAACAACAAAATATACAATTACTTATATACTTAGATTTATAACCGAACGACAATACCTAACTGTGTTTGGCCGAACGCTCATACACAGTACTCCGAAGTGCGGACGTTCGTGCTCAACTAGAATCCTTCCCAAATGAAAGAATCCACTACCAATTCAATTTCACTAGAAAACCGAACGGTCGAGGACCGTCCAGTAACGTACGTACACACTCATAAGGGGAAATTTCTTATCATAGTCAATATTATTAAATTTCAGTTCTTAACATATAGTCTCACCCATCTACAATCATACCATATTCAATTAATTATATCTTATATCATCAAATCAAAGAAATATCATACATTTCATGCATCATAACATAGCACCATAAATTTTCATATCCAAATCAATTCAACGAACGTTCATGTAACACATAGTCATATAAATTAAATTAATAAGCTTCCCTTACCTGGATTCGTGAGTGAACGTCCTAAACGTAGGTTCTTGGTTCGTCCAACTACAACTTCTACCCTCAAGATCACTTAACTCTTTCAAACTAAAACAAGTTACAGAACCAAGATTGATTCAGACAAGGTGATTGCATGCAACCAGGGCTTGGTTTGCATGGTCATACGAACGAACAACAAGGGATGAGAAACTTAGCAGCTTTAGAATCTGGAGCTGTTCGGTTCAGAATGAAGCTCACGACGCCGGGAACACTTCTACGGTTTCTGAATGATGATCGGAGAAGAGAAAGATGAGTTACAGTAGAGAGAAGGGAGGGTTTTCTAGAGAGAAGAAGGAGAAAATGAAAGATCAGATTTTTGGAAGAAGAAGGGTGCATGCAGAGAGAGTAGGCAGGGTTTTCAGAAAAATCATTTTTGTCTACCCCACGTCCAACGGACGTGCACTCTCCTGTAGACACCTGTCCTCCACTTACTGATTTTTGAATCTTCTATTCTTGACACCTGGCGTCAGTTTACAGAGTTTTGGGTGCGTTTTAATGGATCTGAGCAAGGGTTTTAGGTGCATTTAATGAGATTAAACAGGTGGGATTTGGGTGCATCTAATGAGGCCTGACATTGTAACTTAAAAATCAATGAAATATTAACATAAATTTCCTATATATATGATCCGTATGTAATGGCTTACATAAGTCTTTAATGAAAAACAAGGAGTGTTTCATCCTACACCTCCAAGATATCATCCTGCACCTCCAAAAATTACATTTTTAACCTTTTAACATTTCATCCTACACCTCCAACCTTTTTAAAATTTTCATTTTCAACTTTAATGATTATTTTTTCATTTTCTTTTCTTTCTTATTTACCACCTTAATAATAATTTAATTTAATTTAAAATTTAAATATTATTTAATATAATTTTATATTTTAATAATTATTAAAATATGATTTATATTATAATAATAATTGTATTAAAAACATAAATAAAATAATAATAACAAAAATAAATATTTATAATCATGTATTTAAATATATTAAATTATATTAAAATACTAAATTAAATTCAATAATTATTAAAATTAAAAAAAACAATTTTGAAAAGATTTTTAATCGGATATAGATATCCGATAAGTAATGTTACGGATATCCATATCCGATGAACAATTGTTTTTAAAAATTTATCTTTTGTTTAAATTTTAATAATTGTTTAATTTAATTTAATATTTTAATATAATTTAAATGTATTTAAATATTTTATTTAATATAATTTTATTTGATTTTAAATAAATAATTATTTTTAAAATTTTGTCTTTTATTTAAATTTTAATAATTATTTAATTTATTTTAGTATTTTAATATAAGTTAATATATTTAAATATATTAAATATTTTATTTAATATAATTTTTTATTTATTGTTATTATTTTTATTTTAATTATTTTATTTTTATACTTTTAATATAACTAATATTAATATAAATCATATTTTAATAATTGTTAAAATATAAAATTATATTAAATAATATTTGAATTTTAAATTTAATTATTATTAAGGTGGTGTAAAGTGTTTTTAATAAGAAAAAAAAGAAAATAAAAAGATATTTTTTAAAGTTAAAAATGAAATTTTTGAAAAAATTGAAGGTGTAAGATAAGAATAAAATGTTAAAAGGTTAAAAATGGAATTTTTGGAAGTACAGATGTTGGAGGTGTAGGATGAAACACTAAAAACAAGTGTTGCCTACCATATTACACGTACGGATCTGGAAATTTTATTTTAAAAAAAATAAATTTAGTTTTGATTATTTGGAAGCCTCTTTCCTCGACTTCACTTTGCTTCTTCCCCTCTCTCGAACTCTCAAACGCAGCAATCTCGTTGTGCCTCCTTCACCAGACAACTTCGTTGATCTGACATTGTCGTTCGGTGGTTCGGTGGCGGAGTCCGTCATTCAGTTGACGCAGTTCGTTGTCGCTCTTGGTTAGGGCGACGCTGAGAGAGTATCTTCATCTGGTAAGTAAACCCTAATGGTTAGTGTTTCAGTAGGGATTTGGAGACCAAGATTTGAGCCTAACAACTCTGGACTGCTTCTTCTTTGCACTGCTCTCACGGTGCTGTTTCTCTCTCTCTTCTCTGCTTCTCTGAGTAAAGATGGGCTGGGTACCTGCAAAGGCACTCCGACGCTCAAGTCAACAGGGGTGTGATCAGATCAAGAATAATCTCTCTTAATTTTCTTTAGGGAAAAACGTACCTTTTTTCCTGGTGTGCATTGTATATTTAAAACAGTAAAATAAAACTGTTACCTGAAAATTCGGACAGTTACCGAAGTGGACTACTGAGAAATTGTAACTGCTAGATCGTGTATTGACAATGAGTCAATTACTTCCGTGATTCGCGGCGTTGGTTAGCTAATACGTGTAACGGCTCATCTGTAACCGCTAGTAACCGCATATTAAAATATCGCGCTCTATATGTCGATCGCATTGCGCATCGACATAAATAGGCGACTTGTCGCGCGACGCTACATGTCGCGACATCACTATCTGGTTGTCGAGCACCAAGTGGTCGATGACAACAAGTGAGAAGACTCTGCTTTAGTTTAACTGTCGCCAGGTCGCCCGGGTTATCGGTCGACCGTTGGAGGATCAGGTATCCTTACATCACTGTCTGGTTGTCGAGCACCAAGTGGTCGACGACAACAAGTGAGAAGACTCTGCTTTAGTTTAACTGTCGCCAGGTCGCCCGGGTTATCGGTCGACCGTTGGAGGATCAGGTATCCTATAGTACATGCCCCCCGAGTCCGAGTAATTGAGCATAGCTTTGGCGGGCGAATTTACGAAAGGACGCTAAGTGTTATTTCACAGGGAGGGTGATGCGCACCGTTTTGACGTTACGGTTTCTAGGGTTTTCCCGCTCTTTTAGGGAAGCGAGGAGACGCGAATTGGTAGCCCTTGGATTAAAAAGAATCCGACGGCGCCTGATGATTAAATGTTCTGCCTTCTTCAACACGATTCAGGAAGGAGGTTGTCACTTTTGCAGAAGAACAGAGATTGACAGTGTGCACCTTGAGCGAGATTGTTTCCTCTCCATCTTCATTGCTTAAGCTGCTACAAGAATCTACCAGGTAACCCTAAAATCTCCTTCGTCTTAGTGTACTTACTACTGGCCATGGAAGAAAGGGGGCATAATACCGGTGACAATGCGCCGGGGCCGTCATCAACGGCGGAATGCCCCGAAGTTACTACTATACCTTATGGTGATGAAGCTTTTGTATACGGGAGTGTGTATAGTGAGGGTCCAGAGGGGCGCGTTATGTCTCCGATTAGCGGGGATGAATACGCTTGGGCGGCGCGTGAGGTGAAAGGGCTTAGGAGTCAGTTCAGAAGTAGAGCAGTTATAGCGAACTGGATTGAGAATAGCTGTATTTTGAGGACTTTAGGGTATCAAACCTGTATTAGGTTAATAGCTTGCCGGGACGATGAGAGGGTATGCTACGGTAGGGAGAATGCTTCTACTGAATTTTTCTACTGTTATGCCTCACTGTTCTACGATCTGTATCTGAGATTACCTTTCACTGCCTTTCAAGTGGATGTTTTGCGCACCCTAAACGTCGCACCGAGTCAGTTGCATCCCAACAGTTGGGGGTATGTGCAGGCTTTTGCCCTAGTGTGTCGGGCGCTAGCAATTAGGCCCACTGTAGGCTTGTTTCTATATTTCTTTAGATGTCGACCGGTGGCCACTAAGGGATGGGTGTCACTGATTTCTGAGCCGGGTAATGCGTTATTAGAGCTTTACCTGCAGTCATATAGGAATTTTAAAGAGAAGTTCTTTAAGGTGTCGATCACCGATGTCGGTCGGAGGTACTTTTTTGATGGCGAGGGGAACCCCAGATTTCCCCTTTATTGGACGCAGGACCCGCTGAGGTTCACCTCTTGGCCAGAAGATAAAATGACGATTGAAGAGTTAGAGGCGTTGAGTGTGTTGACCTTGTTGCCACGCCCCTTTTCTTCCCGTCAGCTTATAAATTGTCTCGAGTTCGACGACGCGGAGGCGAGGGTGTTTGGTATGTGCCTTTGCTTACTATTTTTGTAGATTGCTTTGTTGTTGCTGACTATTCTAGATGGGTTTCGGTTTTTGCAGAGATAATGGGGAGAAAAGGAAGTGTCACAAACTGGTTTCAATCGATTGGAAATGAGAGAGCCGAAGTGAGCCGCCCGGGGCCGTCCGCCGGTCAGGCAGGGGGCCAACAAAGCCTCCAAGCGCCACCAGCCGGGCCAATGCCAGTTGTACTATCGGCGTCGACGGATGAGACGACAGCTGTCGAAGTGCAGCTGGTACGTAAAAGGAAAATGAAGGCGGCCGACACCAGTCGCGATGCGCCAAAGAAGAGAAAAGAGGTAGTCGAGGAAGTCGAGCGTTCCATCCCACTCGGCGTATGGGATCCTGCCTTTACGTTGGGTCACAAGGTTGAGCTGAACATGGACGCCTCGGAGAAGAAGGTTGTCGAGAACATGAGTGAGCAAGAAATTGCCGACACCATGTTGGAGATGACCACACGAGCGCAGATGCTGGCTTGGCACCTGGCCTATGCTTCTGATAGAGGGAAAATCCGGGTTGAATTTGAAAAGACTCGGACTCAGCTGAAGGAACTCACCAAGGTTCATGCTACCTGTGATGCCAAGCAGAAGCGTTCGGAGCAACTTCTGAAAGAGGCTGAGACAGTGTTAACTAATACCTGGGAAGCTGGCGCGGCCTTCCGAAAGGAACGTGATCAAATGGCGAGCGAGCTGGAACAAGCTAAGAGGGCAATGGTGATGTTGACCAAAGAGAGAAACGAATTGCGGGTAGAGGCCTCGGAAAGAAATGAGCTGGTGGAGGAGCTAAAGGACGCGATTATGATTGAACACACCAGAGGGTTCCAGAAGGCTGTGAGGCAGGTCGGCCACTTGCTCAAGGTGTCGACCGAGGGAGTGGAATTTGACATTCAGAAGGACGTGCATGAGGGTCAACTGAAACCGCTGAATGAAATTCCTGAAGATGCGGTCTTGGATGGCGAAGAGGGTGAAGAGGTGGTCGCCAACACTGAGCATGATGGAGCGGTCGACATGGGTGAATCTGCCGTGGAGACTGTAGGAGATGTTGATGGCGACACACCTAACATTGTAATAGATTAGGATTTGCGACGGACATGTAAAGATAAACATAGTTGAACTTGGATTTGCTGAAATTTTAATGACTGTGAATGTTGAAATGTATTGAGTTTTGAATGTTTGACGTTGAAGTAGAACTTGTTGAACTTCTGTGCATGTTGAGCGTTTAACTTTGTCAATTTTGCAATTTGTTTGCCGTAACGACCGCTAAGTATCAATGTCGAGTGCATTGATATATGTGTGACCGTCGAGAGTGATGATCGAGTGGGGGGAATACTGGGTGTTCCAGGGGGAACATCTACCAGAGGGAGTGTATCCCAAGCGGATTGGGTGTTCAAGGGTGAACATCTACCAATGGGAGTGTATCCCGAATGGGCTGGGTGTTCAAGGAAGAACATCTACCAGGCGGCTTGTTCCCAATTCGCTTGTGTGTGGAAGTGTTCGAGACGACGACCCTGGGACTCGACATTGGAGAAGTGATAAATGCACTAAGTATTAATCATAATGAAATGTACTCTTTATTTGGAAACGGAATTGGAGAATGTTGTAAAAATAACCAACAAGAAATGAATGCTAACTAAAGTAGTATTTAAGGTGAGTCGCATTCCAAGTGTTGCGAACTGGTTGGCCATCAAGAAGCTGGAGGCGATATGCACCGTTCGACATATCCTCTACAATTCGAAACGGTCCTTCCCAGTTGGCCGCCAGCTTACCGTGTGCTCGATTCTTCCTAGCCTCTCCCCGCTTTCGCCACACCAGATCTCCACTTTTGAAGGCTCTGGGCTTGACCTTGGTGTTGTACCGTCGAGATAACATTCGCTTCTGCGCCTCTGCACGGATAGTGGCGACCTCTCGACGTTCAGGAAGGACGTCGAGATTCATCCGCAACTGTTCTTCATTAAGCGACATATCCGTGATATGACGCCTTAATGAGGGCTCGCCCACCTCGACTGGGAGCATGGCATCAGTGCCGTAAGTCAAGTTGAATGGCGTGTCCCCTGTAGATCCGTGGGGAGTGCATCTGTATGCCCACAGAACCTCCGGTAGCTCTTCCACCCATAAACCTTTGGCTTCACCGAGTCGCTTCTTCAACTCTATCAGAATGGCTTTGTTTGCGGCCTCTGCTTGGCCGTTTGTTTGAGGATGCTCGACTGACGAGGTGACATGTTTGATGCCCAAATTGCTAAGGAAATCTTCTAGCTTGCGTTCGATGAATTGGCGACCGTTGTCGGTGATGATCTTCTGAGGGAGACCGAACCGACAGATGAGGCGCCAAATGAATTTCTGCACTCGTTGGGCACTGATAACGGACAACGGTTCGACTTCTATCCATTTTGTGAAGTAGCCGACCGCCACTAGGAGGAACTTGTTTTGCGCTTTGGCGATCGGTAATGGTCCGACTATGTCGAGTCCCCACTGAGCGAACGGCCAGGGAGAAACAATACTGTGCAAATCTTCGGGAGGTGCATGGATGTCGTGACCATGGGCATGACAGGAGATACATTTCTTGACAAATGTCTCACAGTCATGGTCGAGCGTAGGCCAATAATATCCTGCGCGGAGAATGCGTGCTCTCAGGGTCCGTTTACCAGAGTGAAATCCGCATATCCCGGTGTGCAACTCGTGCAGTACATAGTCTGCCTCTTCCTCTGATATGCATTTCAACAGAGGAGTGCTATGGCCGCGACGGTATAGGTCGTCACCTATACACACAAAACGTGCAATGCGTCTGGAATCAGCCACAGTAATGCTATCTCCTTTGTCCTGCTTCTCCATGAGATCTTTGACTTTCTGCCGCCAGTCTGTTACGGGTGTCGACACATTGGTGACGAAAGCTTCAACCACAGGACGGTCGAGCGTCATCCTAATGATCGAGGATAGCTGTGCTCGCTCCTTAGAGTGAGTTAACTTAGACAAGAGATCTGCTCTTGCGTTTTGCTCCCTGGGTACATGGATGACACGAACCTCGACGAAATTTTGGAGTAAGGTCTGAACCTTGTGGAAATAGTGCAATAATTGATTATCCTTGACTTGATAGGTTCCGTTCACGTGGCTGACTACCAATTTTGAGTCCATTCGACACTCTAAACGATCAACCGTGAACTCTCTGGCCAGGGATAGGCCAGCAATCAAGGCTTCGTATTCGGCTTGGTTGTTGCTAGCTGGAAATTTTAATATGATGGCTTGCTCTATGACTAAACCATCCGGTCCTTCTAGGACGACACCGGCTCCTCCCCCCTTTTGTCGGAGGAACCATCTACACTGAGTAGCCACTTTGTAGTTGAGTCCTCTGGTGCAGGTATTAACTCAGCTGCGAAGTCTGCCAAATGTTGACCCTTGATGGACCCGCGTGGCTCGTAACGGAGTCCGAACTCTGACAGTTCCACGGACCAGGAAACCATCCGTCCTGCCAAGTCTGGTTTGCGGAGGATCTTGGCTATGGGGTGATCTGTACGGACTACCACCTGATGGCTCTGGAAATATGGTCGAAGTCGACGAGAAGCTGTGAGCAGGGCCAGGGCAAATTTCTCAATTTGAGAATATCGTTCCTCAGCCCCTTGCAGTGTACGACTGATGAAGTATATCAGCTTAAGGGAGGGTGCTTCCTGTATCAAGGCAGCGCTAACAGCATGTTGGGAAGCTGCAATATACAGCTGCAAGTCGGACCTGTTACCAATAAGGAGTATTGGTAAATCTTGAAGAAATTTGTTTTGATGATGCTACAAGAAGTTTTAGTTGAAGAAGATATTAGAATTAGTTAAAAGCAATTTGTAGAAATTAAATGTAGTAGGAAATTCTTGTAAACCTTGTAAACTTGCATTTTTAACTGCAATAATCGATTATGGAATGGCAATAATCGATTATCACAGAGTCATACAGGAATAATCGATTATCTCTTCATATAATCGATTATCACATTTTGAAAACCCTGTAACGGACTTGAATAATCGATTATCACTTACAATAATCGATTATTCATGGCAGTTGGGAGCTGTCCTTTGGCACTCAGTGTACTTGGCTATATATTTTGTTTTGGAGAAATTAGAAAAAAACGTTGTTGAACAGAAGCTCTTGCAGAATACTGTTTGTCAGAGGAAGTTCTCAGAAGCTATAGTTCAAGTTCCCTTGCTTGGTCTCGTGAACAGGAGAGGCTCGCGTGTCGTGTGTCGATAGTCGGAGCAAGCTCTCTTCGAGTTAGCAAGGTGCTCTGCCTGGTCTCGTGAATAGGAGAAGCTCGTGTTTCGTTTGTCGATAGTCGGAGCGGTTCTCTTCGAGTTGGCAGAGTGTTCTTCTTCCGGTTCGTTCGTCGAAGGAAGGTTTATTTATCTGCTTTATTCACTATTTCTTGTAATCTGTTAAATAACTTTTTAGTGAAAAAGGTTAATCACTATTTATAGTGATTAACGACTGGACGTAGATTCTTTTGAATCGAACCAGGATAAAAATTGCTTGTGTGATTTTCTATTCCCTACACTCTTTATCTTTTACGCATATCAACTGTTTGATAAATTTTCTCTAAGAAAATTGTTTTTCTAAAACGGACCATTAAACTTGATTTGTGACCGTAACACGCTTTCCGAATATTTTATTCCGCTGCGCGACTCTATAACGGTACCGATTGTTCCAACAATTGGTATCAGAGCTTGCTTTGATATTTTTTCAAATTTGTTTCGAAAATGGCCGGTCATCAAACTCAAGTATATGCCGAGGGTGCTTCCATTAACAGACCTCCATTGTTTACTGGTGATAACTATGCTTTTTGGAAAGTTAGAATGGAGATTTTTATGGGATCTATTGATAGAGGTATCTGGGAAGCTGTACAAAATGGCCCTTATATTCCTATGAATACTGTTGATGGTGTAGAGACTGAAAAATCATATTTTGATTGGACTGTTGAGGAAAATAGAAGAGCCCAATTTGATATTAAGGCTCGGAATATAATTTTTTCTGCACTAACCATTGATGATTTTTTCAAAGTTTCTGTTTATGAAAGTGCTCAGGAAATGTGGGAATTTTTAAAAGTCACTCATGATGAAGTATCGAATGTGGCTAAGTTGACTTGTTCGAATTCATGCTCTACATCAAACTCCTCAAGCTCAAGCGATTCTAATGAGCAAGAAAATCTATGCTTGATGGCCAATGATAAATTATCTGAAAGCAAAATCTTGAAGGAAAAGAAGGACTATCAAGGTTCCTCTTCAAGTTTCAAATGTTATGGATGTGGTGAAAGAGGCCATGTGAAAGCTTATTGTTCAAGCAACAAAAGAAGTAAAGAAAGAAAAGAAAAGAAAATTCACAAGAAGAAGAAGGTTCACATTGCCTTGGAGGATAATGCATCAACCACCTCTAGTTCAAGTGATTCTGTTGAAGAAATAAACTTGTGTTTGACAGCTAATTTTGATGATGCTGGAAGCCAAGTAAGTAATTCTAGCTATGAATCTAGTGAATTTGATTTGCAAAAAGCTTTTCTTGAATTGCTTGATGAATCTGAAAAATTGAATGTTGCTCATAAAAATTTGAAAAAGGAATTTAAAGAATTGCGAATTAAATATGAGAAGGCATTAGATGAGGAAGTAAGTTTGAGAAATAAAATTTGCAACTTGGAAATGAAAGAGTCTTCAAATGTTGAACATCCTGTTGAATGTCTTTCATGTAAGAATCATATGCTTGATATTGATATTCTTGAAAATCTTCTTGAAGTTGCAACTGGAAATAATAATGTTGAAATGCCTATAACTGTTAGAAAGGTTTATAAAAACAAAAGTGTTTTTAAAAGTAAGAACCAAATTAAAAGAACCCGTAGGGTATGGGTTGAAAAAGGAACTGTGTTTATAGAAATCCAAATATTGTCACATGCTTTTATTGTATGAAAAAGGGGCACACTTCTAACAAATGTAAATTAAACATTTTGATGTTCCAAATGGAAAATATGCTTGGATTCCTGTTATAAAGTAAATTGTCTCTAACCCAAAGGACCCAAATGAGATTATGGGGACCAAAACTCAATTGTTTGGTTTTGCAGGTTAATTTTTCAAAAGGAAAAGAAAACTCTATGGTATCCTGGTATTTTTTAAGAGCCTTGAAATAATTTATGAATGTTAGATGTGTCTTAAAGTTGAAAATTTGGCCCAAATTTGTGTTTTCCGAAAATTAACGTAAATAATCGATTACCAAGGGTAATAATCGATTATCTCGTCCTAAAAATTTGGATTTTGACAATTTGGCTCGCACATAATCGATTATTTAAAGTAATAATCGATTATCTTAAGTCACAGCGTAAAAAAAAAAAAAAAAAACCTTTTTTTTTTTGGTCTGTTTTTAAAAGGGGATTATTACATTCAGGGGAAGATGTATGAGGTATTATGCTCTTTCATGTTATGAAATTTCATTTTATTTATGTTTTGAAATGCATCTTTGATTAATTGAGGGGGAGATCATATTTAGGGGGAGCCTTTAACATCCGATCTTTTTGCTTCTGATCAAAAAGGGGGAGAAGAATAATACAAGGGGAGAAGTATAAATTATTACAGGTATTGCTAACCTTGTTGTTGTTTGTTAGCTTGTATGTTTTGCAGGTAAGCCAAACTTGCTTTTAAAATTGAATTTTTGATCATCATCAAAAAGGGGGAGATTGTTACCAATAAGGAGTATTGGTAAATCTTGAAGAAATTTGTTTTGATGATGCTACAAGAAGTTTTAGTTGAAGAAGATATTAGAATTAGTTAAAAGCAATTTGTAGAAATTAAATGTAGTAGGAAATTCTTGTAAACCTTGTAAACTTGCATTTTTAACTGCAATAATCGATTATGGAATGGCAATAATCGATTATCACAGAGTCATACAGGAATAATCGATTATCTCTTCATATAATCGATTATCACATTTTGAAAACCTGTAACGGACTTGAATAATCGATTATCACTTACAATAATCGATTATTCATGGCAGTTGGGAGCTGTCCTTTGGCACTCAGTGTACTTGGCTATATATTTGTTTTGGAGAAATTAGAAAAAAACGTTGTTGAACAGAAGCTCTTGCAGAATACTGTTTGTCAGAGGAAGTTCTCAGAAGCTATAGTTCAAGTTCCCTTGCTTGGTCTCGTGAACAGGAGAGGCTCGCGTGTCGTGTGTCGATAGTCGGAGCAAGCTCTCTTCGAGTTAGCAAGGTGCTCTGCCTGGTCTCGTGAATAGGAGAAGCTCGTGTTTCGTTTGTCGATAGTCGGAGCGGTTCTCTTCGAGTTGGCAGAGTGTTCTTCTTCCGGTTCGTTCGTCGAAGGAAGGTTTATTTATCTGCTTTATTCACTATTTCTTGTAATCTGTTAAATAACTTTTTAGTGAAAAAGGTTAATCACTATTTATAGTGATTAACGACTGGACGTAGATTCTTTTGAATCGAACCAGGATAAAAATTGCTTGTGTGATTTTCTATTCCCTACACTCTTTATCTTTTACGCATATCAACTGTTTGATAAATTTTCTCTAAGAAAATTGTTTCTAAAACGGACCATTAAACTTGATTTGTGACCGTAACACGCTTTCCGAATATTTTATTCCGCTGCGCGACTCTATAACGGTACCGATTGTTCCAACAGGACCCATCGTCTGGTCGAGCCATAATTGGAGGACTGGTTAGGATGTGTTTGACAGTGTTGAATGCTGTCTCACAACCATCGTCCTAGTGTTGAGTGGTGCCTTTTTTCAAATTCTTCAGGATGGGCTTGATGTGCTCAGCTAGCTTTGGAATGAATCGGGACAGGGCTGTGAGACGACCCACCAGACGTTGTACCTCCCTTAGAGTTTTCGGAGCAGTCATGTCGAGCACCGCTTTGCACTTGTCTGGATTAGCTTCAATGCCTCGACGTGTAAGCATGAAGCCTAAGAACTTACCTGCGGGAACACCGAAAGTACACTTGGAAGGATTAAGGCGCATGCTGTACCGTCGGAGTTGGCCAAAAACTTTCTTCAAATCCAGCAGGTGTTGTTCCACAGAATTGCTGCGAATAACCATGTCGTCGACATATACGTCCATGCATCGTCCTATTTGATGATGGAAGACTTTATCCATGAGGCGTTGATAAGTGGCCCCGGCGTTCTTCAATCCAAACGGCATTACTTCATAACAGTAATTAGCACGTTCGGTAATGAAGGCGGTCTTGCTTTGATCGGGCTCGTACATGGGGATCTGGTTGTATCCCGAATAGGCGTCGAGAAAGCTCAGTATAACATGACCCGAAGCTCCATCTACCAAGCGATCAATGCTAGGTAGGGGATACGAATCTTTGGGACATGCCTTGTTGAGATCTGTGAAGTCGACACACATTCTCCACTGGCCGTTTGACTTCTTAACCATGACCACGTTCGACAGCCACGTAGTGTAAGTTAACTCCCGGATGAACTGTGCGTTCATCAACTTCTCGACCTCAACTTGAATGGCTTTGCGCTTCTCCTCCCCGAACCGTCGCTTCCTCTGGGCGACAGGTCGTGCCTCCCGGAAGATGGACAATTTGTGGGCCATGACCCCGAGATGAATTCCTGGCATGTCGGCGGCCGTCCATGCGAATAAATCTGCATTGTTCCGCAGTATGTGCCCTAGATCGCGTTCTTCTTTTAAAGTGAGATCCCCACCAATGCTGGTGGTTTTAGTTGCGTCAGCCGTCAATGACAAGAGTTTGACTTCACCCTGCGGATGGAGACGCTCGTCTACGTTGGTTCGGGGGTCTAAGTTGACTGCCGCTGCCTCGGCTCCTCTCGCCCTTCTAGTTGGTACAAAGGGGGTGACTTTTAGCCCGGCTACATAACATTGTCGGGCCGTTCGTTGATCTGCCCTCACGGTACAAATGGTACCATGTTCTGTCGGGAACTTCATGGCGAGGTGGGGAGTAGACACAATTGCCCCAAACGCATTCAGACAAGGTCGTCCTAGCAGGGCGTTGTACGACGTATTTGCCTCGACCAACAAGAATCGAACTCTAAGTTCAGGTGCCTCCCGACTTGTTCCGAGCCGAGTTCGCAGGTCAAGGTATCCCCTGGTGTCTACTCTTTCTCCTGAGAATCCTACAATTTGTTCGTTAAACGGGGCGATAAGATCCTCAGATAGGTCCATTTTCTGAAAGGTGGACCAATACAGAATGTTAACCGAACTCCCCTGATCAACGAGGACCTTGCTGACATCATACCGAGCTATATTAGCTGTGATGACCATGGGATCATCATGATCAGGGTCGGGTGCATGGAAGTCTGCGTTCGTGAATGTGATGTCGGGGATCGATCGAGATTGTCGCTCGACCATGTGAACCGACTGCAACTGTCTCAAATGTCGCTTCCTTGCTGAAGTTGACACACCCCCTCCGGGGAAACCGCCAGATATGGTGTCTATGCGGCCTCGGACTGAGCGTTCTCTCTCTGTCCGTCGAGGCGGACTGCGCGATCGCCTGCGGTGTCGATCATCTCTAGGGGGTGATCGCTGGGGGCTTCGCTTAGAAGGATCCCTTCGGCGAGGAGTTGCGGCTCTAATGGAGACTCTATCCTTGATGTAATTCTGGAGGTAGCCTGCACGGATGAGTCGTTCTAGTTCATCTTTCACCATGTTGCACTCTTCCGTGTCATGCCCATGGTTCATATGGAACCGACAGGTTTTGCTACTGTCCGCGTTCTTCGGGGTGGCCTTTCGCCGCACGGTCAAGAGTTCGGCGTGTAAGGCCTCTTCAAGCACCCTCGCTCTTGGTGCATTGAGGGTCGTGTAGCGATCGTACTTAGACATCCACCCCGACTCCTTCCGAGGGGTTCGGTCTGGCCTGTAGTCGTTGGTAGATCGCTTTGCTGGTTTCTTTGCCTCCTGATTGGAGATATCCTGATGTTGTTTCTTCCTGGAATTACGGTGGTCTTCGATGCGGATGAACTTTGCAATAGTGGATTGCAATTCTTCCATGGATGTTGGAGGGTCAGCATACAGTTGTTCCGCGAACTGCCCCGGCCTTAAGCAGGACGGTAGATTGCTGATAATGAAAGCAGGAGTGATATCCTTTACGCGCCGGGCCGTCTCGATGTTCCGCTGCATAAAAGCTTTCAGGGTCTCATCCTTCTCCTGCCTGGTATGGACAAGCTCAGTAGCAGTCATCGCCGGTTTTTTATTGGCCGCATACTGCTTTCGGAATAAGGATTCGATTGTTGCGAAACAATCTACTGAATTCCGTGGAAGATTATGGAACCATTCCAGAGCTTCACCCTTAAGAGATAAAGAAAAAGCTCTGCACATCACTGGGTCGTTGTCAGTATAGAATGCCATGGCATCTATAAAATTACGTAGATGGTCGTCGGGGTCATCAGAACCATTGTAACGTTCTAAGGTTGGAGGAGGTTTGTCTGGCATGTTCGTTTGCATAATGGCCTCCGTGAACGGAAGCAGGTTGGTGAGGCGGACGGAAGTAGGACCCTTCCTCCCCCCGTCTAAAGGATCAGAGGCTCCTCCATGATGACTTACTTCATTATCCTCCTGCCTGTTTGAGGCAGATAACTCCGGTGGTGGGAGCTGTGCCCTCAGCGCCTCCATCTCCGCCGCCTGTTTGCGCTGAGTTTCCTGCTGTTCCTTTATGGTTTGTGCTTGTGCCTCAATCTGCGCCTGCAGCTGCCTGATCAAATCACGCGTGTTGAAATCTTCCATTGCTCCGGTGGTCGTTGTTGGGATAGTAAATCTCGGCCCCACGGTGGGCGCCAGAATGTTTCAGTAGGGATGTGGAGACCAAGATTTGAGCCTAACAACTCTGGACTGCTTCTTCTTTGCACTGCTCTCACGGTGTTGTTTCTCTCTCTCTTCTCTGCTTCTCTGAGTAAAGATGGGCTGGGTACCTGCAAAGGCACTCCGACGCTCAAGTCAACAGGGGTGTGATTAGATCAAGAATAATCTCTCTTAATTTTCTTTAGGGAAAAACGTACCTTTTTTCCTGGTGTGCATTGTATATTTAAAACAGTAAAATAAAACTGTTACCTGAAAATTCGGACAGTTACCAAAGTGGACTACTGAGAAATTGTAACTGCTAGATCGTGTATTGACACTGAGTCAATTACTTCCGTGATTCGCGGCGTTGGTTAGCTAATACGTGTAACGGCTCATCTGTAACCGCTAGTAACCGCATATTAAAATATCGCGCTCTATATGTCGATCGCATTGCGCATCGACATAAATAGGCGACTTGTCGCGCGACGCTACATGTCGCGACATCACTGTCTGGTTGTCGAGCACCAAGTGGTCGACGACAACAAGTGAGAAGACTCTGCTTTAGTTTAACTGTCGCCAGGTCGCCCGGGTTATCGGTCGACCGTTGGAGGATCAGGTATCCTTACATCACTGTCTGGTTGTCGAGCACCAAGTGGTCGACGACAACAAGTGAGAAGACTCTGCTTTAGTTTAACTGTCGCCAGGTCGCCCGGGTTATCGGTCGACCGTTGGAGGATCAGGTATCCTATAGTACAGTTAGTAATCCTTAAATTAGTAAAATGGTCAAACTCGCGAACCCTAATCTCGGTTTTTTATTTTATTTTTGGCACATTTCTGTTTGTGCTCGCAAAAATGGTAAAAAAAAGTAGTTGGATTGTTACCAGGCATCGATTGAGGCGACTGTGTTGCAGTTTAAGAAGATTCAAAGCGGTATCTTGTTGCGAAGGCCCTTAATGAAGGAACCAGAGGTGACTGACTTCCTTTGCCATTCAAGTTTCTTTGATGCAGAAAAATGTGTTTCTATTTTCTTCTTTTGTTTGGTTTGGTATACAATCTGTAGTTTGGTATTTGAATGGAATGGAAGAAAGTTTCTTATACTGATACTTGATGTGGATGATAAGGAATAAAGTTTTTAGTTGTTATCTGATTGATTGTTTTACAAATAGAAAGATATGAGACTTTAATCAAGGCAACCGTCTGTTCATATTTCACTTGAAACTTTAATTTGACATATTTTAGTTTCTAATGAATAGAAACTAAATTTCTACGCAATTTATTACTGTATAGTGTACTTAAAGAAGAGAACTATCACCACAGATGAGGATGGCGTGGATATTCCTGTGCCTGCAGATGATTGATTTCTTGAAAAAATAAGTTTCATTGTTTTTATGAGATTGGCCTGTACTCATTATAAATACTTGTCTGCTTATTAAATATATAAATATGTTATAATGATCATATGACAATGGAATTGTATGGCGAACTTATTTCTGATTATCTCTGATCTTGCCACAACCGATTAGTTCTGGTGTTTGGTGACCACAAGCGCACCAGTCATAATTAATCTGTTTCACAGTTTTTTGAAAATTTCCAGTGTTCTAATTTGTCTCAGGTTGTGTCTCTGTCACATAGAAAACACCATGAATTTTGCAGCGTCATTTTACAGAAGATTGAATGTCAAGGAACTTGTGACAAATATTCCTGTGTATAGAAGCACCAGTGGTATAGCCTCATTATCCTATATTGGCTACTGTATGATGTCTTTCTAAAGTAATATAGACTAATGATTTTTTGACCCACTATTGTAGATGTATCTGGAGAAGGTTTGAGTATGGTGTTCAGGCGCTGGGCTACCAAAAAGACTGCTGGTTCTACCAAGAACGGACGGGATTCAAAACCCAAGAACCTTGGAGTGAAGAAATTCGGTGGGGAGGTATTTTTCTACACTTTTTAGTACTAATTATTGCCATGCAGGTAGAGGAAGTGAGAACTGAATCTAGATGTTCTGAACATGGTTCATTGACTTCATTCACTCATGATGTAACTCTTCTCTTTCTATGCAGAGGGTGATACCTGGAAATATCATTGTTCGACAACGTGGCACTCGTTTTCATCCAGGAAACTATGTCGGACTTGGGAAAGATCATACTCTGTTTGCATTGAAAGAGGGATTGGTGAAGTTTGAACGGAACAAGCTGACTGGTCGCAAATGAGTGCATGTTGAACCTAAGGAAGGCCATGTTCTCCACCCTTTGTATGCAAATGCCTCTGCTTCTGAAGTAAAGGTTGCTGTGTAAGTCTCACCAATGTCATCCATGATAGAAATTTTTTATCTGGTGACAGAATTCAACTTACCTTCTTGGCTATGTGAACACCGATATGTTCTCACTCTGCCTTTATTAATACCTTCTTTAATTGAAAAATGGGTTAGTTGGCTGGTACATACTCTTCTATTGGAATTATTTAAGAGAATGACCGTGGAAGGAAACATGAGTTGGTACTTAAACATGTTTAGGAGTTGCTCCTTTTATTTGTTTGTTTAACTATATTTGATTATTATATGCAGTATTAGCTAGCATAGCAACATTTATTTTGATTAATAATGGTACAAGTCTTTGAGGGCCAAACTAATTTGTTAGCGCAACCAAGAAGGGTGTTTGCACGGTATTTAATGTATAATCACCTGTTCTGGTAACTTTTTGCTGTTGTGGATGGCTGTATTAACAATAAAATATTTCTTGTGAGGTGAGTAATGTGTAACAATAAAATTCTATTGTTGAATTTAAACTATCGTACGTTTGTTAAATAGTGGGTTTTTCATGAAAAAGAGAGTAAAATAGTCATCAATGTTTAACACAATTACATCTACAATTGGAGTTCAACGGTAGAATAACCGTTTGAATTAAAAAAAAAAGGAAAATGATACTCGAACAACCAAATTTGACAACATTTCGACACAGCACACGTGTCAGCGTTTGAGAGGGCCACGTTTTAAATGAAAAAAGCTGCTGCAATCTGAGAAAATCTGATCAAACCTGCTTCAAATGTGACGTGGCGAGGACGGGCACGGGAAGTTTAGGGTGTGCGTTTCAAATTTGAATTTTATTTTATCACTTTGTAGAGAGAGAAGCGGCGCGAACAACCAAAACGTTTGGAGAAAAGGGTGCACGAACGACAGAGAGAGAAGCGGCGCGAAGACGAGAGAGTTGGAGAAAAGGGTGCACGAGCGAGAGAGAGAACGAGTCCTAGCCGGATACCGTTCTGCCAGCCAAGCGTTCGACCGTGCGTCCTCGCAGATTGAACGTTCGGATGTTTATTCTCAAACTGAACGTTTGGTCTCATAGTGTTACCGTTCGACATAGGCGGTGCTGTGTTTTAAAATGGTCTGAGGACGCTCCTCCTCATCTACCGCTCGTCCGGCGTTCGGTTTTGAACGATCGGCCAAACAGTAAGTTTTGATTACGATCGTTCCGCTCGTCCTGTTCGTTCCTCCTCATCTACCGCTCGTCCTTCTCTTCAGCCGTTCGTCCTTTGCCTTATTCGACCGTTCGTCCATTCAACCGCTAGGACGTTCGGCTATTCTCAGTTCAAACGTTTGACCGTTCGTCCCCGCAGCTTTACCGTTCGGTCATAGTGTTTTGATGAACGTTCGGTCTCCATGATATTTGTCTTCAGCGTTCGTACTATTTGTGCTTATTTTCTCCAGCGTTCGGTTTTGAACGTTCGGCCTATTGTGGTGTTCAGCAAATAGCGTTCGGTCATTTTCTTATGTTAGTTGAACGTTCGGTCTTGATGGGTTTATTCTCCATTGAACGTTCGGTCTTGTTACGTTTTTTCGTGTCCATAGTGAACGGCCGTTCTAGATGTTTTCTAGTACTCGTCATAGGCGTTTGGTGTTTTCGAGGCGTTCGTCCAACAGTGGGGCGTGCGTCTTTTATTTCGTTACACTTTATTTGTTTTAATAAAAAATATATAATAATAAAAATAATAAAAATATATAAAAATAGAAATAATAAAAAAAATAAATAAATAAACAAAAAAAATCTGGAATCAGGAATATGTCTCCGAATTCCTGGAAAGTTGTCGAAAAAAAAAAAGGAAAAGAAGAGAAGACAAAACAGATCAGGGAATGTGTTTCAGTGTTGGGAACTCCTAGAAAGCAGTGAGGAGTTGGTTTCTCTTCAAAAGGGTTTTAAACTGCCCGTGCCCGTCCTCGCCACGTCACATTTGAAGCAGATTTGATCAGATTTCCTCAGATTGCAGCAGCTTTTTTCATTTAAAACATGGCCCTCTCAAACGCTGACACGTGTGCTGTGTCGAAATGTTGTCAAATTTGGTTGTTCGAGTATCATTTTCCAAAAAAAAATCCCAGTACATATTCAAGGACTTTGGCTTCCAGGACTACGATAAAAAGGTAGTTCCTCTCATCGGTAGAGACCTCAGTGTCCATTTCACAAACTTTAATGCTGATGAATTTTTCACAAACGCTCAGGTCTACGCCTTTCTCCATGATAGCTTCATCCGTCAGGAGTCAAACATCGTTATTGATGAGGTAACCATCATAAACATTCTTCATTATTGCAAAGTGAAATCTATATCCGGTCTCATGATTCAATACATTTTTGTAATCAAATTTCACAGTTCAAATTCTCTTCTACTCAATTTTATTTGTACACAGTTTTAGTATATGTTGTGTTTACATTTTTTCAGTTTTTCTTTCATATTCTACTATGTTTGGTAGACATGCAATGCATAGTAGTTTTAGGAGTTTAGTGAGTTAATTTTTGCCATCACATGTTGTTTACAAATATTTAATGGAGGTGAAGGAAGAAACACCAAAAGATAAAAAAGGAAAAAGAAAATGAGCATGGCCACCGGCCCATGCTCTAAGCCTAGTCTGATTTTCATCATAGTTACGATTTTGTTTCACTTTTAAAGGTAAGGTAAGTTTGGAGACTTATATAATATTTTGTGTTTATTTTAGTTTATATCTAATATATTTTCTCAAATTTTTTATTTTCTAAAAGATTATTAAATTAATAAAAAAATAGTTTAATGACACATTCTGCATTAAAAATAAAATTATTTCCAAAAATAAATAAAAAATGATTAAATAATAACTTAGTCTCATAAAAATAAGCAATACTAATAAAAATTAAGAACATGCCCACCTGTAACAAATTAAAAAAAGTGCATACAAATCAATTTTTTATAATACAAGTAAAAGTACATATAAACATGATTTCCATTAAAAAGTAGTGTATGTAAACTCAAATTCTTAATAGTGTTCAATACAAAAAGTCATAAATAGTTCTGTTTTTTTTCTTCAAAATGTCACTATTTGAAAAGATTAGGGAAATTTGAATTTGACCAATTTTCCTTTTTGTGTGGCTGACAAGTACCATACACTATTTGTGCGGTAACATTGAATGTTGGAAGTCTTCCCTACCATAACACTTTCCTCCAACTTTCCCTTTTGAGCAGTTTCATTTTGGTGTGGAAGAAGGAAAAATAATACACCTTTTACAAACATTTTATATTACAATAATTTTTTAAAATAAAAATATGAATTATAATAAACTTTATATTGTAATTGTTTATAGGGAAATGATACTTCGACAACCAGTTTTGACAACATTTTGACACGGGCCACGTGTCAAAATGCCATTGGTGCACGTGTAATTGGTTTTCAGAAATTAATTTGACGTGGAAAATGAAGATTCAGAGCGCGAGTTTGAAGTTGTGGGGGTCATTTGTGGTTTCAGAATTTGAATTTTTAGGGTTTGGTAGAGAGAGAAACAGAAAGGTAGTAAGATAGCGCCGTGAGAGAGACTCCGTCTTCGTCTTCGTCGCACCCAGCCACCCTTCGAGGCGTTTGACGTCTGCAATCAGCCGACGCGGTTGCTTGCTTGGAGTGCAGAGGTGTTTTGGTGGCCGGTTCTTCGACTGTACCGGAGCATTGTGGTGGTCGCCAGACCGTCGGCTGTGGTAATATTTCAGAACCGTAGACAGAGTCCGTCATCCTGAGGTGTGTAGATTCACTGTCTTTAAGGACTTATCTACGGTGTATTACGCAAGTGTTAACACTCGGCAAGTGTACCGAATCGTATCAAGTAATAATAAAATGGTAAGACCAAATATCGTTTCCCAAAGGACTCACAACCTAAACAGTTATGTGATTTGTTGATTATCTTAGACTTGTAACCGAAAATATTGTTGTTGAACTATGAAAAATAAACATGAATGCAAAGTTTTGATCAATGGACTTGAAAGATGCAAAAACAGTTGATGTATAATATGAATGATTATGTTGTTGGGGTTTCCGATTCATCCTATCCACTCTCATGTACTCAAGAATTCATCTTTCTTCATTAATGTTAATGCTACTTTCTAATTTACCTTAAACCCGCTGTCTCGACGAAGAAAGCCTACTCCTAATCACTAGTTTACAATGTCTTGTCTCCCTAGATATTATTCATGCATTACATTCTGATGACAAATTTATGAACACCGAAATACGGCGCCACAAACTTGTTGAACAATCGGCAAGTGTGACCGAATCGTTTCAAGTAATAAACTCGGTAAGACCAAGTATCGTTCTCCCAAAGGACTCACGGCCTAGTTTAGTTATGTGATTCGTTGATTAGCTAAGACTTAAGAACGAAATAAGTGAAGTTTAATATGCAAAACAGAAAATAAACATGTATGCATGAGTTTTGATCAATGGCTAAAACAAAATACAAGCACTTTCAATGGAATATATGGATGAGTATGTTGTTGGGGTTATCAATTTCATCTTATCCACTCTCATATATTTTAGGAATTCAACATTCTTTTCATCATTGTTAATGCCACTCTCTAAATTACCTTGCAAGAAGGCCTATCCCTAATTACGAGTTCATACAATTCCTAGCATTCCTAATAATTAGTTCTTTTAGTGCAGGAGCTTAACGACAACCAATATACTATTGGGAGAAATTCCACGGATCTAGACTTCCCCGTACGTTCCCGTATCGACAAAATCAATAATCATGCATTGAATGAGTTAAACAAAGCAAGCATTGAGCAAAGAGGAAAAACCCTAACTAATGATGAAAGAAAGCATAGGTCTTAAATATAAGATGTAAACACAAATTCCATATATGAGAGTTTCACAAGACTACATTGATTCCCCAACAACAATACAAGGTTTAGTTCACCATATTCATGGTGAAACTAGATGAACAATAATTAAAGAATGAAGGATAAAACCCTAGAAAGGTGAAGAGGTAGCCTGAGCATCCAAGATCCTCCTTCAAAGGGGTGGAAGAGAGAGTGTTTGCTTCGTTTCTGCCAAAGATACAAACCCTAGGACGTCCTAAAGCTTATATACTATTCTAAAATTACAGAAAATTCAGGCCCAAGCCCATAAGTGTGCCGCTCAGCGGTAAAGTGCCGCTCAGCGGTGAGTGCGTGAGTTGGTTTCTTCCCCTCAGCGGCCATTTTGCCCCTCAGCGGATCTCCCGTGAACTCCTGAGTGCCGCTCAGCGGTAAACTGCCGCTGAGTGGCAGTTGCGGCTTCTTCTTTTGCACTTTTTGATGTCTTTTTTGATTCCATCTCTCTCCTTCTTCACTTCTTTCACTAAATTCACCTTAAAACCTGCACAAAAACACTGAAATCAAGCATAAACCTGTCCAGCTCTCTTATTTCTGAAAATATGAATAAAAGCATGATATCAAGCTAGTTTCTAAGTATAAAGGTTGCTTTTAGTATCAATTTTAAGCATGAAAATAACAGTTTTTCAACTGTTATCACATTCGCACAGAAGCTTAAAGGCAACCAATCCTCCTATCCCTTTGTCTAAGCAATATTGCTCTTGGGAGAATTTCTTCAGTTCTAGATTTACTTACATGTGTCCAACAAATAACATCAATGATCATGCAATTGAATGAGTTAAACAAAGCATGCATAGAGTATAGAAGAAAAACCCTAACAATTAATGAAAGAAAGCACATAGAATATAGAACCAATTCAATACATGAGAGTTTCAAAGGATTACATCGGTTCCCCAACAACAATGAAGGTTTAGTTCACCATAGACATGGTGAAACTAGATGAAAAACAATGAAAGAATGAAAGATAGAACCATAGAAGTTGAAGAATAGAGCTTGAGCATCCAAAATCTTCCTCCAAGGGGTGAAGAAAGTGCGATTTCGCCTCTTTCTGTCCAAAGATGTCAACGGTAGGTCAACTAAAACCTTATATAGTTTATTAAAAATTACAAAAAATAGGCCCAAGCCTAATTAAATGGCGCTCAGTGGTAAGTGCGGTACATCAGAATGACGCTCAGCGACAATTTTGGCAAGCGTGAGACAACAAAAATTGGCACTCAGCGCAACTTTTTCTGCACTCTGGTTGACTAGTTGACTTTTCTAGATTCTGGTTGACTTTACTTTTCTGCATTCTGTTGACTTTTTTGCATTCCGACCATTCGGTACTTTAACTCTTCTTTCTAATCATTCCAATAGCCTAAAAAATCAAGGGAATCTAGCACAAAACCATTAAATTCACCTTCAACTCACTTATTCACAAAATTAAAGCAAAAACATGAATTAAAGAAAGTTTCTAAGTCAAAAAGGGTTGATTTATTATCAAAATTAAGTATAAAAATAACGGTATTTCAATCGTTATCAGCAAGTCCCCCAGGATATAATAGGAACCCCAAAATATCTCTGAGAATCTCAGAACTAGCAAGGATCTCTAAAAAGAGTATAAAATAAACCCAGAATATTTTTAGAATAGGAAAAGAAGAAAGGAGAATGAGAGAAGACTTCTTTTTGTGTGTTTTACAGAATGGATAAAGGCCTCTATTTATAGAGCTAGAAGGGAAGAAAGAGTAATAAATTTTTGACCATTGAATTGAAAAAAGGAACGTTGCAGTAACGTTGGCCAAAACATATAATTCAACGTTGCAAAAGTTTCTTTTGCAATAAAGTAATATTATTACAAAAGAGTGTTCATTGAACAATTTGACAAGATAGCTCTTACAAGTGGCATTACATCACATGATGACGGCCTTGCAGTCAGAACCGTTTACCAACAGCCTGTGCAAAAAGGTTGTCGATCTAGATGAGTTATGGTAGAGGGTTGTAAAGTTCATGTAACTCACAGAGTTGAAAGACTTTAGAAAAAATATTATAACGAAATGAGGGTTGGTTTAGAAGAGGTTATATGACCAAGAGATACCTCAAAAGGGTGGACCTCATATGTGAGAGCAAAGAAGTAACAAGTTTGCATGGTATACACAATTGGATGTTCCAAGATCATGTGTGGAAAGAGGCCCTTGACACAGACCTTTTAGGAACACCCATGAAGTTGCAAACCCCACCTAATGCACACCTTATCCATTAATAATGATATCACTATGACTTTGGACATATCATCGATTAGTGCCTAAGCCTCAAGGACAAGATCAAGGAATTAATCCAGGTTAAAGATCTTAGAAACTTTGTTCGAAGGAAGGAACGTGCGAGCTTTAGGAATGAGTTGAGAAGGTACAACACCCAAAGAGAAATTTGAATAGAGGTCTCCAACCATAAAGCAAGTTTCTGAGATTGAATCTCCATAAGATTTCTAAGTAATCTTGCTAAAACTATAACTAATAGTAAAGTTGTTAAATATTTTTTATTTGTTAAATAAAAATTATTATTATTATTTATATTTATGCTTTTAATTGTTTTTTTTTTCATATTCATAACTAATTGCATAATCTTACGGTTAGAAACTATACTATAAATTTGATATCGTATTTTAATAATTCTAAGTTTATTGTAACATAAAATAATCAAATATTAAAACAACACTAGTACAAAAACAGTGTATAACATCGAATATTTTTTGCCTTTCACGTCGAATTCGAGAATGGCGTCATATCGGGAAACGTTAAATTGACGTCAAATTTATTCAACGTTAAATTAACGTCGAATTTTTAACACATACGACGTTAATCCATTTTTTTATTTTTTAATTAATTGTAATCCTTTTTAACAACCCTACGAAACCTGAAAAGCAGAACTATAAACGGTAATATAGGATCAACAACAAATAATAATAACAAACAACAAACAAGTTCAATCAAATAACAACAACAAACAAGTTCAACCAAACACCAACAAACAAATTCAACAAAAAAACAACAAACAAGTTTAACAAATAAGTTCTTCAAAACGAAAAATGAAAACTAACCTTTAAAAGGTGGGTTCATCGGAATAAAGTGTTGACACCAGTGAGAGAGAAAGCAAAATGCGCCTATGAAGGACAAGAACACGAAAATCATCGGTGAAAACAAATAAAAATCATACCTAAAGTAGTTAATTAACATGCATTTGTATCAAATGAAAGAAAGATTATATGTGATGGTCGTCAAACTTCGTTCGAGAAAAGTTTGAGCAGAGAAGAGGGTTTCGCGCGCTAAGATAAAGTGAATGAATTTTCAATCTCCCGCTTAAATGTTTATTGAATTCACTGGCCTTTTGACGTCTAATGCTGAGGTATTCGACGTTTTATATCTTCTTATGCCGAATTATAATTCTAAACGACATTTAATAATTGCATTTATTTACAAAATTGTCACCGGTCATTTTTAACGTTAGCTATTTAATGGTTAGACATTAAATGCGTGACATTATACGCTGTTTTTCCACTAGTGCAATTTTATATATATATATATATATATATATATATATATATATATATATATATATATATATATATATATATATATATATATATATTTATAATATATTTTGTAACATGTCATTTAATAGTATAAACTACTAAACAAAACATTATATATCTAATAATGCATATCAAATAGATAAGAAAGATGGAAAATATTGATATAGTTATCCAAGTTAATAACTATATCATCAAAATATATGTACAAGGTCTACAAAAACTAACAGATCACTCGACAATATCATCAATCTCCATCAACGAGATATCAACACCTAACTTATCCTCTACTCATTCTAATGGTGATCATTGTAAAAGAGAAAACATCATAGATAGAAAGTAAGGTAGGGTCAGCTAGTTTCAAAAGAAAATAACATACACAACTTAACATTTCATATATTGGTTCAATAATGATAACATTCTATAACTCAAATATACATATAAATAGTTGACTTTGGACTCAATTTATTTGAATACATGCTTTGACATAGGGCTTCACTGTAGATGTGCACCCTTAATAGTATTTATACTCTATAGAGTCATAAATAAAGAGGTTATCACCTTACTACTTATGAGGTTAATCTTTCACACCTAAGACTAACAATCTAAGGCAAAGACTTCCCATCATTCTCTCTCACATCTCATTCCTCTCTTTATGAGTTGAATGGTTGGTAGTATATCAAACATCTATTTTTTGAACTCTCATATGTCAAAACATACACACTAAACAACACCACACACAATTCCTCCTTGGATTGATCATAATCACTCTTAAATACCTTTACAAACCAAATATCACATTAACATTCACAAAACATACTTCAATAATCATAAAATAGCAAATCAAACATATAAATTAAGTGTTTGATTTTGTGAATCTTGTCTAGCAAGAGTATTTACTTGCTTATCGAATATAGATTCGCTCAATCACTAGATAACTCGCCTAGCGATATCATCACTGGATGACATATGTGATAAGAGGGTCGCACCTCCCACAAAAATTGTGCATAAAAGAATGCAGTATAGTACTAGGAAGTGACTCCTAGGTCGTCTCTCAAGGACCAATTTTGGTTCAGTCTCAGATCAAACACGTAGTGGGGGGGGGTTTTGTGATTTTTTTGTGATTGCAATTTGACTAAAAAAATGAAACCGAAAATTAAAAACAACCGAACATAAAATCATTAAAGTAAGTGAAAATATTAAATTCAACTGTCCTAAAGTGTGTAAACTAATTAAAGCATAAATCAAGTTTGGAAGAAAATGTATTTAACATTATGGAATTCAACGTAGCAGAAGTATAATTCAGCGAATGCGGTTAACCTGTTAAAATGCAACTATTGAACTAAAGAAATGAATTGCTGATTGAATACATAACAACGCATATCATTCACGGACATACCACTTAAAAGTAAATGCATGAACAATAAAGTTAAGACTGAAATGGGCCAACTGCTCCAAATGAAATCATCAATCACCGTGTGCTTCTAAAAAAAAAGAAAATGAAATGTGCTTCTGGAATAAACTTCAATCAAAAGAAACGGGCGCCTATTCTAAAGAGAATGACAAATTCTTCTCGGTTACTCCAAATGAATCAGCGGATGCGTTCCATTTTAGTCCGCGTGCACCACTTCTCCCAGCTGGAATTGACGCTACTCTTCAGCAAATAAATGCACAACTCCAGAGTGTTGTTTCCAGGACGTTCTACACAATGCACCATGCTTCCCTAAAGAAAGGAAATCTACATCCTTTGCTACTGAAAATCAACCTAGAGTCCCTGCCTCAGCCGTAGCCTCCATAGCAGAGAAGATATGTTTCTACATGGTTGCGGCTGGAGCATTCCAGAAAAAATTAAAAATCCAGGACCCTCCCCGTGCAGCTCCCCTTTTCTGGATAAAAATTCCTCTCTTTTCTAGGTTGCGGCTCTCCTCTCCGTAACCCTTCCATTCTCCAAAGCTGGACTTGTTTTTCTCTGTGTGCACCTTCCATTCTCTCCACGCACCCCTCTATTTTTTTCTGGACCGTGTACTTGCTTCTGAACCGTGTATTTTCTGCGTGCACCGCTGCTCTCCTTGCTGGACCATGAACGTGGCAGCTGCTTCCAGATGCCACTGGACCTACCGTGTGCACCTCCAAAAGTGCTTACAGCTGCCACTGCACCGTGATGTTTGTTGATGAAAGCTGGACTGCTGGATGCCACCTCCTGGACGCTCCTTCACGTTGCTGTGCACACCCCTGTTGGACCATGCCTTAATCTCCAAGCTGCTGGATGTGTGCAGCCAAGTGTGGGCCGGGTGTGCTGAACGCTAGCTGGGCCGTGGCGTGGACGTGTGCTGCTGTGTGCTGGACACACCCCCAATTAAATGGAATCCGTAAGCTGCTGTGTGGCGTGTGCAGTAATTGCCTTTTGCACATGGGCTGCACCTCATCAAATTATCTCCGTGAATATGTGCTTGACAAAATGAATTGTCATGGGCCCATCTTCCAAAACAGTGAGCTTTGAAGAATAAAAGCTGCAACGTGTTCTGCAACACACCATTTACCATTAAAAATCCAAAACCTTTTCCCTCAAATTATTAATGCAAATAATTAACTCAGATAATTCAAATTAATTAAAATAAGAATTTCTGATCGGATTAAGTTCAATTCAGTAAAATGGGAAAATACTGGACAATTAAGCACAATTCCCCGATTAAATTCGGTACAATAAACTAAGTGAAGTGAATAAAATATTGACTCATCAAAATAGACCACACTTAGTCTTTTGCACTCCTGGGCAAAATCAAGACGCAGACCAAGGAACAGTTCAAAGGACATCCAGGGTATGACACAAACTTAGCACACAGAAAACAAAGACTCGCAAGGAAACAAACAAAATTTACACAGTCCTCAAGAAATCTGGACAGAGAAAAGAAGTAGACAATTCCAACACAGAATGAATCAGAGAAAGCAGATACTCATGAAATCATCCAATCAATTCAAGACATGGCAAAATGATCAATCAGCTCAAGAGGTGAATCAAAAGCAACAGAACCTCACAGATGCACTATCACTGTATCTCTCAAGTGTATAAGGTAAAGAATTTCAACTCAATGCACTCAAGAAAGCAAACAACAACAGACTTGGCAAACCTCTAATATCAACACTCAAAACATATGCATGTTCAAATCAAAAGGTCTTTTATGGGTGAAATGGGGCCAAGGACAAGGTAGGATAAATATGGATGAGAAGCTACACACCATAAGGAACAGAGGAGCAATGGGGAACAAGTATAAACACATTCAAACACACCCACAACCTCTAATTCCATCCTCTTCTTGACTCCATTATTCATATTTTTTTTTTACTATTTTTCTGCTCTCTTTTTTTCTCATCCTGTCTCTTTTCTTTTCTCTCCGTTTAGGACACAACTATAGGAGACAAGATACAATTCATATTTCCAAAAACAAAACAAGAAGAGGAACCAACTAGCCAATGCATATGAATCCCCAAGAAGACCACACTTGTTCCCAAGACACTTCCAAAGCTCCAAAATTCCCTAAGGTTAAGGTAATCATGGTTTTTCACTTAGGGCTAGTGTATGAGCATTCAAAACAAAGAAATGGGGGAAAGTATAGGCTCAAAAAGGGTTTTCAAAGGATTAGAACAAGGTAAGCTTATTTGGCTAGAGAGGCTCAAGAACAAAACTGCCTTTATCACTTCCAAACATGCATATCAATCAAGAATTATCAACAAGAGTCAAGCCAAGGCATATGTGCAAGCAGTCAAGAGACATATCACACAAGAAAGAACATAAAGTGGCTCAAATCTCACACAGGGTAATTGTCACAATCAATTCAACCTCTCAAACATCATGATCATCTTCCCAAGCAGAGAAAAGCACAGATTTCAAACAAATCAGAGTATCAATGAAGTGAAAGATACATCTACAACCTAAACAAAGTCCATAAATCAAGAGAAACATGTAAAACTGTACACAAGACACGACAAAAATAACCTAGAAAAGAAAAAAAATTTAACCAAGAAAACAAAAACTAACGAAGAAAATTAAAAATCTCCCCCAATAGACCACACTGAAACTACACAGTGTCCTCAATGTGTCATAAGCATAAGATCAGAAATCATAACAGTCAACAGATCATGGACAAGTGCAATAAAAGTAGGGAAAGGGGGAGAAGAGAGAAAGAAAACTCCCCTAATCATGGTGGCAGTTGCCAATTTTGGACTTGTAGGGAGATGTCTTCCACCAATGGATCCAGCAAAGAAGTTTTGAGGAAGAACTGCTTCATCCTCCATATTTGATCGAGCAGGGAAATGTCTTCCACAGCTGGATCTAAGAAGAAGTGATTGTTGATGAGTGGGTTCAGCAGGTGCCTATTGATCTTGAAGCTTTTGTCAGTGTCAGCACCTTTGTTGTCCACTGTGGGTGTTTGTTGATCAAATTCATTTGCACCTCCTGCAATAGGGTTAGTGCAATGTGGTTCCAAAGAAATGACATGCAGGGGTATACCACCCAATCCCCGTGTAACAGGCTGAACAACAGATAAACTCTCAGAACATGAATCAATTTCAAATTCAGAAACAATATCAACCACAGATTCGGATTCATGTTCAGTGCATGGAGAATAAACATACGAATTTGATATCAAAAATTGATTCTCATCATGCAGAGAGGAAGAATTAAAAACAGACTCATCAACAATACAATTACCAACATACCTATCAACAGCATAATCATGGACAGCATAGTCAAAATTAGGTATGTTTTCCTCCACTTCCCTAAAGATTGGAAAAGTGGTGGAAGATGAAAATTGTCTACCTGATTCAAAATTACTGCTTATACCTGCCTGGTCCTCAAAATAATCATCAGTCTCCTCAGGTGCAAGGGTAGGGACATAGGATGATGGGAAAGTAGATGGCACAGTAGTAAGCTCATGACTCTTCTCCCCATCTTCTATGTTGATGCCACTATCATCATCATCTGGAATCTGAACAGTCTGAAATGGTAACTCTGAATCTTGAGACTGTTCCTCAGTGAGTTGAGTGGCCATCTGCCCTATCTGATCAGTCATACTCTGAATGGCAGCTCCTATTTCTTGCTGGAACTGCATGTTCTCTTGCTGAAACTGAAGGTTCTGCATGGTCATCTGCTCCAACAACTCCTGCAATGTAGGCTCAGAAGTAGAAGGCTGAGGAGCTATTTGGGCAGGAGCATCATATTGCTGACTTTGGTATTGCTGGACTGGTGGAGGCATGAAAGTACTCTGGAATGGTGGTTCTTGATATTGATGCTGTGGAGCATTATACCATCCCAAGGTAGGGTCATTCCATCCAAGACCGTTGCTGTAAGCATATTGCACAAGGGAAAATTTGCTCAGAAACTGATGCTCAAGATATCCCCAATCGGTAACGGATCTCAGAGGAAGAGAGTCTTTCCAATCCTTAGCTGCTCCTTGTAATGAATGCGGAAATGCGCTCAAGAAAATGTAATCAAGAGGGACATCTGGAGGCTTCATTGAAGAGCACATGATGTGGAGCTCCTCCAAATGTCTGTGTGGGCATTCTCCTGCAAAACCATGAAACTTAGGCAGCAAATGTATCAGTCCAGGGGTGAGATCGCAATGAAGATCATCCTCCTTAAGTGAAACCGGCTCACAAAGAGCACTCTCAGAAATTAGAGGATGAGTCATATTGTTCTCAACATAGACATCAGCAGAATATGAATTACAATCAGAGTAACATGCAGAAAGAGAATCATAATCAGAGGCACTAGCAAAACAAGCAGTATTCACGAAATCAAAATAGGTAGACATGGAAAAAGAAGAATACTAAAAATCACGAAACAAATAAAACACAACACATTTATACATGCAACACGCACACACAAAACAGAACATCACATCACATCACATCACAACACAAGACAAAACACAACACACACAAACACAACAAAAACCTAAGACTGAACCGTTGGTCCCCGGCAGCGGCGCCATTTTGATAAGAGGGTCGCACCTCCCACAAAAATTGTGCATAAAAGAATGCAGTATAGTACTAGGAAGTGACTCCTAGGTCGTCTCTCAAGGACCAATTTTGGTTCAGTCTCAGATCAAACACGTAGTGGGGGGGGTTTTGTGATTTTTTTGTGATTGCAATTTGACTAAAAAAATGAAACCGAAAATTAAAAACAACCGAACATAAAATCATTAAAGTAAGTGAAAATATTAAATTCAACTGTCCTAAAGTGTGTAAACTAATTAAAGCATAAATCAAGTTTGGAAGAAAATGTATTTAACATTATGGAATTCAACGTAGCAGAAGTATAATTCAGCGAATGCGGTTAACCTGTTAAAATGCAACTATTGAACTAAAGAAATGAATTGCTGATTGAATACATAACAACGCATATCATTCACGGACATACCACTTAAAAGTAAATGCATGAACAATAAAGTTAAGACTGAAATGGGCCAACTGCTCCAAATGAAATCATCAATCACCGTGTGCTTCTAAAAAAAAAGAAAATGAAATGTGCTTCTGGAATAAACTTCAATCAAAAGAAACGGGTGCCTATTCTAAAGAGAATGACAAATTCTTCTCGGTTACTCCAAATGAATCAGCGGATGCATTCCATTTTAGTCCGCGTGCACCACTTCTCCCAGCTGGAATTGACGCTACTCTTCAGCAAATAAATGCACAACTCCAGAGTGTTGTTTCCAGGACGTTCTACACAATGCACCATGCTTCCCTAAAGAAAGAAAATCTACATCCTTTGCTACTGAAAATCAACCTAGAGTCCCTGCCTCAGCCGTAGCCTCCATAGCAGAGAAGATATGTTTCTACATGGTTGCGGCTGGAGCATTCCAGAAAAAATTAAAAATCCAGGACCCTCCCCGTGCAGCTCCCCTTTTCTGGATAAAAATTCCTCTCTTTTCTAGGTTGCGGCTCTCCTCTCCGTAACCCTTCCATTCTCCAAAGCTGGACTTGTTTTTCTCTGTGTGCACCTTCCATTCTCTCCACGCACCCCTCTATTTTTTTCTGGACCGTGTACTTGCTTCTGAACCGTGTATTTTCTGCGTGCACCGCTGCTCTCCTTGCTGGACCATGAACATGGCAGCTGCTTCCAGATGCCACTGGACCTACCGTGTGCACCTCCAAAAGTGCTTACAGCTGCCACTGCACCGTGATGTTTGTTGATGAAAGCTGGACTGCTGGATGCCACCTCCTGGACGCTCCTTCACGTTGCTGTGCACACCCCTGTTGGACCATGCCTTAATCTCCAAGCTGCTGGATGTGTGCAGCCAAGTGTGGGCCGGGTGTGCTGAACGCTAGCTGGGCCGTGGCGTGGACGTGTGCTGCTGTGTGCTGGACACACCCCCAATTAAATGGAATCCGTAAGCTGTTGTGTGGCGTGTGCAGTAATTGCCTTTTGCACATGGGCTGCACCTCATCAAATTATCTCCGTGAATATGTGCTTGACAAAATGAATTGTCATGGGCCCATCTTCCAAAACAGTGAGCTTTGAAGAATAAAAGCTGCAACGTGTTCTGCAACACACCATTTACCATTAAAAATCCAAAACCTTTTCCCTGTAATTATTAATGCAAATAATTAACTCAGATAATTCAAATTAATTAAAATAAGAATTTCTGATCGGATTAAGTTCAATTCAGTAAAATGGGAAAATACTGGACAATTAAGCACAATTCCCCGATTAAATTCGGTACAATAAACTAAGTGAAGTGAATAAAATATTGACTCATCAATATGCTTAAAATGTCAAGAAATTTGTACAGCAAGAAAGGTCTCGCTCACCCACTGTTAAGTTAGTGAGTCTATGATTTTAGTTTCGACTAGCAAGTAGTAAGTTAGTGGTTATCTAACTATGAGCTCGCTCAACCACCATATTTTCACTTTACTGAAAACCAAGTCAGTGAGTCCCCTGACTTTGATTTTTTTTAGTGAAAATATACTCGCCTACCAAGTCTAAAATTCCGTATAATACAAATTTTGTAGATTTATGCCTCATAAGCCTCCACCATCCAGCCTAACATTAACCACATATGCTAAAACAAAAAATCTTCAGATAATACACAATCCAACCACACAATTTACTTATAATACAATTTCAATCATTCAACATAGTAGAATTTAAATCATATTATCTCTTAAGACAAATTCATTCCCTAATCTTAACTCAACGGGGCAAATTGTAGCAGATAACTCAATTACACAATCCCAACACCATACAAGCATCAATAAAAACTTGCCTTGAATTAAAAAACCAAAGTGTTTCGTTTACTTGTTAGATGACCAAACGACTCTAAAGATCCCGAAACAGCTCCAACAAGTCCAGGAACCCTATTTTCTCTTACAAACCATATAAACATGATTAAGACATACTATTAGGACCATTGATAAGCAGGGAGTCTTATAGAAGACTCATATAACATATGCAGCTAGAATAGTTCATATGCATGGAAAAACTCAACTTTAGAAAAAAAAAAGGCATAAATCAATTTACTCTTTTGTAGAAATTGATGAGATAGACTCGAAGATCTCGCCTTAAGAATCACCTGTTGCTTTTTTATATTCAAACAAATAGACAAGAAGTTAGAAAACTTAGAGAAAGGATAACAATTTTTTAGAGTATTAGAGAAATAATGTGTTTTTAGATAATAAAACTCATTACTAAAAATTTTATTTATATTTTAAACTTTTAATTATTAAAATAACCAAATGATTATTTAAAACACCCAATCACATTTAGACATGATTTTTTTAGATTCTTACCTATTTCAATATATAAACTTATGTATAATATATTTCAATATATTAGATGGTATAGTTTGATTTAATTACTAATTTTTAATTCAAATTCTTAAAAAATTATAAAAAAACTTATAAAAAATTATTTTAATTCGTTTTTGCTTTAAAACCAGCTTCCATTAGCTTTTTTTCAAATTTAAGCACCCTTTACAATAAATATATATATATATATATATATATATATATATATATATATACTACTTACCATCACATATACATATTTCAAATTATTTTATTTAATCACTATTTTTTATTAAAAAATATGTTTCTTTAGTTCATGTTTAATTTATCTTACCAAAACAATTATATATATAATCTTATTATATAGTCACTTATCGAATATTTATGTAATGATAGGTGTGAGACCCTAGATAATTAACGCTGTAATTATATGTCCAATCCCAATTAATGCACCCACGTCATTGTCCCGTGCCATTAAAACGCACTCACACCCGCTCTGCATGCAACTGCCAAGGGTCACTGTTGGAACATTCGAAAATCGTTAGTGGAATACAAGTGGCAGCAGGAGAATGGACGCTCGTCCTGCGTGGGAAGGGAAAATGATTTTTCTGAAAAACTCTCTTCCCACTCTTCTGCATGCTTCATCTTCTTCCCCAAAATTCCGATTTCCAAATTCTCTGCCTTCTCTCTAGAAACCTCCATCTTTTCTCTACCGTAACTCACTTTCTTCTTCTCCGACCCAATTTCAGAGACCGTAGAAGTGATCCAGACATCCTAAGCTTCCCATCAAACCGAACAAGTTCAAGTTTTGAATCTGGTAAGTTCGTCCCTTAGTCATTTATTATTAGGTTTCATGCAAAACCAAATCTGGTTACCTGCATTCTTTTCGTCTGAATCAAATTTTGATTCTGTAAATGGTTTTAGTTCGCCAGAGTTGAGTGATCTGAGGATAGAAGTGATAGTTGGGCGAATTCAGAATTTACACGTTAGGACGTTCGTTCACTATTGATCCAGGTAAGGGAAGCTTAACTAATTTAATTGATACTTGTATGTTGTATGAACGTATGATATGGACTGAATGTATGAGATATATGCTGAATGATTATGCATGAATGATCACTGTATGATGAATATGGTATATGTTGGTTGAAATGTATGTTGATGGTTGATACGTATGAATATGAAATGAGTTATCACTTGGAAGTATGAATGATTAATGTGAATCATATAAAGTTTGTAAAATTGATATGAAGGTATAAAATATGAGTTGATATGTTGAAACTTGAGATTTGAAATAGACGAAAAATCTGAAATATGGAATCCTTACTATGATAAAATACGTTCGACATCGTACGGTCTTATACCGTTCGGTTTTCTAGAAAAATGCCTAAAAAGGAAGTCTTTCATTTGGGAAGAGTTCTGATTGAGAACGAGCATCCTCTTGTGAAATGCTATGTTTGAGCGTTCGGCTCAGCCTAGTGGTACCGTATATCTTAAATTAAGTAAAGTTATATATAGTATACCATTATACTTTAAAATTAATAACGCTCGGTCCTATACCAAGCGTTCGTCATAAGTAGCGCTTAGTCTTATACTAAGCGTTCGTCCTAATTAGTGCTCGGTCATTTACCTAGCGTTCGTCCTAAGTAGTGCTCGGTGATGAGAGGGTCGCACCTCCCAACAAAAGTTGTGCATAAAAGAATGCAGTATAGACTAGGAAGTGACTCCTAGGTCGTCTCACAAGGACCAATATTGCGGTTCAGTCTCAGATCAACACACGTAGTGGGAGGTTTTAATGGTGTTTTTGTGCGGATAAAATTAAACATGACTGGAAATTAAATAAAACCGTAACCATAATTGAAAGCATTAAAGTACATGAAACATTCAACTAAACACTGCAACATATAAATATCCAAACACAATTCGAACGCGACACTTAAACTAGAACCTCAATTGCACATAATGCAGCAGTAAAATGAGCAAGCACCTAAGTTGGAAAGCGTCAATACATTTCACATAGCAGAGGGAATAAAATTTTAAAAGCACGGGAGTTCAATTAAAAGCATCCACATTTGCGAAAAGAAATGAAATGTACGGTTGGGATTGAAGCAAAGAAAACAATGCTGACGGCAAATTAATATACATAATATGAAATGCATTTTTCCAAGCTCAAGTTCCCGTGAAAACAGTGTTCAAAGCCGAAATCCAAGAAGAAACAAAATTTACTCTAAGGTGGCGCTGGAACCTTGTGTGCTTCCAATAAATCAATTTACTCTCACTACCTACTCCCACCTAATCTACTTCTTCATTTCACAAAGAAAAGAAATCTCCAAAGCATTAAATCATCAAAGGAAAGTGACAACGGCTGCCAGCACGCACACTTCTTCACAGCAAATAACACTGTAATCTCAGAATTTAAAAATAGAAATCTGGTTCAAACATGAAAATAAAAACAAGACCACATGCTCTTTAAAATTCTTCTCGGTTCCAACACAGGAAAGAAATATAAAGTCTTCTACACTACTGCAGCATCACCGTGTCTACCACTCATCTCTCAATATCCATGGCGGCTGGGGCACACCTCGACCATTCTCCGCATCTGCTCTCTAAGGTTGGCAGCTACCCACCTCCAGGTCTCCTCTTTTTCTTTCTCTACCTTACATCACTCTCCATGTCTCCGTGTCTTCTTTTTTTTCTCAGTTTTGATGATCCCCCCAAGGTGGCGGCTGGGTCTTCACTTCCCCAAAATGAAAGATGACTTGTGCCCTTTTTCTTCTAACCGAGAGCTCTCGCTTCTCCTCTTTTTTTTTTTTCTGGACCGTGAATCTGCACCCATAAGCTGCTGTTGGAAATATGAAGATGTGGGCCGTGTGTTGCACCGAGAGGAAGCTCCTGGACGCGTGCTTTTGATGGACGTCACCCCTCCAAGCTGCTGGACCAACTTCCGTGTTGCTGTTGTTGGATGCTGGACCAGGGTTGCTGGGTGCACCGCTGCCTTCCTTGTGCACCTCCCAAGACGCTGCTGCCGCATGAATCCAAGCTGGATGCTGAAGCTGCTGGAGGTCTGGGCCGTGATGCTCGCTGGACTGCTTCCCTCTAGCTTCTGCTGAAACGCCCCAATGTAGGCCGTCACATTGCTCAACCATTCTCTCACCCATGTGCCTCTTCCATTGTGCACCTCCTTCACGTTGTTTGCTGCTCCAGATTAATTTGTCCGTGGGCCCTTTGTGCCAAGCTGCTGTCCGCGTGAAGGTTGAATGTTAATTCAATAATTGCTTCCAATTGAAGGCCTGCTGGACGCGTTGCTTCTACTTTTGCCACCACATGCTGCTGCTTCCTTCCGTGTTGCTTTCTTTCTTCCAGCACCCCCTATTCAAAGCCTGCTGGGAAAATGAAGCGTGGACGTGTGTGCCTTCTAGTTGAATCAGCCCATTGCTTTTTGAAGCTAGATGAAGAATGGATGAGTTGCTTGTGGGCCTTGGTCTTCTTCCAAGAACGTGGCACCTACTTAAGGACGTGGATGTGTGCCACTCAAAAATAAACCTCCACCTTTGGGTCCAATTGTCATTTCTCTTTTGACTTTCAAATGTCCCAAATTATATTTCCAAAATTTTCCTGCAATTACTAATGCAAATAATTAACTCAAATAATTCAAATTAATTAAAATTAGAATTTCTGGTCAAATTAAGCACAATTAGCAAAAACAGAAAAATACCGAACATTTAAGCACAATTCCCTGATTAAATCTAGCACAATAAGCTAAGTGAAATCAAGAAAATATTGACTCATCAAAATAGACCACACTTAGTCTTTTGCACTCCTGGGCAAAATCAAGACGCAACTCAAGGAATAGTTCAAAGGACATCAGGGAAGGGACACAAACATCAGCGCACAGAAAACAAACACTGACTAGGACAAGAACAGAATTACACAGTCCTCAAGAAATCTGGACAGAGAAAAGAAGTAGACAATTCCAACACAGAACGAATCAGAGAAAGCAGATACTCATGACATCATCCAAGCAATTCAAGACATGGCAAAATGATCAATCAGCTCAAGAGGTGAATCAAAAGCAACAGAACCTCACAGATGCAATATCAGTGTTTCTCTCAAGTGTCTAAGGTAAAGGATTTCAACTCAATGCACTCAAGAAAGCAAGCAACAACAGACTTGGCAAGCCTCTAATATCAACACTCAAAACATATGCATGTTCAAATCAAAAGGTCTTTTCATGGTTGTAATGGGGCCAAGGACAAGGGAGGATATAATATGGATGAGAAGCTATAAACCAAAAGAAATAGAGGAGCAATAGGGAACAAGTGTAAACACAATCAAATCACACCCAAACCTCTAATTCAATCCTCTTCTTGACTCCATTATTCACAAATTTTTTTTTTTCATCCTGTCTATTTTTTTTTCTTTTTTACATTTTTTTTTTATTTTTCTCTATATTTTTTTTCTCATCTTGTCTCTTTTCTTTTCTCTCTGTTTAGGACACAACTATAAGAGACAAGATACACAACATATTTACAAACACAAAACAAGAAGAGGAACCAACCAGCCAATTCATCAGAAACCCCCAGGAGACCACACTTGTTCCCAAAACACTTCCAAAGCTCCAAAATTCCCTAAGGTTAAGGTAATCATGGTTTTTCACTTAGGGCTAGTGTATGAGCTTCAAAACAAAGAAATGTGGAATGTATAGGCTCAAAATGGGTTATCAAAGGATTAGAACAAGGTAAGCTTATTTGGCTAGAGAGGCTCAAGAACAAAAATGCCTTTATCACTTCCAAACATGCATATCAATCAAGAATTATCAGCAAGAGTCAAGCCAAGGCATATGCGCAAGCAATCAAGAGACATATCACACACAAGAAAGAACATAAAGTGGCTCAAATCTCACACAGGGTAATTCTGTCACAATCAATTCAACTCTCAAAAATCATAATCATCTTCCAAGCAAAGAAAAGCAAAGATTTCAACCAATCAGAGTATCAATGAAGTGGAAGACATATTTACAACCCAAACAAAGTCCAGAAATCAAGAGAAACATGTAAAACTGTACACAAAACAAAACAAAAACTACCTAGAAAAGAAAAAATTTAACACGGAAAACAAAAACTATCAAAGAAAAATCAGAATCTCCCCCAATAGACCACACTTAAACTACACAGTGTCCTCAATGTGTCACAATCAGCAGATCAAACAATCAGAACAGTCAACAGATCATGGACAAGTGCAATAAAAGTAGGGAAAGGGGGAGAAGAGAAAAAGAAAACTCCCCTGATCATGGTGGCAGTTGCCAATTTTGGACTTTCAGGGAGATGTCTTCCACCACAGTATCCAGCAAGAAGGTTTTGAGGACGAACTGCTTCATCCTCCAAATTTGATCGAGCAGGGAAATGTCTTCCACAGCTGGATCTAAGAAGTGATTGTTGATGAGCGGGTTCAGCTGGTGCCTATTGATGTTGAAACTGTTGTGTATGTAAGCACCTTTTTCTTCCACTGTGGGTGCATGTTGGTCAAATTCATGTGTACCTCCTGCAACATGGTTAGTGCAATGTGGCTCTACAGAAATTACATGCAGGGGTATAACACCCAATCCCAGTGTGACAGGCTGAACCTCAGATACATCCTCAGAACATGAATCAATTTCAATTTCAGAAACATTATCAACCACAGACTCAGATTCATGTTCAGTGCATGGATGAGAAGTATTCAGATATGATGGCAAAAGTGGTTTCTCATCATGCAGAGAGGAAGAATTAAAAACAGACTCATCAACAATACAATCACCAACATACCTCTCAACAACATAATCATCAATATAATCATCACTGACATAATCATACTGAGGTATGCTTACCTCCACTTCCCTGAAGATTGGAAAAGTGTGGGAAGATGAAGGTGGTCTACCTGGTTCTGGGTTACTGCTGATTTCTGCCTGCTCCTCAAAATACTCATCACTCTCCTCAGGAGCAAGAGTAGGGACATAGGATGATGGGAAAGTAGATGGCAGAGTAGTAAGCTCATGACTCTTCTCCCCATCTTCTATGTTGATGCCACTATCATCATCATCTGGAATCTGAACAGTCTGAAATGGTAACTCTGAATCTTGAGACTGTTCCTCAGTGAGTTGAGTGGCCATCTGCCCTATCTGATCAGTCATACTCTGAATGGCAGCTCCTATTTCTTGCTGGAACTGCATGTTCTCTTGCTGAAACTGAAGGTTCTGCATGGTCATCTGCTCCAACAACTCCTGCAATGTAGGCTCAGAAGTAGAAGGCTGAGGAGCTATTTGGGCAGGAGCATCATATTGCTGACTTTGGTATTGCTGGACTGGTGGAGGCATGAAAGTACTCTGGAATGGTGGTTCTTGATATTGATGCTGTGGAGCATTATACCATCCCAAGGTAGGGTCATTCCATCCAAGACCGTTGCTGTAAGCATATTGCACAAGGGAAAATTTGCTCAGAAACTGATGCTCAAGATATCCCCAATCGGTAACGGATCTCAGAGGAAGAGAGTCTTTCCAATCCTTAGCTGCTCCTTGTAATGAATGCGGAAATGCGCTCAAGAAAATGTAATCAAGAGGGACATCTGGAGGCTTCATTGAAGAGCACATGATGTGGAGCTCCTCCAAATGTCTGTGTGGGCATTCTCCTGCAAAACCATGAAACTTAGGCAGCAAATGTATCAGTCCAGGGGTGAGATCGCAATGAAGATCATCCTCCTTAAGTGAAACCGGCTCACAAAGAGCACTCTCAGAAGTCGGAGGATGAGCCATATTGCTCTCAACATACAAATCAGCAGAATATGAATCACAATCAAAGTAACATGCAGAAGGAGAATCATAATCAGAGGCACTGGCAGAATAAGCAGTATTCACGAAATCAAAATAGGTAGACATGGAAAAAGAAGAATACTAAAAATCACGAAACAAATAAAACACAACACATTTATACATGCAACACGCACACACAAAACAGAACATCACATCACATCACAACACAAGACAAAACACAACACACACAAACACAACAAAAAGACCTAAGACTGAACCGTTGGTCCCCGGCAACGGCGCCATTTTGATGAGAGGGTCGCACCTCCCAACAAAATGTTGTGCATAAAAGAATGCAGTATAGACTAGGAAGTGACTCCTAGGTCGTCTCACAAGGACCAATATTGCGGTTCAGTCTCAGATCAACACACGTAGTGGGAGGTTTTAATGGTGTTTTTGTGCGGATAAAATTAAACATGACTGGAAATTAAATAAAACCGTAACCAGAATTGAAAGCATTAAAGTACATGAAACATTCAACTAAACACTGCAACATATAAATATCCAAACACAATTCGAACGCGACACTTAAACTAGAACCTCAATTGCACATAATGCAGCAGTAAAATGAGCAAGCACCTAAGTTGGAAAGCGTCAATACATTTCACATAGCAGAGGGAATAAAATTTTAAAAGCACGGGAGTTCAATTAAAAGCATCCACATTTGCGAAAAGAAATGAAATGTACGGTTGGGATTGAAGCAAAGAAAACAATGCTGACGGCAAATTAATATACATAATATGAAATGGATTTTTCCAAGCTCAAGTTCCCGTGAAAACAGTGTTCAAAGCCGAAATCCAAGAAGAAACAAAATTTACTCTAAGGTGGCGCTGGAACCTTGTGTGCTTCCAATAAATCAATTTACTCTCACTACCTACTCCCACCTAATCTACTTCTTCATTTCACAAAGAAAAGAAATCTCCAAAGCATTAAATCATCAAAGGAAAGTGACAACGGCTGCCAGCACGCACACTTCTTCACAGCAAATAACACTGTAATCTCAGAATTTAAAAATAGAAATCTGGTTCAAACATGAAAATAAAAACAAGACCACATGCTCTTTAAAATTCTTCTCGGTTCCAACACAGGAAAGAAATATAAAGTCTTCTACACTACTGCAGCATCACCGTGTCTACCACTCATCTCTCAATATCCATGGCGGCTGGGGCACACCTCGACCATTCTCCGCATCTGCTCTCTAAGGTTGGCGGCTACCCACCTCCAGGTCTCCTCTTTTTCTTTCTCTACCTTACATCACTCTCCATGTCTCCGTGTCTTCTTTTTTTTCTCAGTTTTGATGATCCCCCAAGGTGGCGGCTGGGTCTTCACTTCCCCAAAATGAAAGATGACTTGTGCCCTTTTTCTTCTAACCGAGAGCTCTCGCTTCTCCTCTTTTTTTTTTCTGGACCGTGAATCTGCACCCATAAGCTGCTGTTGGAAATATGAAGATGTGGGCCGTGTGTTGCACCGAGAGGAAGCTCCTGGACGCGTGCTTTTGATGGACGTCACCCCTCCAAGCTGCTGGACCAACTTCCGTGTTGCTGTTGTTGGATGCTGGACCAGGGTTGCTGGGTGCACCGCTGCCTTCCTTGTGCACCTCCCAAGACGCTGCTGCCGCATGAATCCAAGCTGGATGCTGAAGCTGCTGGAGGTCTGGGCCGTGATGCTCGCTGGACCGCTTCCCTCTAGCTTCTGCTGAAACGCCCCAATGTAGGCCGTCACATTGCTCAACCATTCTCTCACCCATGTGCCTCTTCCATTGTGCACCTCCTTCACGTTGTTTGCTGCTCCAGATTAATTTGTCCGTGGGCCCTTTGTGCCAAGCTGCTGTCCGCGTGAAGGTTGAATGTTAATTCAATAATTGCTTCCAATTGAAGGCCTGCTGGACGCGTTGCTTCTGCTTTTGCCACCACATGCTGCTGCTTCCTTCCGTGTTGCTTTCTTTCTTCCAGCACCCCCTATTCAAAGCCTGCTGGGAAAATGAAGCGTGGACGTGTGTGCCTTCTAGTTGAATCAGCCCATTGCTTTTTGAAGCTAGATGAAGAATGGATGAGTTGCTTGTGGGCCTTGGTCTTCTTCCAAGAACGTGGCAGCTACTTAAGGACGTGGATGTGTGCCACTCAAAAATAAACCTCCACCTTTGGGTCCAATTGTCATTTCTCTTTTGACTTTCAAATGTCCCAAATTATATTTCCAAAATTTTCCTGCAATTACTAATGCAAATAATTAACTCAAATAATTCAAATTAATTAAAATTAGAATTTCTGGTCAAATTAAGCACAATTAGCAAAAACAGAAAAATACTGAACATTTAAGCACAATTCCCTGATTAAATCTAGCACAATAAGCTAAGTGAAATCAAGAAAATATTGACTCATCACTCGGTCTTATACCAAGCGCTCGCATTATTGTATACCCCACTTTGATAAAATAGCGTTCGTTCAATTATAATGATATTTTCCTTTCCTCATGTTCGTTCATTATTGGTGTCGGATTTCCGTATGCGAATTACTCCAAATATAGTTCTAAATATTCTTGGTTCTTCTCTTGACATTGGATCCATTCTAAGGTCTTCATAATGAAATTTTCTTTAAGTACCAGTGTACATCTAAACGAGTTAGTTCATTTAACTGACCGCATAGCAAGTAACGTCCGTAACCGATTTCTTAGTTCTTCCAGTCCGTCTTCTTAACGTTCGTCCCCATTCTTCAGAGGACTGAACGTTCGTTATTTTATGCCCTTAAAACTAAAGATGAAAATGATGATAAATTGTAAAATTTTAAAGTGTGAACCTTATATTGAGTGATTATTTGATGATGGATTTTGGACGAGCGTTCCAGGGAGGAACGACTCATATATGTTGAATATGGAATTTGGTAAAGTATGACTGTGGGCATGCTAATGCTGGCTTGGTCCATCCTGATATTCCGTGATACTCATCTTCACGTAGAGGAGAGTAGTCATGTGTGGGAATGGCAGGAGGCCCTAGTCCAGAGGGGTACTTTGGATAGGGTTAACCTCGAGTGGCAGCTGTTGAGTGTATCTCAGTTACTACACCACTCGGGTGCAAGGACGCCTGTAGCTACACGGTTCATACAGTCCGGACGGTCTGTCTAGTATTTATATATAAAAAGCTATGTTATGTTACATGTGTGTGTGAATTGTAACGTTTAAATGTATATGTTGATTGTATGAATTAAATTATATAAGCTTACCCTTTTGTTTTCCTTGTGTTGTCCATTGTATATGTACGTTTAAATGTATATGTTGATTGTATGAATTAAATTATATAAGCTTACCCTTTTGTTTTCCTTGTGTTGTCCATTGTATATGTACGTTCGTCCTGTCTTGCAATGATCATCCGTGTGGATGTGAGCAGAAGGCGAGGCCACTTTGGAGGAAGTGATTGAGGAAGAAAACTTAGTAGAAGTTGAAGTGAAAGCAGAGCAGTAGGACGTCCGTTTTCCTTTTAGTTTTTAGTTGTTGCTTCTGAATTGGACGTTTCGGTTATTTTAGTTTTGTAAAACCGTTCGTCCTAACCTCTTGTAATTCTGTACTTAAGCCGTTCGGCTTTTGCTCTTCGTTTTATCAACGTAAAGACTGCATTGTTTACTGTTAAATGTAATTAATTCTGATTTATGGTAATTACTGTATTTTGGGATGTTACAATAGGCAAAATATATGCATTTTTTAAACTTTCTAACAAGGAAATTAAAAACTAACTTTGTTGAGATATTGGAATTTATTTATCTAATAATAGAATAAATTACTTGTTATGATAAGATTAAAAATTAGACAATTTCTTTTAATAATGACTGTAATTAATATTGTGAAGACCTAGAAATGATATTTTAGAAGTAGTACTAAATTAAAAATAATGAGACTCCATTATTTTAATATTAAAAGATTTTAATATAAAAGAATTGTTATAAACGAGTTTCATTATTTTAAAATGTATCGTCTCTCTAGAAATAACTTTTCTAGAGTTCTCTACCTTACCTTTAAGTGTTCTTGCTCCTAAGTCATCTGTTTGACGATCAGGAGGTCAAGGTCTACAAATCTAGCCGGTCAATTTCAAGAATAGAGCAAGTAAGTTTCGACTCATTTTTTCCCTTAGGTTCCTAAATTTGTTTTAGAATAATCTAGTATTGTTGCATGTGTAATCATGCTTCTTCTAGTCATTCTTGGTTCATCTAGAGTTCTAAGGACTCTGTCTGTTTCCAATTTGGTGTCTCATAGGTTCGTCTAGAGATTCCTTGCGTTTTAAACAATCGGTGAGACGTTTCTTTGAGTTGGACAGTTTATTTCAAGGTAAGAGAAGCTAGCAATATATTTCTATTTATGAAATTATTTAATTGGTAGTTTTTGAAATTAATGTATATTGAAATTAATGTATATTGAATTTTGGGAAAATGTTTGCTATTGATTCTGATGTGTTTTAGAAGATGAATTGTGGTTGTATAATTTTGTTTGATCTCATGATTGTTGGTGAACTTGCATAATTTTGTGTTTAATTCGAATTTTATGATGGGTGGTACTTTTGATATGTGTGGTAGTGTTGTTTTATTTAGATTTAATTATTTTTAAACTTAATCAAAATTTAAATTAGAAAGCTACCTACAAAATAAATAAAAGCTATTGATAATAAAATTTTAAAAATTATTTTAATTTTGTAATTATAATAATAACAATAATAATAATAATTTTATTAGTTTAATCATAATAAAAAAATGTGAACAAATTGTTTTTACTCGTTTATATAAAAATATATAACTTTAAAAGTTCAAAAACTATACCTAAATGTCATTAAATAATTCAAGTATATATATATATATATGTATATATATACACGTATATATATATACGTATATATATACGTATATATATATATATATATATATATATATATATATAACTTTAAAAGTTTAATACAGTTATGATGTAAAAATGATATATGTTTTTATGTTTCTAATATCAATCACAAAATTTGAAAAACTATAATTTAATATAAAATAGAATTTTAAATATAAATATGTTTTATTTTTAAGATTCTAATAGATCTATAACTTGTATATGTAATAGTTATATTATATTTATACTTACAAGAAGAAAATACAATGTGTGTGTTTGTATTTGGAGAAATTAAAAGAAAATCAAACCATTATTAAATATTATAATAAAAATATATATAAAAGGTAGAAGCAATTATGTTAAAAATATTTTCATTTATTTTCTCTTAACTTTATATTTGAGATATTAATATTTTAACCCAAATTTTAATATTTTTAAAATAATTAATAATTAAAATGTATAATATATATTATTTATCCTAATTTAATATAATTTACTTAGTATATTACAGTCACTGAAATCGTACTTTTATTGGAAGGTAAGGTAGTAGAGTGTAGCCATTACCGTTACCCACTGCAGTGGTTATCGTGACAAAGCGACGGCATTGACTTCTCATCTCACTCACAAGCAATTCCCTTCTTTTTCTTTCACCTCTTTCTCTCTCTCTCTCTCTCTCTCTCTCTCTCTCTCTCTCTCTCTCTCTCTCTCTCTCTCTCCTTCTGCGATGGGTTGTGCTGGATCTTCACAATCCAAGCCTGATGGTGAGCCACCCCATTCCTTTGATTCCTCCAAAACCTCATTTTTGCATTACCTTTTAGTTAAATCTTTGGGAATTTTATTCTGGGTTGGTGTCAAAATCGGTTCTTTCTGGTTGTTGTTAATTGGGGTGCTGATATTTGCGAACGATCGTATCTGGGGGACTGTGTAAAATTGTAATTTCGAAGAGGAAGGAAACCAAGAGAGGTGCATGGGGTGAACGAATTACAAATCTGTATTTTGGGTTTTGAATATTTTGCGACATTTTGTATTGAATAATGAAAATCCTACCTTGTGAAACTGTTTCGAGCATTTCTTGTTTCATGCTTGATTTTCCAAGAAATTTTTGGCGTTGTTATGTTTATTAATCTGTTGGATGACTTGGGGGTAAGAGTTAGGAATGGTTTGCCAAACTTATTAACACCGCATGGTGCCTTGATTTGTTTTTAATTTCAACTCTTTTGTTTGGTAAGTGTTTGGGCGAGTATTGGCAAAATTTATTCTGGGTGAAATTGATTCTTTAGTGATGTGGTTCATCTTTGGCTGCTTTTTATTCTAAAATCTAGGTAGTTTTAAAATTCGGTGTAAACTATTTTTGATTCAACTCAAAAAGCTAAAGTTGCTTTAACTCACTCAATTTTCAACCTAGAATCAGTGGGTTTCTGATTTAGCATCACATCAAAGGTGATGTACGTCCATGATCACTTCAAAGCAGAAGCGGCTCTGTGTAGCTTCTCTTTTTCTGAGTGTGAGAACATACTCTCAATTTCTCAATGTGGAAATCATGTTACTTGTTTTTGTCAGCATGATTTTGGATAAGTCAACATGAAACCAAGAACACTTGGTATCCTTCTCTTATTTGTAGTTTCAGAAACATTAGTCTCGAATGAGGACACTCCGTGTGAGTTTTTTTTTACTGAATTGAGTTTGGAATAGTTGGTTTTGAAATGGACCCTACTGCTGTTGGGTTTAGTTTAGATCATTGAGGTTTTGACTAAATTTCAGTAGTTTGGTGTAAACATGTGAAAGTTCTTGAGTGAAGCCAGTTTATAAGCTTGTTGCTGTACGAATTTTAGAAAACAAAGAAAATTAAATTTATGACAGAATACTGATGGATTTATTTTCTAGAATTATGTGTGATTTTATTGATGATGCCAGCTGAGTATCCTCGCTTTTAGTAAGGCCTATTCCCTCATTACCCCTTTCACCTGACCCGAATGGTGAGTTGTGTGGTCTAAACTTTCTGATAGTCTTACCTCAAATTTGTTCTGTATTGGTGGTGCTGATCTGATATCATGAAGGGGGGAATATCCTTGGTAAAGATGGCTTAAATTTAAACCACAAAACGAATGCATAGAATAAGGTGGTGCAGCACATTACTATCTTCTATTATGCTTCATCTCATAGTATAAGTGTTCTTGTTGTGTTGCTAATCTGAATTCTTGATATTCATTATTTCAAATGCTTGTGGTTAGATTTTTCATTTTTTACATCCTCCACAGTGTTGAACTATCCTTGTAATGGCCTGTTCCTGATGACACTGCTTAAATTTTAAGTTTAATATCGTTTGCCATTTACACCAACATAACAGGTGCAGTAAAAAAGATCCGGAAGCCTAAGCCATGGAAGCATCCTCAGCCAATAACGAAGACTCAGCTAACGCAATTACGTGATGAGTTTTGGGACACAGCTCCTCACTATGGTGGCCGGAAAGGTATTATTACAAAACGATAAATGACCATATTTAGAATGTTTAAAGGCCTACTGCAGATTAAATTGGCTTTAGAGGAATAGTAGTTTAAGTGGAAGTGATTTCTTTAAAATGAATCAGCTCACCTCCCATAGTTTGCTGCTGTTTGCCAATTTCTTTATTTTTATTAGTGTTTTTAGTGGTTAAAATTAGTTATTTATTGCTTTGCAAATTTTCCTTAATCTCCTCTAACACGGTTATCTTCTAAGAACTTTTTATCATCATTGACATGATTTTGTTCAACAAGGTTTGTAATTATTGAAGATGTAAATTGACAATAACCAAAGTTTGTTATTTGTAATCCCAAGCTAAACTAGTTCTTCCATTAGTTCATATTCTTGTTAGAGAATGCATAGAAAGTTGATCAATTATGGGTTGTTATTTCTTTACCAAGAAGAAATTCTTGAAAATGTTGTTTGCAGAGAGTCTGTATATTGTTTGTTCACATGTGGATGCAATAACTTGCAATGAGACTGAAGAGTGTTTATCAGGAAAAAGTTGGACATGGGAACTTTAACTTGAAGGGAGTAGATGGCTGCTGGCCTGAGGCAGTAGAGATTGAACATCGTAGTTTGATAAATATGCAATACTGCATGTTGGGTTAGAACAGCTTTCCAATAATTTTTTTATGGTATTTTTTCTCTTTAAGGGAACCATTATTCTCTTGGCAATTTGTGGAGAGGGAGGGAGGGAGAGAGAGAAGATTGGATGATCATCCTTTGAACTTTGTATTCTTGTTATCTTATTGCATATCATAAGCAAAAGGTTTTATCCATTCTTACATCTATTAAATATGATGCCTCAGATATAGAATATTTTTTCTAAGTTGTACTTTGATTCTCCATGTAAAGACTGAAAGTGGATTTTTAATTTTGTCTTTCGATTACGTTATTGTTTAAAGCTAATTTTGGAAAAAAGGATGATAAGGTTAGAATTTACATTAAGGAAGAAATGGAAAATGTCGTACTTTTATAAGAATCATGTTTGGTTGTTGGTGGCTTATCTGTGATATTTAACACTGCTTTATCTGTCGTGCTTTATATATAGAAAACTGCACAGACAAGAAACATGTGAAGGAAAGCATATTAATTACAATTGGTTTAGATGATTGGTTGACTTGATGTTTGAGTATTATTGCCAAAGGAATCATCCATTGCATTCAGTTGTATAAAACCAATTTCTGCAAAAATGGTATATGTTATTATGTTTAACAAATGCCACTAAAATATAATACTTATCCTTATTAAAAGATCAGATTCTATAGGTTTACACAACATTTTATTTGTTAATCACTCTTTATTTCATTTTTTCCTTAATTACATTCTTAATTGAAGTGCATATATATTTTTGTGCTTGCTACTAGAGATTTGGGATGCTCTTCGAGCTGCTGCTGAGGCTGATCTAACTTTAGCACAAGCAATTGTGGATAGTGCTGGTGTAATTGTCCAAAGTTCTGATTTGACAGTATGTTATGATGAAAGAGGTAATTGTTTCATGTTGCAGTCCATTATCTACAAATAGAAAGGAACATTAAAATTATGGAAGATACAATGTTTATTTGGTTTCCGCAATCTGAATTGAATTAGTCTTGAAAACTCAGTGTCTTTTGTTTAATTTTGAAATCATTATATGGCTAATGAAATCAGAAATGAAGTTGAAAAGCATCTAAAGAACTTTTATGCCATGAACTAGTGGGCTTCTTGCAGCACTCTCACACTTTTCCCTTAATTATCCAACTGTGGTCCACATTTAGTTGAATCATGTGACACCCACCTTTATTGTGGATTATGGTGGAAAGCTCTCTAAACCCCACCATTTCTTTTCTCAACTCAACTACCCTATTACATAAATAAGTACTATCACTCTTACAACAAAAACCTTTATGATGATGATATATTTTATTTCATTGTTCATCTCTCACCTCAGAAAACAACACAGTTGGTGTCAGTACAGAAGGATATGTATTTGAAGGATATGTACAAGGAAATTCAGTACAGAAAGTTAAAAATAGCTTAGCCTGAGATACTATGATGATGAAAACAAAATCCTTGAAAATGTCTACCAGAATTTGAGCTATTTCACCTTGTGTTTGTTATTATGGGGCTAGAATATCATGTTCATCTTGTTCTGATCCTTTGCATTGAACACTTTTTTGCAGGAGCAAAGTATGAGCTGCCCAAGTACGTATTGAGTGAGCCAACTAACCTGATTCGGGACAGTTAATAACAGAGTATAAATAGAAAGATTAATGGGAAAGAGATTGTAAATCTTGGTGTATATGGTTATCTCATTGATTTGGTAACTTGCATAGGGTAGCAACTCTTTTTCCTTCCTGTTATGTTTCCTCAATCAATTAAACAAAAAAAAAATGTTTGTTCTGTATCAGATGATCGAATCCCTCTTCTTTGGTAAATACAAACTCCATTTATGTATTTCCGAAATATCTCATTCAACACGTCCATATATTTTTGTAAATTTTACATTTCTGAATACTCATACATGGTGTTTTCGCTTAATTTGAATTTTATTATAACAAAAGATATATTTGTAACCATCAGGTTATTGGAAAAAGAATGATTTTGTTGAGATAATACATTATACAAATTTTCTTAAAAGAATCACTCTTATTTTAAGTTATTGCTCTCTTTATTTTTGGTTTAATACACTATTTTATCCTCAGTTTCGTTCGAAAATATCAAATTAGTCCATCCTTTAAAAAATGCGTCAATTACGTCCTCACTTCATCAAATTTGCATCAATGAAATCACTTCCGTTAAATCCGTACAAACGGCGTTAATTATTCAAGTAGAAGAGAGAGAAAAATAATTAACGCCGTTTGTACGGATTTTAACGGAAGGGATTTCATTGATGTAAATTTTATTAAGTGAGGACATAATTAACGCATTTTTTAAAGGATGGACTAATATAATTTGATATTTTCGAATAAAATTAAGGATGAAATAGGATATTAAACCTTTAATTTTCGATTATCTTACGGAAAGATATTTATTATACCTTAGGTTATGCCTTTACATTAAGGAGTGTAAATTTTACCTCGAAGAAATTGGAATTTAGATTAAGCAAGTTAACTATTTATTGATTATGTTCAACCTCTTTGTTAATTAGTAATAACAAAAAAGTGAGTTCATTAGCTTTTCTTTTCAATTTCATATTTGTTTGAAAATATGATAACAAATTTGAAAATTAAAGATTTGCTTGTGCTTATTGAAAGGAATGATGTAAAGACTAGAAAGATAGACAAAGTTATTCGTGTGATATAAACTAGTATACAAATAATATATATTCTAATATATATATATTCTAAAATATTTCTTTTATATCTGTAATAAAAATTTTAAATCGAAATTTTCTCTGGAGCTACAAGTTGAGACGTTTATAAACCAACTATACTCTTGGAAAATAATAAAAGGAAATTCTTTAACATTACATTATGCAGTTTTCATTCTTACTGCCATCAGGTGTTTGTTATTAAAATTGTATTCACTCAATATATATTTATTTTTTAACAGGTCAAGTATATTTTTAATTTATAAACTTTGATATAAAATTAAAATTCATCTTTATAGAAAATTTTAATATATTTTAGTTTATAAACTTGAAAAATAAATAAACATAATCCTATTAATTTAATTACTTTAAAATTTTCTTTTTATATATTAAACACTTTTTATATTATTATTATTATTAATATCATTTGACACGTTCTTATTTCAATATCATTTGAAAATATATTTAATACATAAAAAAATTAATATAAATTAAAAAAATGATTTCTATTCCTTTTTAAAATTTGAAAATCAAAATATATGAAAATTCAAACAAGGACTAATCTTAATTTTATAACAAAATTCAGAAAATAAAAAGATATTTAATTCTTAACTAAATATTATTATACTAAATTCATGAATCAGCTATTTTACTAAATTCATGAGATAGATTATCTGTTCATGTACAACTTAACTAAATGAAAAAAGAAGTCATAATCCGGCTTACTTAATTTCTATTATTGGGTTTTTACATTTATTCGCATTCCAATCTTCAAATTCTATTGTTAATGTACTGAGTTAAAAACAAAACATTAGATAGATTTCACAACATTTCCTGTCTCCAGTAAACGAAAGTTGTTAAATAAAATGATGCTATGATTAATCGTATTTTTCAGAGTTTCATTTAACCTAAGTTTAGAACCTCAAGCAACACAAACCATTAGTTACCAATAACAGCATTCAGTGTCCGGAACTGTACGTTAACTACATATTCTCAGGGAAGTATAGTGCTAGACTAATAAATGCGTGCGCCAGGAGAACATAACACGTCATGCTTACAGTGAAATCATTCCTGCATCCAAATTACAAACCAGAAGTAGGTATGGTGTAATATCCTCACATCATAAAGGAACTGCATTGATGAATGATCCTTTCAGAAGATCATCTCTTCTGAACATTGTAACTCTGTCAAGTTCTTAAACTTTCTTGAAAAAAGAAAGTAGATTGCCCTGTTTGGGATCCTTGTTTCCTCCTTTCTTGTTTCCCCCTTTTCCATTATTAGCATGTGAATTGGCTGGTGGTTTCTTAGTTACTGGAGCACTGGAATTGCAAAGAATAAAGTTAGTCATGATCATCAAGTGTAACCTCATTGAAATATTATTGCTGGCAAGAGAGAACAACCATTTGGTAAGCATGCGCAGTGAATTCCAAGTAAAGAATTACACTGCCCAATTGATTCCTGTAAAGGAGTCAGTATTTTTTTTTCCTATCGTTTGTTTTAAAAGGATATTGGGTGGAATATGATATGTCTATCTTCTAAGGATCAACATCCAACAAACAAGCATAAACCTTAAAATGCTTACAGGTCACAATAGATTTTTGTCGGACAAGTCCCGGCAATATTTTGCATTAGCCTTAAAAGAACAAGCTAAGTATAAATCAAGATTTTTTCTGTAAAAAGGCGATGAAGCAGTTGAAAATTACTTAACAAGTCGCAAAGTAAACTTAATGGGGGTATCCCTTTATGCTTCATTGGACACCACAACAGGTGTCATTTTAGCCATCGAAATATAGGCGGATTCCAGTCATTCATTTCAAATGCATGAAGCATAAGGAAGATTAGCACAAACCTGTTGGCAGCATTGGTTTTACTATCAGTATTCTTTGTTGTAACCTTGTCAGGTTTCTTCACTTCTGTCTCCTCCCCTTCCCAGACAACTTCAACTACTAAAGAGATGAAAACAACATTAACAACAGAAAAATACGAACATGCAGCAGAAAAGAAATTAATGGTCAATGAAATTCACCAAGCATTTTGATATGAATCGTCCTCAAATCATGCCAGTACAGAGAAAAGTTGAAGTTCGAAACAGAAGTTTCAAAGTAATCTATTATAGTTGTCATACATAACCATGTATGCTATATGGAAATAAAGACGGCGCTGAGTAAAAATGGATTTCCAAATGTGAGTACCTTCTCTCCCTCGTTCATCAATCCTGGTTTTCATCACTTTTCTCCTCTTAGGAGAACAAGGAGCGGCGTTGTTTACACTATCCTTATTTACACGAGCTTCTGGAGCACAACTCTGCAACTTCTCAGAAGATGATTTCCCTGTATTTGTGCACTTGCTGATAGCTGATACATTATCTCCCAATGGCAGGTGAGCCTTTTGGTCAGTTTCTCTCTCTTCCTTAACCCTTGATTTGTTTTCTTCCTGTGAGTCAAAATTCAAAGTGGTTTTCTCTGATGTGTTTTTGTCATCTTGTCTAGAATCTTGAGATGATTGTTTATTTGGGAAATCAGGTGAAGCTAAATTGACAACATCATCTTCATCTTCATCTGAGAAATCAAAGACAACCCTTCTTTTTCTGTTGGATGACCTTCTCACGGAGACAATTTGATTATCATCAATACCACTGTCACACTCTTCCTCACAAGCAGTTTGTACATTTTCAGTATATACTGAAAGAGGCAATAAATATATTGGAAAACATTGTTAGGTTAATTTGCATTAACCAGGAGAAAAATGAAAATCTAAAACAAATCATGTGGAATAAACTGCATTAGAAACCAACCAGCAGGATTTGAAACTGTGTCATTGTTTTCTACTGATGGCGTGCAATGCTTGGGTTTTGCAGATGCACCACCCCAAAAGCTTGCTAACGAACCTCTAGCAACGGAAACACTTTTATCAGCTGGTACTTTCTTTTTGCCTGTGGGCAAGGGAAGGGCCTTCTCTTTCTCTGCTATAGATTTGTTGATGTTATCAAGAGCTACAGTATTCCCTACACCATTGCTTTCACTCTTGGCTTCTTTAATTACATTCTGCGGTTTGGCATCAACTTTATCAATAGAATCATGTGCTATACTTTTAGGAGATTTCTGAACTGTGTTACTCTTTGTTGGTCCCTCACCTACTGCAGATTTTGATTGTGGTGCTGCAGAAACTACTGTTGAGCCATCTACCTTCCGTGTTACAAAAGAATTGGAGATCTCACAGAACCTGCAAAGTAAACTAGTTAGCCAAAAAAAAATCCACAAACATAATCTCTATCCAGTAATAAAAACATTACATTTTATTCATGACTAGTATAGTGATGCATGCAGGTCTCATATGTAGGTATAAATATTTCCATTGACTACATTAGTGACCATTGAAGAGATTAAATACTGCAGTTAACTTAAAAGTGTTATAATACTAAAAAAGGACCTGCCTGCAGGTTGAGATATTGGAACAGGCTAGCTTATTTCACATCAACGTAAAAGAATTCAAGATGGCAAAATCAAATCACCCCCTTTTACCTAATAAAAAGTCACCATATTTTAATGCCAAAGACTCTCCAATTTGAAAACCATATTGGAACCACTTGAAACAAAAACCTTTACGCCAAATTTTAAAGCAACTTTTTCCCCACTTTTAATGAGATAACAAAATCCAAGACATAGAGAAGAAAAGAACAAGGAAAGGGCAGGGAGTCTTCTTATCAACCAGAACATTCAAATAATCAATGGAAAGACTTCCGATCTCTCTTTATAAGCCTAAACTTTTATAGTAGTTCCTGAAAAGGTTTTTTCTCGATAATGTATATATAACATATAATATCAAGGATGCTGACTTGCTGAGTACTTCCTATCAAGATTTTCACAGAAACCTTTATAAAACAGTTTCTAGTCTCAAATCAGGTGAACAGATACAGAAATATGAGTGGCACCAAATCGCTTGTACAATTTTCATGCAGAAACAGGCTAATTAACAAAGAAAGAAATCCAACTAATATCAAGACTTGCTTGTTTGAATTTTTTTCCAAGGAGTGTCTAAACCTCCATTTTTTCTGGACTTCCTGTTTCAGTAACAAAAAATGTATTTCTTAAGGAAAAGAAATTATTCTGACCTGCTATAGCAATAAATGATAAGATTGAAACTCGAATCTTACACCATCCTATATCATTTAACAAATCTTATATTGTACCCTTACTCATCCTTTAATCTGAGAATAATGAATTATCATTTAAAAGATGATAATTTGTTAGACCTCTTATAAGTAAGCACTGTAAGAGGAGAAACCAATTTTAATGTTCTGCAGGGTCTGGAGAAAGTACGACAGATATTATGATAGGTTCTTTTAATCAAGAACCTATAGAAACCCATTTCAACACTGAAAAAACCTCCTTGTATTACTGAACAATCAAGAATACAAGATACAATAATCAAGAATACAAGATACAATGCGTTACAGAGAGCTTAACCTCCCACCACAGGACTAAACAGTTCCTGTCACTAATAAGACTTCAAAACCGCCTTATCCCCAACAGCCCAACCCCCTTTTATACCAACCTACCTAACTGCCTTGGCAGTTAGGCTGTGTAACGACCCTCCTTCTCCTATACACCAGAAGTTTCCTATCATATTATAATCATTATTGTTAGTCTTTTTTAATTAGGTTGACAGTTTTAATGTTGGTTCGAGGGCAAACATAACTGTTTTTTAGGCAGTTATGTGGACAGAGAAATAGGGAAAAGGGGGAAGGAAAAAGGGTATCAAGAACTAGAAAGGAATATGGGAAGGGAGAGAACCAAGCTCTCGGCAACTAGGTATGTGTGTATTGTGCAAGTGTGTTTTGTGTTGTTCTGGGTGTATGTAATTCTGGTATTATACCTATTCCAGGTAATTATATTCAGTACTTTACTTCTATACCAGTTGGTTTCGATCATAGTTTTGATCCATTAACATACCTATTTGACTATTACCATACACCCACCATACACAATTTCTTCAAATTGACCCAGAAATAACTCAAAAAGAACACATCTTCATGTCGCAATGCACATAAACATATGTAGAAGATTAAAGGAACTGAAATAAATAACTAAATCCAGACAGTTTAAAACTTTCTCAATGTGCACTTTCCATTACATAGATATTCGGAAGTAATGGAAACTACCTATAATCCCTCAAACAATTGTCAACAGAGGAAGGCTGCTTAAAGAGCTCCTCTGCTTGGACAAATTCAGCATTCCGAAGCATAGCTGGGTCCTTTGGAATACTAGCTTGCACACTATATACCTGAACTGAGCAATCCCCATCAAATTCTTGTTGTGCTTCTGCATAAAAGTTAGGAAGCAGTTTGATGCTACACCTATTATTTCTGTATGTAAGCAACTTCATATCAAAGAATTACTGGCAAAAATTTGGAAACCCATTCAATAACAATGTTTCTCAAAATCTAAAACTGAAATGCACACATCATACAGAAAGTGAAACTTCCTGGTTAGGCAGTCTTCCAACATAGACAAACTGTTCATACATGATAGCTGAGTAAGCAAAACACATATTTAATCATGTCCAAGTTTCAGACAAGATAATTACAAAACACGATTGAATACAGGTTTTGTAAAATGAGATACTAAATGAAAACTGCTACTTCACTTGAAAAATAGTCATCTTCCATTTCTTTGTTCTAAACTTAGCAATGAATGCTGGATACTGATTCTGTTAGACAGGAAAGTGAACTGCCCAAAAGACTTTACGAGTAAATATTAGAAGAAAGAACGAGATTAGTGGGAAATCCAATGTGAAAGGAGCGTGCTCCTTTGGGTACACTTGTGTACATTCTTTTGCTTGCTCTATACACTTTTTTCTCATAATTTGTTCTTGGGAAGAATTATTTCCTTTTCTGAATAAAGATCCTAACAGTTTCCTTTAAATTGAATAAATAAGCACAAACCAAACAGTAACAGAACTACCAACAAAAACTAGATTTTTTCTGAGTTTCCCAGTTATATTTTTTGGAGGAAACTATGTTCGGAGCAAGAGCAAATACTACTCTAGATCTCCCAATTTCTAATTATTAGTATTGTTTTCACCCAAAAATAAAAACCCCAAAGTACCTGCAAGCTTTGGCCCAGTAACAAGCCTTATGTCGTAATTAGGATCCTTGCTCTTTAACCAACCAGACAAAGCATACACCACCTCCAACCCACCGTCATGCTTTTGTACAAATTCCTGAAGGACCCTATACATTTAACAAAATTTGCAACTATTAAAAAACCATAACATAAAACAGAAAACTAAACAGCAATTCCTAAAGCTTTTCACCAATTTATTTTCAACAAAACGCTACCTCTTCGCTTCATTGGCCGATACCATATAATTGCGACTCAACCACTGGTACGAAACCTAAAAGAGAAAACAACGACGTAGGAGATCAATTATTTGGCATGCAAAGACAGAAATTTGGGGGAATTCGACCAAAAATGTCCTAAAGTCAAGTGCGGAGAGAACACAAAAAAGACTGCGGTCCAAAATAAAAGTAACAAAAAAACAGAATCGTTTGTAGGATGTTACTAGAGAGAGAGAGAGAGGAGAGAGAGAAGTATACCACTTGAAGTTTATCGGAGACGAGAGATTCGATCTCGTGACTGAAGGTTGGGGTTTTGGTCTGCGCCATTGGAAGTGAAAAATGAGAACATCAGAGTTAGGGGTTTTCGTTTTTGTTTCCCCCGTTTTGTTTTCCCGCCAATGTATACTGTTCCTTTTTATACTCTCTGTTAGAGAGATCTCCACAAATCACGAAATCTGTGAGAGATATCGTAAGTCTAGTAAGTTATTATTTAAAAGACTAGCTTAAATTTAGTAACAAAATAATTAATTAATTTTCAAAAATTATACAATAACCTTAAGTTAGTTCTTAAATTTAATAAGTTAAAATTCTTAAAAGCAATTTTTTATTTTAATATCCGTCCTTAATCTTAGATAATATTACATGTTATTTTAAAATATAATTTAATTTGTGTTCAATAAGAGGAAGTACAAGAAGGTGAAAAGTAAATTGCATTTTAGCGAGATAAAAGGAAATATATATGGTATATATTTAATTGAACAAATATGTTAAATAATACTGTGTAACAATACTTATTCAATATTATTAGTAGTCAAATAATATTTTAATATATTTTTTATTGATTCAAATATTCATATATTAAGAAAATTAAATCTTAATTGTTAAATTATGTTATGATATTCTTTAATACTATATATAATATAAAACTATATAAAAGATTTATCACATATGATAATATAGAACAGTTAAAGATCAAAATATAAAATCTTACAATCATCCAAAAATAATCATAAAATTTAAATTTTATATATAACTAGTCTACTATCAAAACTATTTACAATACTACTCTAACTAGTTCATGCTGCTTGTGAGACCTTAGAAAATTAAAAACTGTAAACCACTGTCAAATCAAATTAATGCATGGAAAACCCCTCTGCAGTGCATTAAAAACACACTCACATTCTCTGCTGCACGACTGCCATGTGTCACGTTGGAACATTCTGAAAACAGTAGTGGAATCCAGGTGTCTGCGTGGGAGAGAACGTTCGGTTGACTTGGGGAAGGAGAACTGAATTTCTGAAACGCTCCTTCCCATTCTCTGCATGCATTCACCTTCTTCCTCAAAACTGATTTCTCCATTTTCTCCACCTTCTCTCTAAAACCACTTCATCTTCTCTCTACTATAACTCATCGTCTCCTTCTCCGATCACGTTTCAGAACCATAGAAGCATTCCCTGAGACGTGAGCGTTATTCTGGACCGAACGGAATTGGGATCTGAGCTGGTAAGTTCTCGTCTCTGACCGTTCGTCCATTTAGTTTCATGCGAACCTAAGTTCTGGTTGCATGCATAGGTTATAGGTTTGAGTTGTTTCTGATTTTTGGTGTTTTAGATTAAGTGAAAAATTGTTGAGTGAATCCTTGGATAAAAAGCTGTAAGAGGACGAACAAAACCCTTGCATTTGGACGTTCACTACTGAACCAGGTAAGGGAAGCTTAGTAATTTAATTGATACTGTATGTTGCGTGTGAAAGCATGAAGTGAACTGGATGTATGAATTGTATGTTGTTTTAAGTATGCATGAACGAGCACTGTTGTACTGAATGTATATGGTTGATATTATTTGAACTGTATGTTGAGGATGAAACGTATGAATTAGAAAATGGATGATTTAGGTAGAGTATGAGATGATAACCTATTTTCTATAAAGTATATGATTTATGAATGATAGGAAATTATAAGATATGATTCGTATGAGAGATGTTGAGTAAGATAGATAAAAAATCTGAAAAATGATATTCCTTACCTTGATAAAGTACGCTCGTCATCGAACGGTCTTATACCGTTCGGCTTTTTAATAAATGGTTAAATGGAATTCTTTCATTTGGAAAGAACTCCGCTCGAGAACGAGCGTCCTCTTGTAAAAGGCTAGGTTTGAGTGTTCGGCTCAGCCTAGTGATACCCGACGATCGTAAATTAATTGAAGTTATATTAGTAACGCTCGGTTTTATATCCAGCGTTCGTTATAGGTAGCGCTTAGTCTTAAGTAGTGTTCGGTTTTATATCGAACGTTCGTCCTTACCTTTGATTTCGGAACGGACGTAAATAGCGTTCGTCCAAATTGTTAGTAAGTATATATGTTTAATTGGCGTTCGGTCATTGACTGGCGGTTTGTCTCCTGAATTAAATCACACTCGGTTTATTTATCTAAACAACTTGTGGTGTATCTACCCATTGAATTCAACCTAGAGTTATTGTACTTAAATTATTCAAAGTATTATTCAGATCTTCTAGAATCAGTTCATTGAACTGTATTAAGTAGTCGTAACGTCCTTCAGTAGACAGGTGTTCGTTTCTTTTGTTCAGAAACGAGAAATTCTCTGTATTGTATTAACGTTCGTCCTCATTGTTAACAAGGATGAACGCTCGTTATTTTATGAAAGTGGAAAGAAGAATGAAAATGTGATTAAGAGGATAAGTTAAGATGTACGAACGGTATTTTAATTGAAATATTGAAAGTGGATTTTGAACGAGCGTTCCAAGGAGGAACGACTCTATGATTGGAATATGAGAAGTTGTGTAGTATGACCGTGGTAAAGCTACTGATGGCAGTTCATCCTGATGTTCCGTGAGTGCTCGTCCTCACGTAGAGGGGAGTAGGTCATGTGTGGGAACGGCAAGAGGTCCTAGTCCTACTGAGTACTTTGGACTGATAGGATTAACCTCGGGTGGCAGCTGTTGAGCGTTTTCCAGTTATCACATCACCGGGTGCACGAACGCCTGTAGATACATGGATTCATACAGTCCGGACGGTCTGTCTTATGAGAGTTTTGGATGATAAATTCTATGTTGATATATATATTATTGTAATTCTTGTATGATTGGTTTGCATATGTTGATTTGTATGTTGGTTGTATGAATTAAATTACCTAAGCTTACCCTTTCGTTTTTCCTTGTGTTGTCAACTGTCTATGTACGTTCGTCCTGTAAATGCAATGATCATCCGTGTGGATGTGAGCAGATGGCGATACCCTTTTAGAGGAAGTGGTTGAAGAAGAAAACCTGGTGGACGTCGAAGTGAAGGCCGAGACTTAGATCGTCCAATAGGTTTAGTCTGATTAGAATTTTATTGACGTTTGGTTATTGGTTTTTGTAAAACCGTTCGTCTTGAACCTTGGTTATATTGTATAAATTTTTGTAACCCTGTATCCGTTAACGTTCGGCTTTTGTTAGCTGATTTTATTTAAGACTGCACTGTTTGATTATGTAAATGTGATTAGTTCTAATTTATGGTAATTACTATATTTTGGGATGTTACATTTATTGGTATCAGAGCAGTTTTGTTCTTTTAAGGACACTGTAGGTTATGAGTGCACTGTGTTTTTGCTGTGTGCTTATTGTGTGTTTGATGAGTTATTGTTTTTAACTCTTGAACATTATTAACGCTCGTCTTTCTCTGGTCCAGAGAACAAATGGCACCGAGACTCCCTCCTCCACCGCAACCCAATGAACCTGATGCGCCTAACCACACTAGGTTATTGGAAACGGTGATTGAGAGGCTGCAACAACAGAACACCACCCTAATGGAGCAAAACGCCGCTGCTCTATAGAGTTTGGAGGCCGCACGCGCCAACTCTGAAACTACTCAGAGGCAGTTAATGGATCTCATTGCTACTACCAGAGGCGCACCAGGAGCGTCCTCTTCCAGTGCTGCACATCAGACCGAGTGGAGCTTGGAAAGCTTCCTACAACATCATCCTGCAAAATTCAGTGGAAAGTGTCCTCCGGATGAAGCGGATCAGTGGTTGAGAGATATGGAAAGAATATACAACGCCAAAAGGTGTCCAGATGACAACCGTTTGGCGTTCACAGAGTATTTGTTGACTGGAGAAGCTAGCCATTGGTGGTCAAGTGTGAAGATGTTACTGGCTGAAGCTCAAAGTTCCATTTCCTGGGAAGTTTTCAGGGCTAAGTTTTATGAGGAATATTTCCCTGACAGCGTGCGCTTTGCTAAGGAAGTGGAGTTCCTTCAATTGGTACAGGGTGGTATGTCCGTCTCGGAGTACACCAATAAGTTTAAACACCTGGTCCGTTTTAACACCATGGCTACAAGTGAAGAATGGCAATGCAGGAAGTTTGAGAACGGGCTGAGAAGTGACTTGAAGGTATTGATATCCAGCCTGTGCATTAGGTCGTTCCCTGCTATGGTGGAGAGAGCAAAGGTATTAGAGAAGAACGTTGCCGAGGCAGAACAACAGAAGAAACAGCAAAGGGGACCGGTCTTATCAAGAAATACTTCGAACATGAGGAGATCCCCATACGTTCGTCCAAACCAAGCCCCTAGTGGGTCGCAAGCATTGGTTACAGTCGGCCAATCTGGGCAACAGAGGAGTGTGACTTGTTTTCAGTGTGGAGGACCGCACTACCGGTGGGCTTGTCCTCAATTATCAGGGGGAAAATATTGTACTCGTTGCAGGCAGAATGGGCACTTGGAGAGCGAGTGCAATATGGGAGGACGAGCGGCAATGAGGCCGCCGAACGCTGGAAGAGCGCAACAAGGAAGAGGTGGACGAGCGCAGGCAGTGGGGAGAGTGTATGCAATCACGGGTGCTGAAGCTGCTCGTTCAGGTACACTCATCACCAGCACTTGCTTATTGTTTGGAAAGCCTTGCGGCGTATTGTATGATTTGGGGGCAACTCATTCCTTCATCTCGAAGGCGTGCGTTGAGAAACTGGGGCTAGTGGAGAGCGAACTACAGTTCGACTTGGTGGTGTCAACCCTAGCGGCTGGTGGGATTAAGACATCTACAGTTTGTGTTAGATGTCCTATAGAAGTTGAGGGGCGTAGATTTAAGGTGAATCTTATCTGTTTACCCCTTCAAGACTTAGAAGTAATTTTGGGGATGGATTGGTTGGCTACCAATCGGATTCTCATAGATTGTGGGAAGAAGGAGTTAGTCTTTCCGGATGAAGAAGAGGAGGAATTATCAGTCATGCTCGGTCAATTGAAGGAGGACATCATGGAAGGAGCGAGCTGTTTTTTGATAATGACGCATGAAGACAAAGAGGTGGGGGAAGTGAATTTTGAACGATCGTCCAACAATGAAATCAGTGGAGGACGAACGGTAGTGGATGAATTCCCGGACGTCTTTCCGGATGAAGTTCCTGGACTACCTCCCGTTCGTGAGGTTGAGTTCACGATCGACCTGGTAACAACTGTCGCACCCATCTCGGTTCAACCTTATAGAATGGCACCAGCCGAGTTGGTCGAACTCAAGAAGCAAATCGAGGAGTTGATGGATAAGAAGTTCATCCGGCCGAGTGCTTCACCTTGGGGAGCGCCTGTGTTGTTAGTAAAGAAGAAGGATGGCAGCTCTCGGCTCTGCATTGATTATAGACAACTCAATAAGCTGACCATCAAGAACAAGTATCCACTGCCAAGGATTGACGATCTACTAGATCAGCTGCAGGGTGCGAGCGTATTTTCAAAGATTGATTTACGTTCGGGCTATCACCAAATTAGAGTGAAAGAGGGGGACATTCAAAAGACTGCCTTTCGGTCTCGTTATGGACATTATGAATATGTGGTGATACCTTTTGGAGTGACGAACGCACCTGCAATCTTCATGGACTATATGAACCGGATTTTCAGACCGTACCTGGACAAGTTCGTGGTGGTGTTTATTGACGACATCCTCATTTATTCCAAGAGCTATGACGAGCATGAGGACCACTTGAGGACCATATTGAGCGTGTTGAGGGAGAAAGAATTGTATGCTAAGCTATCAAAGTGTGAATTCTGGATGAAGGAAATCCAGTTTTTGGGGCACGTCGTTTCTGCTGGAGGCATTTCAGTGGATCCGGCCAAGGTGAAAGCAGTCCTGGATTGGGAGAGTCCACGTTCGGTCACAGAGGTCAGAAGTTTTGTGGGGCTCGCGGGCTACTATAGACGATTCATTGAGGGATTCTCCAAGATAGTAGCTCCGCTGACTTATCTCACCAGGAAGGATCAACCGTTCGCTTGGACCGATCGGTGTGAGGAGAGCTTCCAAGAATTGAAGAGAAAATTGACGAGCGCCCCAGTGTTGGTCATTCCTGACACGGCCAAATCTTTTGAAGTGTATTGTGATGCATCTTATCAAGGTTTGGGCTGCGTACTGATGCAAGAAAGGAAGGTAGTGGCGTACGCTTCTAGGCAGCTGAAGGTTCACGAGAAGAATTACCCCACACACGACTTAGAGTTGGCAACAGTCGTGTTTGCACTAAAGATTTGGAGGCATTACCTGTATGGAGCAACGTTCCAAGTCTTCAGTGATCACAAGAGTCTCAAGTACCTCTTTGATCAAAAGGAGTTGAATATGAGGCAAAGGAGGTGGCTTGAATTCTTGAAGGATTATGAGTTCGAACTGTTGTATCATCCTGGAAAAGCTAATGTGGTAGCGGACGCTTTAAGTAGGAAAGCAGCCAGGGTCTCGGCAATGATGGTGAAAGAGCTAAGTTTGGTGGAAAGTTTTAGAGACCTAAGGTTACAGTTCGACTTAGGAGCGAACGTTATTAGATGCTGTAACCTTAGAATTTCCAGTGATGTATTCGGCCGAATCAGAATGAAGCAGCGTGAGGACGAAGACTTGGTAAAGATATTAAGTACGCTCAGATCAGGCTAAGGAGTTCAATACTGGAACGGACGGTTTACTGCGCTATATGGGTAGGACGTGCGTTCCAAACGATGGTGAGCTGAAGAGAATTATATTGGAGGAAGGGCATCACAGCCGTCTTAGCATGCATCCTGGCATGACTAAGATGTATCAAGACCTCCGGCAATCATTCTGGTGACTGGGAATGAAGAGTGATGTTGCACGTTTTGTGGCATCCTGTTTGACTTGTCAGCGAGCAAAGGCTGAACACCAGAGACCAGGCGGTTTGCTGTAGGCACTGGAGATTCCAGAGTGGAAATGGGACAACATCTCCATGGATTTTGTGACTCATCTACCGCGTACGCTCAAGAATCATGATTCTATCTGGGTTATAGTAGACCGATTGACTAAGAGCGCCCACTTTCTACCAGTCAACTTGAAGATGTCGATGACCAACTTGGCCAAGCTGTACATTAAGGAGATCGTTCGGTTGCATGGAGTTCCTTCGAGCATCATTTCAGACCGAGACACAAGATTCACATCTCGGTTTTGGCAATCGTTACAAGGAGAATTGGGAAGCAAACTGCATATGAGCTCAGCTTATCACCCACAGACGGACGGCCAATTTGAGCGAACCATGCAGACGCTTGAAGATTTATTGAGGACGTGGTCCTAGATCATATGGGAGTATGGGATGAAGTTCTGCCGCTAGTGGAATTCACTTACAACAACAGTTTTCAAGCAAGCATAGGAATGGCACCGTTTGAAGCTCTCTACGGAAGAAAATGTCGAACGCCACTTTGTTGGTTCCAGGAAGGAGAAAACGTACTAACCGGACCTGAACTGATCCAACAAACGATTGAGAAGGTGAAGTTGATCCAAGAACGATTGAAGACGTCTCAAAGCAGGCAGAAATCTTATGCTGATAAGAGAAGAAGACCCTTAGAGTTCGCTGCAGGAGACCACGTTTTTCTTAGGCAGAATCCGATCACTGGAGTGGGAAGAGTCGTTCGTCCAAAGAAGCTGTCTCCCAAATTCATACGACCTTATCAAATCCTGAAGAAGATCGGACCAGTGGCGTATGAGTTAGCTCTACCACCTCAACTGTCGAATCTTCATCCAGTCTTCCACGTTTCCCAACTCCAGAAGTATATAGCTGATCCCTCACACATACTTGAGTTGGAAGACGTTCGTATTAATCAAGACCGGACGCTGGAAATGCAACACGTTCGTGTGGAAGATAGTCGCACCAAGTACTACAAAGGGAAAGACGTTCTTCTAGTGAAGATGGTGTGGGACGCAAAGACTGGCGACTCAACGTGGGAAGTGGAGGATGCTATGAAGGACTTGTATCCCCACTTGTTTCCGGGTAAGCTTTGATTTTCGAGAACGAAAATTTTTGTAGTTAGGGGGAATGTGAGACCTTAGAAAATTAAAAACTGTAAACCAGTGTCAAATCAAATTAATGCATGGAAAACCCCTCTGCAGTGCATTAAAAACACACTCACATTCTCTGCTGCACGACTGCCATGTGTCACATTGGAACATTCTGAAAACAGTAGTGGAATCCAGGTGTCAGCGTGGGAGAGAACGTTCGGTTGACTTGGGGAAGGAGAACTGAATTTCTGAAACGCTCCTTCCCATTCTCTGCATGCATTCACCTTCTTCCTCAAAACTGATTTCTCCATTTTCTCCACCTTTTCTCTAAAACCACTTCATCTTCTCTCTACTGTAACTCATCGTCTCCTTCTCCGATCACGTTTCAGAACCGTAGAAGCATTCCCTGAGACGTGAGCGTTATTCTGGACCGAACGGAATTGGGATCTGAGCTGGTAAGTTCTTGTCTCTGACCGTTCGTCCATTTAGTTTCATGCGAACCCAAGTTCTGGTTGCATGCATAGGTTATAGGTCTGAGTTGTTTCTGATTTTGGGTGTTTTAGATTAAGTGAAAAATTGTTGAGTGAATCCTTGGATAAAAAGCTGTAAGAGGACGAACAAAACCCTTGCATTTGGACGTTCACTACTGAACCAGGTAAGGGAAGCTTAGTAATTTAATTGATACTGTATGTTGCGTGTGAAAGCATGAAGTGAACTGGATGTATGAATTGTATGTTGTTTTAAGTATGCATGAACGAGCACTATTGTACTGAATGTATATGGTTGATATTATTTGAACTGTATGTTGAGGATGAAACGTATGAATTGGAAAATGGATGATTTAGGTAGAGTATGAGATGATAACCTGAATTCTATAAAGTATATGATTTATGAATGATAGGAAATTATAAGATATGATTCGTATGAGAGATGTTGAGTAAGATAGATGAAAAATCTGAAAAATGATATTCCTTACCTTGATAAAGTACGCTCGTCATCGAACGGTCTTATACCGTTCGGCATTTTAATAAATGGTTAAATGGAATTCTTTCATTTTGAAAGAACTCCGCTCGAGAAAGAGCGTCCTCTTGTAAAAGGCTAGGTTTGAGCGTTCGGCTCAGCCTAGTGATACCCGACGATCGTAAATTAATTGAAGTTATATTAGTAACGCTCGGTTTTATATCCAGCGTTCGTTATAGGTAGCGCTTAGTCTTATACTAAGCGTTCGTCCAAATCGGTGTTCGGTCTTATACCGAGCGTTCGTCTAATTAGTGCTCGGTCATCTACCTAGCGTTCGTCCTAAGTAGTGTTCGGTTTTATATCGAACGTTCGTCCTTACCTTTGATTTCGGAACGGACGTAAATAGCGTTCGTCCAAATTGTTAGTAAGTATATATGTTTAATTGGCGTTCGGTCATTGACTGGCGGTTTGTCTCCTGAATTAAATCACACTCGGTTTATTTATCTAAACAACTTGTGGTGTATCTACCCATTGAATTCAACCTAGAGTTATTGTACTTAAATTATTCAAAGTATTATTCAGATCTTCTAGAATCAGTTCATTGAACTGTATTAAGTAGTCGTAACGTCCTTCAGTAGACAGGTGTTCGTTTCTTTTGTTCAGAAACGAGAAATTCTCTGTATTGTATTAACGTTCGTCCTCATTTTTAACAAGGATGAACGCTCGTTATTTTATGAAAGTGGAACGAAGAATGAAAATGTGATTAAGAGGATAAGTTAAGATGTGCGAACGGTATTTTAATTGAAATATTGAAAGTGGATTTTGAACGAGCGTTCCAAGGAGGAACTACTCTATGATTGGAATATGAGAAGTTGTGTAGTATGACCGTGGTAAAGCTACTGATGGCAGTTCATCCTGATGTTCCGTGAGTGCTCGTCCTCACGTAGAGGGGAGTAGGTCATGTGTGGGAACGGCAGGAGGTCCTAGTCCTACTGAGTACTTTGGACTGATAGGATTAACCTCGAGTGGCAGCTGTTGAGCGTTTTCCAGTTATCACATCACCCGGGTGCACGAACGCCTATAGATACATGGATTCATACAGTCCGGACGGTCTGTCTTATGAGAGTTTTTGGATGATAAATTCTATGTTGATATATATATTATTGTAATTCATGTATAATTGGTTTGCATATGTTGATTTGTATGTTGGTTGTATGAATTAAATTACCTAAGCTTACCCTTTCGTTTTTCCTTGTGTTGTCAACTGTCTATGTACGTTCGTCCTGTAAATGCAATGATCATCCGTGTGGATGTGAGCAGATGGCGATACCCTTTTGGAGGAAGTGGTTGAAGAAGAAAACCTGGTGGACGTCGAAGTGAAGGCCGAGACTTAGATCGTCCAATAGGTTTAGTCTGATTAGAATTTTTGTGACGTTCGGTTATTGGTTTTTGTAAAACTGTTCGTCTTGAACCTTGGTTATATTGTATAAATTTTTGTAACCCTGTATCCGTTAACGTTCGGCTTTTGTTAGCTGATTTTATTTAAGACTGCACTGTTTGATTATGTAAATGTGATTAGTTCTAATTTATGGTAATTACTATATTTTGGGATGTTACACTAGTATATCATCTTCGTCCAAAGCCTGCTCCAGAAAAACCTCCTCTCCCTCTACTCCTTCCCCAGGATGATCACTGTAAAGAAAAAACACAAAACATACAAAACACAATCACAAATAGAAGGGTAAGCTAAATTTTAAAAAAATTCATACCTTGATATAACATACCACATATACATAAATATTCATGCAAAGTAAACTAGTTCGAAACATCCTAACATGTTATGACTTAGACTTGACTGTCCGGATATAGAATGAATACCAAGCTATGGCGGGTTGTGCACTTGCGGTGGCCACTACTGCTTTGCAAAGCCATTGCGATGGGTTTCACCCTACCACACGCACAAGGTTAGTCCATTACCGTGCAATAGGCCTCCTAGTAGTGCCTACACTAGGACCTCCTACTAGTCTCAGCACATGAATCAATCATTTCTATGTGAGAATGAAAGATCATTAAAGTGTTAGGATAACCTCCAATACTGAGCTTCCTGTATTTATTCTAAACATACTTGAGTCTCACCAAGAGATCTCACTTTGGAACTTACTTTCACCACTTTGAAATCACACTTTAATTCCATTTGAATCACAATTTATCTCTTTGATACACATAAAACTCAGTACACCCTCATACATAATCCAAGATAAATCATCACATCATTCAAATCAAACAAGAACACATAAGTGATAACGACTGAAAAAACCGTTATTTTTATACTTAATTTTAATATTAAAAACATCCTTTTTGACTTAAAAGCTTGCTTGAACTCTTGTTTTTGCTTTAGTTTTGTGAATAAGAGAGTTGGGGTTATACTTGATGATTTTATCACTAAATTCCCTTGATTTTGTAGACTATTGGAATGATTTGAAAGAAGAGTTAAACTATCAAATAGTTGGAATGCAGAAAAGTCAACCAGAATGCAGAAAAGTCAACCAGTGCAGAAAGTAGCGCTGAGAGCCACTTTAGTACCGCAGTTACCGCTAAATGGCCTTTTTGGGCGTTGAGCTCCAGTTTCATGGGCTTGAACCTGTTTTCTGTTATTTTTTAGTTCTATTTAAGGACTTGCACGTCCTAGGGATTGTATCTTTCGATGACTTAAGCACAGAAACACATTTTTCATCCCTTGGGGGCAGATTTGGGGATGCGGGAGTATCCTCTTCTCTTTCTAGGGTTTTTCTATCTCTTCCATTCTTTCATTCCATTGGTCATCTAGTTTCTCCATGATAATGGGGAACTAAACCTTATTTGTTGTTGGGAAAGATGTAACCTCTTAAACTCTCATGTATTGAATTGATTTATATTATAAATGTTTTACTTCATTAATTATTAAGGTTTTCCTCTACGCTCTATGCATGCTTTGTTTAACTTTGTTTAACTCATTCAATTGCATGATTATTGGTTTTGTCATTATGGACACATATGAGAAAATCTGGAACTGGGAAATTCTCCCAAAAACAATATTACCTAGACATAGGGATAAGAGGGTTGGTTACCTTTAAGCTTTTGTGAGATTGTAATGCATGATGAATTTCTAGGGAGACAAGACATTGTGAACTAGTAATTAAGAGTAGACTTTCTTCACCGAGACATCGGGTTTAAGGTAAATTAGAAAGTGACATTAACATTAATGAAGAAGATGAATTCATATATGCATGAGAGTAAATTAGGTGAAATCTAAACTCAACAACAATATCATCAACTTCATCCAATCATTCTTGTGTTTATCCTCAATTGATCAAATTACATTCATGTTTATTTTATTGCATTTGCATTCAAAACCCCCAAAATTTGTTCTTTAGAGTCTTAATTAGTTGAGTAATCACATAACTGTTTAGTGTCGTGAGTCTTTTGGGAAACGATACTTGGTCTTACCATTTATTATTACTTGATACGATTCGATACACTTGCCGAAGTGTTAACAAGATTTTGGCGCCGTTGCCGGGAACTCGTGGTATAACTATTCTATTTGTGTGATTCTTAACCGATTAGACTTTATTTTTTCTTTTTATATTTTTATCTTTTTGTCTTTTTGTCTTTTTGTGTTTTTATCTTTTTATCTTTTTATCTTTTTATCTTTTTATCTTTTTATTTTTTTTATCTTTTTATCTTTTCATTCTTTTATCTTTTCATCTTTTTATCTTTTCATCTTTTTATCTTTTCATCTTTTTATCTTTTCATCTTTTCATCTTTTTATCTTTTTATCTTTCCATCTTTTTATCTTTTTATTTTTATTTTTTTTTTATCTTTTTATCTTTTCTATATGTTTGTGTTAATTGGGTGCTCTAGTGCAGTGTTCTTTAGTGTTTGTAGGATAAAATTCGAAAATTTGTACTAAGAGCACAAGATCATCAAGAGAAGAAAGTTGAAGAAGGTTGAAGAAGGTTGCAGGACGTGCCTAGGTGCTGAGCGCCAGCCTGATAATGGTTGAAAAATCGTTAATTTTATACTTAATTTTGATATTAAAAATAACCTTTATGGTTGAGAAACTAGCTTGAAATCATGCTTTTGCTTAAATTTTGGAAATAAGAGAGTTGGATAGGTTTTATGCTTGGTTTTCCTTGTTTTGGCAGGAATTAATATAAATTAGATGAAAGAAGTTGAAGTAATAAGGAGCTGGACTCAGGAAAGGCAGTAAAAGTGCACAAAACAAGAGTCGCATTCACTGATCAGCACAACTTTTACCGCTGAGCGGCATTCTGAAGCACTATAGTCACCGCTGAGGGCCAAAACTATAACTAATCCTTCCAGATGGGCTTGCGTTTCTTGTAACACGGGCAACCTTCTCTTTTCCTCTTGATGATGACGATGAAGAAGCCATTTCTGAATAGAATTCTAGGAACGTCTTTCACCATATCGACTTCTTAACTTCATAACTTCTCTACTTAAAAAATACAAAGGAGACATTGAATTATAGAGGACATCGATGTATTAATTGTCAGCCAGAAGACAAAGAGATAGAAAAAGACGTCACATTTTAGGGATATTCGACGTTTTCTTTTTCATCCTCTCGCCATCCTATTTTTCATTTTCCTTTATAAAACTAATCATAAGCTCCCATTACCATTATATTTCAATATAATATTTACATTTTAAGATAATCTCCCCCATTAGAAATGCAACGTTATCGATATTTGAGGTTTTCTTCTTTTTCATTGAAATTTAAAGAGAATAAAATTTTATTTGTTTAAAATATTAATTTAATTTCATATGGAAAATAATAACAATAATATTTTATGAGAATTGAGTTTAGTTTAGTTATAGATCACAATAATTAAAATCGTAATAAATATTATTATGTTATTTAAAGTAATTTGAAATGAATGTTTTAGGTTAAATATAAGTATGATTATACTAAAAGACATTGATTCATTTTTAAATTATAATACCTTAAGTTTGAAAAAAGAAATAAGTTGATTGATGAGTGTAACATCCCAAAATTATACAGTCAGCAACTATATAAAATAATATTAACATATATTAATATGATAAAGCAGTTTTAAACTAAAGAAGACAAGGTTCAAAAAATTGACCGAACGGCCTAACGTTTATATACATAAGTTACGAGCGTTCACAAAACAATTAGGATGAACGGTTTACAAAAACAAATGCCGAACGTCCCAATATTTACACAAAGCAAAAGGGCGCTCGCTCACAAGCGGCCCGCTATCCTAAATACACTAACTAAAAACCGAACGCGCTACTGTTCGGCCTTCACTTCCACTTCAACGAGATTCTCTTCCGCAATGAATCCTTCTTCAAGCGTTTCCTCCAAAGAAGTATCTCCCTCTGCTCACATCCACACGGATGATCATTGCATTGACAAGACGGACATACATAAACAGACAACACAAAGGAAAGTGCAAGGGTAAGCTTATTGAATTTAATTCAAGTCAAAAAATACATTTCATACATATCAATTACATCAATAATTCACAACACATACATTCAATTCATCCATTAACTCAATCAAATTCCTGGTACTAGACCGACCGTCCGGACTGTATGAATCCTGTGTAGCTAAGGCGTCCGTGCACCCAGGTGGGATAACTGGAATGCTCATCAGTCTCCACCTGAGGTTAGTCTGTTCTGTCCAAGTTACAGTTATGGACTAGACCTCCTGCCATTCCCACACATGACATACTCCTCTCTACTTGAGAATGAGCACTCACGGAATATCAGGATGAACCACCATCTAAGCTTACCACGTTCATACTTTACAAATCTCAATTTCCATTCAAGAGTCGTTCCTCCCTGGAACGCTCGTTCAAAACCACAATCACAATTTCAGTTCTTATAATGTTCGCACATCTTAATTCTTCCTCTTAAATACATTTTCATTCTTTGTTTCACTTTGCATAAAAAGACGAGCGTTCAATCCTCTTCATAACGAGGACGAACGTCAAGAACGAGACTGAAGGAACTTCTTTTCCGAAAGGATAACACTGACTCATCTTTCATGACGAACGTTATTAAAATTTTAATCAGTTAAATGAACTGATTCTAGAACAATTTAAATTATACTTAGAATGATTCAAGACTTCAGATTCAATTCAACTGAACGAAGGTAAAATACGAGTACTAAATGTACTAAGTACAATTTAGTTGGAATAACCGACTGCCAGTAAATGACCGAACGCGGTACGAGAGTTTACTTAAATTTAGGACGAACGTTATTTTAAGTTGATGGACGAACGCTATTACAATTCATGACGAACGTTATGATAATTCAGGACAAACGCTATTTCAACTCGCGGGTTATTACTGAAAGAACGAGCGTTCGGTATAGGACCGAGCGCTACTTAAACGTACGCTTTGGGACGAGAATATTGCACTGATTCAAAACCATAGGAATTTGGGATTTATATACGATGAGATACTTAAAGTTTATATTTTAATAATTTGACTAAGAGTTCAAAGGTATATTTTCAGGCTTCTCGAATTCTCACACAACATTCCTGATGTCTACGTTTGGCCGAACGCTCAAACGTAAACTATATATATAAGAGGGCGTTCGTCCTCAAAGAGAATCCTTTCCAAAAGAAAGGGTTCGACTACTTCAAAGAATTTACTAAGATTACCGAACGGTCAAAGACCGTTTCGATAACGAACGTTCATTTTCATAGAATTTTCATATTCAAATTCAACATACAGTAACCCCATTTTTCAGTATACACTTTCATGCATTAAATCACTCATATCATAGTACAATTCATACTCATCATACATCATCTCATCATCAAAATCATATACTAAAATCTGATACCATAGATCATACTTAACAAAATTCATATAACCTGCGTCCAACATAATACAACATCACAGAACAATCTTGCAACAAAGCTTAACTCAAGAATTAAATCTAATAAGCTTCCCTTACCTATAGAAGCGTGCGCTCGTTCTTCAGACAGAAATCAGTTTCAAGTAAAAATCTCCTCTACCCTTAACGCTCAACCCCAAAACTCCTCAAGCTAAATTTACAGAAAACCAAGATTGGTTCATATAAGGTGCATGCAAATTCAAAATGAGGCTTGCATGTTGATAAGGAAGAGCAGTTAAGGACGTGAACTTACCCGTTTCAGAATCCAAAACCGTTCGGTTTAAAACGTAGCTTTTGACTCCTGGACTGCTTCCACGGTGCCTGAAGTTTGATCGGAGTAGGGAATGGTGAGTTGCAGAAGAGAGAAGAAGAAAGGTTCTTAGAGAGATGGAGGAGAAAGTTGAAAATCTGAGTTTTGGGAGAAAGAAGGTGCGTGTAGGAAACGAAAAATGATTTTTTCCAGAAATACTTTTGTTTCATCCACGTCCAAACGGACGAACGTTCCCCTGCCGACACCTGTGCTCCCAATCCTGACTTCCGAACTTTCTACTGCCACACGTGGCTTTTGATGCATGGTTTTCTGAGTGGATTTTTAATGCACTGAATTGCGTGGCATGGTGCATTGATGTAAGCAGAGAGGTGACTCAGCAGGGAATTAATGAGACGTGACAATGAGTCAATATTTTATTGACTTCACTTAGCTTATTGTACCGGATTTAATCAGGGAATTGTACTTGAATGTCTAGTATTTTCCTATTTTTGCTAATTGTGCTTAATTTGGCCAGAAATTCTTATTTTAATTAATTTGAATTATTTGAGCTTATTATTTTCATTATTAATTGTAGGGAAATTATTGAATAATAATTTGGGACATTTGAAGGGCTGTCACTTAATTCAAGACTCTCCACAAAAGAAGTGTACACAAGAAGGAGGACACTATGGTGATTTTAATCTTTGGGCTTATGAGAAAGGGGTGCTTCATTATTGGATAGGGGAGAGATGTGAGGTGCTACGACCCACAAATGTAAGGATTTTTGGCTTCTTTGTTGAAGGAGATTGACAACGTTCGAAAAAACATTTAGCATTCAATTAGGAGCTTAAAAAAGCAATTTGCTGAATTCAATTGAAGAGGTGCAGCGGCCCACACTTGGCACGTACAACAGCTCACGATCCAGCAAGCTTTGAGGACGTCCAACACCTTGGTCCAACAGCAAGCACCTGTTACGGCTTGCACCTTGGTCCAATCTCCCCACCACTTCCTCCTATTTTCTGGATCTCCCCACCACTTCCTCCAATCTCTCCAACACGTCATGGCCATGACAGCAGCTTGGTCCAGCAGAGGAGCTTCGTCCAGCAGGTTGGAGCAAGCACGTCACGGGCTTGGATTCATGCATCCGGTAGACACAGGCCCAACTATCTTCATGTTCGTCCAGTAGCAGTGGGTTGGTCCAGGAAGAAAAGAAAAGAGCAGCAGCCACCCACGTTGGTTTTTCTCTCGGGTTTTCTAGTCCAGCAGAGGTGACATTTCCAGCAACAGGGGGAGCACCCAGTAGAGGCAGCAACAACACGGCCTAAAGCACGTCCAGGAGATGTCACGTGTCCAGCACAACAGCTTGGGGGTGCACCAGCAGCTATAAGCAGACATCCAACAGCGTGAAGAAATCCCACGGTCCAGCTAGGATGAAGCACGTAAGGAGTAGCCCATCCAGCATTGGAGAAAGGTGTGGCGGACAGTAAGAAGTGGAGTGGCATCCAGCAGCCTTCACAATCCAGCAATTGGTAGCACACAACCCATGAGAAGCGTTCCAGCAGCATACGTGGAATTGGAGGGTTTTCATCTTGCATTTTTAATGAAAGCACACAACGGAGAGGGAAAAACTGCATTTTTACATTTTTGCTTATGGAAGAAGACGTAACTTGATTTTAAATTGCAAGCTACACATGGTCCAGCCGCCATCGGGAAGGAAGAACACGGATTGCTCCAAAAATCAATATTTTAGGGCTTTTCAATTGGAGAACGGTGCAGCAGATGTTGTTTCAATATCGGTTTGCTTTACTGATGCTTCTACTGTTTCATTTAATGTTTAAGTTCATTTGATAAATCTCAATTAAGATGTTGTTACGTTTTCTCCGTGTTTACTATTCCCGCATTTTGTTTTCAAGTCTTGATGAATTTTGCATTTTCTGGTTTTGCATTGTTTTTACATTTACTTCAACGCTTTTAATTCGGTTGTGTTTAATTTGTAGTTGTAATTTAGTTCATTTTGAATCACAAAAAAACTTTCAAAACCCCCCACTACGTGTTTGACCTAAGACTCAAATCACATTTGGTCCTTGAGAGACGACCTAGAAGTCACTTCCTAGCACTATATTGCATTCTTTAATGCACATCAAATTTGATGGGCCGCGATAGCCGCTTCAAATTTTGGCGTCGATGCTGGGGACCAACGGTTCGGTCTTAGGTCTCTTGTTGTGTTAGTGTGTGTTGTGTTTTCTCTTGTGCTGTGAGTGTGCTGTGTTTAGTTTTAGGATGTTTAGTTAGTCTTGTTTAGGTTTAATTCTTTTAGCATTTTTTATGTGTTTAGGTTTTTATCATTTTGGTATTTTGTGCATTTAGTTGTTGTTTCTGGAAATTTCAAAATCAGTAAATAGTGGTTTTCCTCCATGTTATGCTTTTGTATGTTTGGTATAATCCTTGCTTGAAGTGGAAGTCCAGGTCTGAGACAAGTTTTTCACTAGAATAGAGGAGATGACGGATTCTCAAGACTGGACGTATAAGCTGATCGAGAGGCTTCCCAAGTTCCATGGGTTGGCACATGAAGATCCACATAGGCACCTCAAGGAGTTTTGTTGGGTGTGCTCATCCATGAGGCCTGCTAGTGTTTCAGAGGAGGTAGTACTGATGAGAATGTTTCCAATGTCTCTTTGTTAAATTTTTTCTGTTTTAGGTTGTTTTGTTGTGTCTTGTGTACAATTTTGCATTATACTCTTCATTTCTGGATTTTGCTTAAGTTGGAGATTCGTCTTTCACTTCAGTTGATTGATACTTGGCTTGAAATCCTTGCTTTTCTCTGATGGAAGATGATCATGATGTTTGAGAAGGTGATTGATTGTGAAAAAAATACCTTATGTGAGAATTTGAGCCACTTGATATTTTTTCTTGTGTGATATGTCTCTTGATTGTTTGCACATATGCCTTGGCTTGACTCTTGATGATAATTCTTGATTGATATGCATGTTTGGATGTGATAAAGGCAATTTTGTTCTTGAGCCTCTCTAGCCAAATAGGCTTACCTTGTTTTAATCCTTTGATAACCCCTTTGAGCCTATGATTTCCCTTTTTCTTTATTTTGAAGCTCATACACTAGCCCTAAGTGAAAAATCATGATCAACTTAACCATAGGGAATTTTGGAGATTGGAAGTGTTTTGGGAACAAGTGTGGTCTTCTTGGAGATTCTTATGAATTGGCTAGTTGGTTCCTCTTCTTATGTTGTTTTTGTAAATATGATGTGTATCTTGTCTCTTACAATTGTGTCCTAAAGAGAGAGAAAAGAAAAGAGACAAGATGAGAAAACAAAAAAAAAATAGAGAAAAATGAGAAAAATAAAAAAATTGTGAATAATGGAGTCAAGAAGAGGATTGAATTAGAGGTTTTGGGTGTGATTTGACTGTGTTTACACTTGTTCCCCATTGCTCCTCTATTTCTTTTGGTTTATAGCTTCTCATTCATATTATATCCTCCCTTGTCCTTGGCCCCATTTCATCCATAAAAGACCTTTTGATTTGAACATGCATATGTTTTGAGTGTTGATATTAGAGGCTTGCCAAGTCTGTTTGTGTTTGCTTTCTTGAGTGCATTGAGTTGACATTGCTTACCTTAGACACTTGAGAGAAACACGATAGTGCATCTGTGAGGTTCTATTACTTTTTGATTCACCTCTTGAGTTGATTGATTATCTTGCCATGTTTTGAATTTCTTGGATGACTTCCACGAGTATCTGCATTCTCTGATTATCTGTGTGAAGGATCTTGTCTACAAATTTTCTTTTTCAAATCATTGAGGATTGTGTAAATCTGTTTTGTGTCATGTGTGTGTTTTTGTTTCTATGTCCAGATGTTGTGTCACACTCTTGATGTATTTAGAATGGTTCCTTGTTCTGTGTCTTGATTTTGCCCAGGAGTAAGACTAAGTGTGGTCTATTTTGATGAGCCATTATTTTCTACTATTCACTTAGCTTTTCGCACCCAATTGTATTGGTGAGTTGTGCTTAATTCTCCATTATTGTCTCATTTTCACTATTTGGGCTTAATTTCAAGACTAATTCTTATTTTCATTAATTTGAATTATTTGCACTTAATTATTTCAATTACTATTTGAAGGACAATCACTATTTGAAAGGTTGACAATTTTTTGAACGTATTGCTTTTGACCGAACGATCTGTCAAAGGCCTGACCGAACGACCTGTTAAAGACTAACCAAACAGCTGTTGAGAACCTGAACCGAATGACAGAACACCAAACAGTCTGTGGACGCATATACCGAACGATTTGTGAAACCTCATACCGAATGGTGAAAGCTGCACTGAATGGTCGAGCACCAAACGGTCTGTAAAATGCCAATGCTAAATGGTGCGAGAATGTATGATCAAACGGTCTATGGAACCCGAGCTCAACTGTTAAACTGTACGGCATAGCCTTAGTGCATGAGTTCACCTGAACCTGTCTGCATTGATACACTGAATGGTCTACTAAAGACTTGACCGAACGGTCTGTTGAAGACTTGACCGAATGGTTTGTGGATAACTACTGAATGGTCAGAGAGTGATCCTGCACCGAAAAGCATCGTGCTATTGTCGGAGAACGCATGACCGAACAATCTTGTAATGATCGCGCACCAGTTCGTGAACCTGCAGAAGAGTGCTTAATCGATCGGTCTGAGCCCTTAAGGACCGAACCATCAGATGCAATAACTAGAGGAACAACAGAAGTGTTGGAAGCATATTCTGGACTTCTAGAGTGTGGCCACGTCATTTTCCATTTTCCACAGCAACATTGTATTTCAATCTAATTTTTTAGTGTGGCTTTGGACTAATTTTTTTGGCCATCTTTGGTAGAAGCCCATTAGAAGGGCATTTTTGTAATTTGGGGTATATATACCCCAAAATCACTTCCACTTTACTTAAGCCTTCCAGTTGCTACTTACATTATCTGTCTTTGAGGAGCTTTCTCTCCACCCCAGCCACAACTTGCACGTTTCTTCTTTTAAGGTTGGGAGCTTCTTCTTCTTCTTCCTCCCCTTGGGGGAGGTTTAAGGTTTTGCTTTTACTCTTCATGTATAAAACTCATTCTCTTTACAATTTCAAAGTTCAAATTTGTTGCTGCACTCAAATTTCTTCTTCGTTTACATTTTCTACATTTATTATTCATCTGGTTTTCAATTGCAATGTTGCGTTTTTACTATTCTATGTTTTACGGTTCATTCGTTTTAATGTGCTGTTTCGTTATCATTTGCGATTCTAGATTTGAGTTTTATGTTTGAGTTCATTTGGTGCATTTTAATTCACTGCAATTTCGTTTTTGCCTGAGCATTTATTGTTCCAGCATTTTGTTTTTGCAACTTCGTTTCTATTGCTTTTTGATTTTGTACATTTACTATTTCTACAATTTTTATACACCGTTCGGTTTTAAAATAATATTGTTTGGTCTCTAATATGTTTCATTGTTAGAGACTGTTTGGCTTTGTCTTGTTTATTTCAATTTTACTTTTATCGTTCAACTTTAGTCTGCATTTCCATTTCACTGTTTTAATACCGATTGGTCTCCTCTCGAGGACCGTTCGGTCTATGAACAGAACCGTTCGGTCTCCAACACGCTTGTTGTTAGAGCCGATTGGCTTGGTTAGTAGAACCGTTCGGCTTTGTGAAGAACCATTCGATCTTCATGTTTTCCACATTTAATTCAATGTTTTCAATTTTGTTTAGTTATATTTAATTTCATGCTTTAAGTTCAAGTTCGATTGCATTCAAAAACACTTTCAACCCCCCTCTCATTGCGTGTTTGACCTAAGTCTCAAACCACATTTGGTCCTTGAGATAAGACCTAGGAGTCACTTCCTAGTCTATTGCACATCAAATTTGTATGGGGTGTGATGACAAATTTATGAACACCGAAATACGGCGCCACAAACTTGTTTGACAATCAGCAAGTGTGACCGAATCGTTTCAAGTAATAAACTCGATAAGACCAAGTATCGTTCTCCCAAAGGACTCACGACCTAGCTTAGTTATGTGATTTGTTGATTATTTGAGACTTGAGAACAATTGATTATAGGTTTAAATGCAAAAGACAGAAAATAAACATGTATGCATGAATGTGATCAATGGCTAAAACAAAATACAAACACTTCAATGGAATATATGGATTAGTATGTTGTTGGGGTTATCAATTTCATCTTATCCACTCTCATACTTTAGGAATTCAACATTCTATTCATCATTGTTAATGCCACTCTCTAAATCACCTTGACAAGAAGACTTATCCTTAATTACGAGTTCATACAATTCCTAGCATTCCTAGTAATTAGTTCTTAAGTGCAGGAGCTTAACGGCAACCAATATACTATTGGGAGAAATTCTCCGGATCTAGATTTCCCCGTACGTTCCCGTATCGACAAAATCAATAATCATGCATTGAATGAGTTAAACAAAGCAAGCATTGAGCAAAGAGGAAAAACCCTAACTAATGATGAAAGAAAGCATAGGTCTTAAAATAAGATGTAAAAACAAATTCCATATATGAGAGTTTCACAAGACTACATTGATTCCCCAACAACAATACAAGGTTTAGTTCACCATATTCATGGTGAAACTAGGTGAATAATAATGAAAGAATGAAAGATAAAACCCTAGAAAGGTGAAGAGGTAGCCTGAGCATCCAAGATCCTCCTTGAAAGGGGTGGAAGAGAGAGTGTTTGCTTCGTTTCTGCCAAAGATACGAACCCTAGGACGTCCTAAAGCTTATATACTATTCTAAAATTACAGAAAATGTAGGCCCAAGCCCATAAGTGTGCCGCTCAGCGATAAAGTGCCGCTCAGCGGTAAGTGCGTGAGTTGGTTTCTTCCCCTCAGCGGCCATTTTGCCCCTCAGCGGATCCAACGCGAGCTTCTGAGTGCCACTCAGCGGTAAACTGCTGCTGAGCGGCAGTTGCGACTTCTCCTTTTGCACTTTTTGATGTCTTTTCTGATTCCATCTCTCTCCTTCTTCACTTCTTTCACTAAATTCACCTTAAAACCTGCACAAAAACATTGAAATCAAGCATAAACCTGTCCAGCTCTCCTATTTCTGAAAATATGAACAAAAGCATGATTTCAAGCTAGTTTCTAAGTGTTAAAGGTTGCTTTTAGTATCAATTTTAAGCATGAAAATAACAGTTTTTCAACTGTTAGCACAACCCCAAACTTAGAACTTTGCTTGTCCTCAAGCAAACAAGATGTAACTCAATCTTCTACCAATTCATATAATGGTTCACTCATTCAAAAATCTTCTTTTCAAGATAAGTAAAGACTTCAATCAAACTTTTGACCAAGATTTCAATCAAGATGTGCACATGCTTTAGTGTTCACAAAGTCAGTTAATATCCAACAAATGCTATTTTTCATGAATGATCAATCAATTAAGCATGGATGTTCATGTGCTCATGGAATACTTCCTCACCAGATAAAGTGTTTCACTCACACACAAGTGTATAAGAGGTAATCACTCATTCACTCCACTATCACAATGTCACATGAATCAACTTTGCCTTTCATTTTACCACAACCAAAACATTCACAAGCATGCATCATCACAAGGACTTTTCAATGGCTTATAACGTGGCTGGGCTAACAAGAAAATTGGTTTTTCTGGATCACAAAATCCTTGAGTTAAGAGAATCATAACAACACAATTATTCTTATTTTTCCCAACTTGCCTTTTGCATTGAGCTTTGCTTTTTCTTTTCTTTTCTTTTCTTTCTCTTTTTCTTTTCACATTTTGAATTCTTAGCTCTTAGCTCAATGCTTTTCCTTTTTCCTTTTCATGCTTTCCCAACAACCCCAAACTTGAATATTTAACAATACCACACATGATTTTCTACTTAACTCAAGGTAAAGCTTTTCAACAAGGGTTTTCAATTTATGTTCAAGGCTAAGGGTTCAAAAGATATAACACAAAGTGTTCTCTTTTTGTGGGCTAACTTTATGAATTTGGCCAATAAAAAGGGTTTCAACAAACGGCCTTGATCACATGATGCAAAACAAGCAATTGATTCAATCATAGAAAACTTGGGCAAAATCATTCATGCTTTCAAAGTAATAACATTCAATCAATAAAAACTCTGGAGCTCAAAACCTCACATATAAGCTCATTCACATTTGACATACACATCCTGCTTAATCTCACAATCACAATCATAATATCCTGCATTTGTTCACAAAGCTTGTGAATTACCTGTATAAGCATTTTATGTGCACATATCAACATCAATCAATCTCAAATTATCATCAAACATTACTTATCACACAATCACAGTCAATAGAAAACCATCATACAAACCAGGTTTCCGATAGAGTACATCAACCCTAATCTAAAACAAAAATAAATAAGTTCAGAACACTTAAACCAACAAAAGCATAAGTTCATGATAGCATTCATCAGTAAATGCTATCTCAGCTCCTCATCAATCTAAGCTGTCCTTTGTATCTTCCTCTTCTTCCTCATCTTCATCATCTTCAAATGCATCATCATCATCAGCTTCATCTTCTTCCATCTCCCTAACTGAAGCTTCAGCTCCACCTCCTTGCACTGGCTCCTCTGGCCAAGCTACCACATTATGAAATTCCTCCATAGTCCACCTGTGAGCTGGAGGTGTATCATACATCCCCACAATCATCTCAGCAGTAGCCACCTGCCCTCTATGAATGGACTGTAACTGAGCACCTATAAGAGAAATGTACATGTCCCTCATCTAGAACGGTTCTGCTTCATGTGTCTCAGCAGATGTCTGGCTCTGTGCTTGCCCTCTCTCTCTGCGAGCACGGTGTGGTGGAACTGGCTGAGCTGCCTCCTCACCTCCACAGTACTGTCTGTAATAGGCCTCATCAATGGCTTTTCTTGGCCTTTCAAATGATGGAGCAGAAGTGTCCACCCCAGCTATCTTGCAAAGGTGAGTGATTAAGGAAGGATGTCCTAAGGGTGCTTTATTATTTGAGGTATTGGCGCACACACTAATCTCATCAGCTATCACCTGCCCAATATTAACATTTAAGTTCCTGATAGCACAGTAGATGAAGAGTGCCCTGCTGAGAGTAATATCTGACACATGTGAACATGGCTGAATGTTGGCATGGGAAAATGCCATCCAATACTTTGCAAGAGGAGTCAGATCAGTCCTCCTAATGTTTACCACTGAGCCAGATCTATTCCTTTGGAAGTGTCCTCCAGGTATACATAACACTCTCTCTACATCCTCAAAATCAGCCCCTTCCTCCATGCAGAGAGCGAACTGGCACTGCTCACCAGCCCACACAGTATCTAGGAAGTTATTAATGGAATCAGGATCATACCTGATAGCATGGCCTCTGACATACCCCAAATAATTCTCAGCTGGATAATCACCAATCTTCTTTGCATTGGTGTAGAACTCTTTTACCACAGCTATGTTTGCAGGTGCAGGATATGTGGCTAGCTTTCCCCAGTCATTCCCTAACAATTGCTCTCCAAATTAAGGAGCAAAGTTAGGTATCATTCCAACCTTTCTCTCCATAAGGAGTCTCCTGTCCTGAACCACCTTGAAGTGCTTCTCATGTTTCCGAGAGAGGAACCTACTAGAATGGGGCTGTTCTGGTTCCTTTTCCTTTCTCTTGGATGCCATGGTTTTCAATCTTTTTCCTAAAGAGGATGCCATTCCTACAATCAAACACAGATACAAAACCATAGAACATGATGTTAATCATTAGTAAAACACAGAACACACCTCTTTTTGAAGCTAAATCACCGCTGAGGGTCAGAATAACCCCTCAGCGCTACCAGTGCCACGCAACAAATCAAGAAAAGTCAAGTCTGGCAGAGTGCCGCTCAGCGGCAATTTACCCCTGAGCAGTAACTCTACAGAATTTTGAAAAACCTCTTTTTAAGCTCTCCTAACTCCACCCAAATGCAATTTTCAATTTTCCATATCAAAATCATGCAGTTTAATCGGTTCAAACATCAATTATATCATCAAATCATGCATAGAAATCAAAACCCCTAAATATTCATGTTTTGACAATCACATTCAAAATCAAGAACCCTAGAATGAACAAAATGCTTTTTACTTACTTGGGTGGAGATGCTAGATGCAATGAGAATGTTTCCAAGCTAAGATGCTCTCTTCCAACCCCAAACTTGGATGAAACACTAGTGAGCAAGTGAGTGGAAGAGAGATTTTCTTAAGAGGGAAGAGGGAAAAGATGTGGAAAACCTTGGAAAAGGTATGTGGGAGTGTTTGTGCAGAGAAGAGCCTTAGGAGCATATGCGCAGCTTAGGGTATAAAAATACCCTAATGGGCTCGGGTCCCGCTAAGGGGCAACCAAAGCCCAATCTGCGAGAGTACCGCTCAGCGGAAAGTTGCCGCTCAGCGGCATTTTCGTGATGTGCCCTCCTCCTTCTTTACTTAACCGAAGTGCCTCCTAAACATGCCCCTCAATGGTTCCCTGCAATTCAATTCTCAGATTACTTATGCACAACCCTATTATACTACTACAATGAAACAAACAAAAACAATCAATCAACTGGGTTGCCTCCCAGGTAGCGCTTGTTTAACGTCACGAGCCTGACCCAAAATCCACCAACACCCATCAATAGGTGTTACAAACTTAGCATCCTTCAGTAGATGCTATATCCAACTAGCATCCTTCAGTAGATGCTATGTTCAACAAAATATTTACAAAATAATGTTCAACAGATTAAAAATTACAAACCAAAATAAAATTAAAAGTTCTTAAATCAACTGGGTTGCCTCCCAGCAAGCGCTCTTTTAACGTCATTAGCTTGACCCAGTAAAGTTCAAGTTCCTTCTTCATAGTTGATGTTGTTATCCCACCAACTCCTCAGCTGTTTCCTGTGCACTGTTTTGAATCTTCTAAAATGTGGAGATTCAATCTCTATCATCTCCTTCTCTTTATAGCCTTTCACAACCCACAACTTGTTTTTGATTCTCACAGGTGTACCAAGTTGGGGTCTTCCTTTCTTCCAGTCATCAGGAACTTTTCCTCCTCTTCCAATCTTTTTTCCTTTATGCACCTGAAACAACAAACAATGTTTACCTGTGACCTTGGGCTTTTCATCTTGATGGCTAGTCATGTGTGCATCTTGAAATGCAGCTTTATAACTAGCTTCTTCCTCCTGTGTTTGCTTCTCATCTTTAAAGACATCTACAACAACTCTCTCCTCTCGGTCCTGGAGCACCACTATACCTTCGTTTACATCAATGATAGCTTTGGTCGTTTTCTTAAACGGTCTTCCAAGTATGATAGGTATCTTTTCTGTCTCCATCTTCATCACCACAACGTCTGCCAAGAACTGGAGTTTGCCCACACAAACTATAATGTCCTCTGCAATCCCACATGGTTCCTTTGAAGATCCATCGGCCATTACTAAGTTAACCTTTACAGGTTTCACATTAACATCGCCGATTTGCTCCAGTAAAGAGTAAGGTATCAAGTTAACACTTGAACCTAAATCAAGAAGAGCTTTTTTAATCCTTTTCTTCCCTATGGTACAAGGGATAGAAAAGCTTCCTGGATCTGTCGCTTTTGGAGGGAATGGCTCTTTTTTAACAGTTTTACACTTCTTTGCCTCATCATCTCTACGTCTTTTCTTTGTAGAGACGTCTTCATCAGTTCTAGTGTAAACTGTAATTTGTTGTAGAATCTGCTCCCAAGGTGCATCATTATCCACCATCTTGAATAATTCTGTGAAATCCAGTTGCTTCCCTTGATTTATTGGAAAAGGAGAAATATTTTTGCTCTCTATTTCTCTTTTCTCTTCTGTTTCTCCTTTCTCTAACTCAACTATCTCATCTTTAGTACTCTCTACCACCTTGCATTCTTCTCTGGGGTTAACCTCAGTATTAGCCCCAAAATTTCTATTTGGCCTCTCTTCCACCTGCTTAGTGATCTGCCCCATCTGAATCTCCAAATTCTTGATAGCAACTTCAGTGCTCTTTTGGGTAGACTCAGTTTTCTGTATGAAATTATTAAGAGTTTCTTCCATCCTCATGAACCTTTCATTAAGCATAGAAATCTGCTGCCATAAGGTGGGTTGCTGCTGCTGTTTGTTAAATTGACCAGCTTGCCCAGTTTGCCCTTGACCAATGCTTGGGTGTGGTTTCCACCCTTGATTGTAGTTCCCTTGACGGTATTGATTGGCCATGTAATTCACATCCTCTACGGCTTCTGCTGGAAAGGCACATTGACCATTGATATGGTCACCCCCACATAATTCACACAACTGAGATTGTACCTGTGCAGCAGTTTTCAACTCTTTAGGCGATTGTGCAAGTGTTTTCGTAAGAGTCTCCAGCTGTTGAGTTAGAATTTTATTTTGTGCTAGCAAGGCATCATTTGTCTGTAATTGTAGAACTCCTTTCTGTTGCATAGGAGCTCCTCTTTCACTGTTAAGCTCGTTATCACTAGTAACCATATTTTCAATAATTTCTGTTGCTTCCTCTGGAGTTTTCCATTTAATGTTTCCTCCTGCTGAGGCATCAAGCATCATCTTGGTTTGTGAACCAAGCCCTCCAAGGAAAGTTAGGACTACTTCCTCTTCTTCAAATCCATGCGTGGGTATTTTTCGTAACAAGCTTTTATATCTATCCCATGCATGACCCAGTGATTCTTCCATGCCCTGCCTGAATGAAGAAATCTCTTGCTTTCCTTTAGTCACCTTTGATTGTGGGAAGTACTTGTTTAGAAACTTTGTTACCACTGCTTCCCACTTCGTGAAGCTTCCCTCTGGAAAAAAATTTAACCAAAGCTTAGCATTGCCTCCTAATGAGAAAGGAAACAAGCTAAGTTTGATCGCTTCATCTGGCACCCCATTTATTTTAACTGTGTCGCAGATCTCATTAAATGTAGTGAGGTGCTCATATGGGCTTTCGTGAGATAACCCATTGAATTGACTGCTCTTCACCAGCTGGATCAATGTTGGTTTGACCTCCATGTTAGCTGCATTGACTCTAGGTCTAGCTATGTTGTTAAAGTGCTGGGGTCCAGCTGTATTGGTGTAATCAGCAAGAGTTCTTCTGATATTATTGTTCTCCATATTTTCTGTGCTGTGGTCAGAACCTTGTGGTGATGGTTGCAACAAAGTTTTCGGAGGAGGGAAAAGTTCTCTGGATGTTCGGATTCTTCTCTTCCGTCTACTCTCGTCTAAACCTTCAAGAAGAGGTTCTGCTGTTTTCTTGCTCCTTGTTCGAATTGCTTCCTGCATACACAAGCAAAACAAAACCCTAGAAAATTGGTTAGCATAAAAAGATATAAGAGAAGATATAAGATTCAGAGAATAAAATAAAATAAAATAAAATAAAATAAAAACCGAAAAAATTAAAACAGAAAAATAAAAACAGAAATTCAAAATTCAAGTCAAAGATAATCAATAATCACACAAATTAACTAGTTCAACCACGAGTCCCCGGCAACGGCGCTAAAAACCTGATGACAAATTTATGAACACCGAAATACGGCGCCACAAACTTGTTTAACAATCGGCAAGTGTGACCGAATCATTTCAAGTAATAAACTCGGTAAGACCAAATATCGTTCTCCCAAAGGACTCACGGCCTAACTTAGTTATGTGATTTGTTGATTATTTGAGACTTGAGAACAATTGATTATAGGTTTAAATGCAAAAGACAGAAAATAAACATGTATGCATGAATGTGATCAATGGCTAAAACAAAATACAAACACTTCAATGGAATATATGGATTAGTATGTTGTTGGGGTTATCAATTTCATCTTATCCACTCTCATATACTTTAGGAATTCAATATTCTATTCATCATTGTTAATGCCACTCTCTAAATCACCTTGACAAGAAGGCTTATCCTTAATTACGAGTTAATACAATTCCTAGCATTCCTAGTAATTAGTTCTTAAGTGCAGGAGCTTAACGGCAACCAATACACTATTGGGAGAAATTCTCCGGATCTAGATTTCCCCGTACGTTCCCGTATCAACAAAATCAATAATCATGCATTGAATGAGTTAAACAAAGAAAGCATTGAGCAAAGAGGAGAAACCCTAACTAATGATGAAAGAAAGCATAGGTCTTAAAATAAGATGTAAAAACAAATTCCATATATGAGAGTTTCACAAGACTACATTGATTCCCCAAAAACAATACAAGGTTTAGTTCACCATATTCATGGTGAATCTAGGTGAATAATAATGAAAGAATGAAAGATAAAACCCTAGAAAGGTGAAGAGGTAGCCTGAGCATCCAAGATCCTCCTTGAAAGGGGTGGAAGAGAGAGTGTTTGCTTCGTTTCTGCCAAAGATACAAACCCTAGGATGTCCTAAAGCTTATGTACTATTCTAAAATTACAGAAAATTTAGGCCCAAGCCCATAAGTGTGCCGCTCAACGGTAAAGTACCGCTCAGCGGTAAGTGCGTGAGTTGGTTTCCCCTCAGTGGCCATTTTGCCCCTCAGCGGATCCAACGCGAGCTTCTTAGTGCCGCTCAGCGGTAAACTGCCGCTCAGCGGCAGTTGCGGCTTCTCTTTTTTCACTTTTTGATGTCTTTTCTGATTCCATCTTTCTCCTTCTTCACTTCTTTCACTAAGTTCACCTTAAAACCTGCACAAAAACACTGAAATTAAGCATAAACCTATCCATCTCTCTTATTTCTGAAAATATGAACAAAAGCATGATTTCAAGCTAGTTTCTAAGTGTTAAAGGTTGCTTTTAGTATCAATTTTAAGCATGAAAATAACAGTTTTTCAACTGTTATCAGGGTGCGACCTCCATCACTTGTTTATGTACTTGGTTTAATGAATTGTGCTGCAATAGTTTGATATGATGTGATAGACTAATGTTTGTGATGAGTAATATTCTTGTGTTTGCTCTATTTTTCTGTGATGCATGTTGAGTTAATGATTGGTGAGGCTTTTAAGCATAGATGGTGGTTGCTCGTAATTGTTAAAAACAGATGCATGGTTTCAATTGTGATTAATATGCTAGGCAGGATGTTTATCAAATTGTGGAACTTGATTTAACCTGTGAGAGGTTGGTCTCTAGAGTCTTTAATTGATTGAATGTTATTGCTTTGGAAGCATGATTGATTTTGCCTAATTTTCTATGATTGAACCGCTTGCTTGCTTGTTACATATGATCAAGGCTATATTTTCTTCTCCCTTAGAGCCAATGCAATTAGGTGAACTGATAACGGTTGAATTTACCGTTATTTGATACTTAATTTTGATAGTAAAAACACCTTTTTTGACTTAAAAACTAGCTTGGAATCATAGTTTTGATGAATAAGAGAGTTGAAGGTGAATTTAATGGTTTTGTGCTAGATTTTCTTGTTTTCAACAGGAATTGAGATGATTTGGAAGAAGAGTGGAAGTCGGAGTTGGAACTCAGGAAGAACAGGAAAAACATCAGAAAGGAGGATCGCAGCAGCGTTGAGCGCGACTTTAGGGGCCCCTCAGCGCCAGAATACACTGTCTCACGCTTGGCTGCCCTTTTTTGGAGCCCTCAACGCAGGATACCCCTGGCTTGCGCCTGGGTTCCCTTTTCAGGGGCGCAGAGTGTTAACAATAATTTTGATCTTCAGAAACGAAACCAAAAACTTTTGATGGATCGGCAAGTGTACCGAATCGCACAAGTAATATAAAATGGTAAGACTTAAAAGAAACGAGATCATTGGTTTAAAATGCAAAGACAGAAAATGAAATATGAATTCAAATTGATCAATAGTAGAGTAACACAAAGATGAACGGAGGTTGTTTAATATGAGATGAACATGTTGTTGGGGTTAGATTTCACCAAGTTCCCTTTCATGTATATAAGAATTCCTCTTTATGCATTAATGTTAACGTCACTCACTAAAGTACTTAGAACCCAATCCCTTGGCGCAATAAGCCTACCTTAATTCCTAGTTCGTGCAATTCCTAGCTTTCCTAGAAAATTAAGTCTAAAGATTAAGAGCTTAAGACGACCAAGTACTCATACCCTCATCCCTCAGAAATATTACCCTTGGGAGAATTCAACAAGAACCTGAATTGTAAGGAACCTCTCGGCACTCATGCAATTCATAAATCATGCAACTAAATGAGTTAAATAGAGCAAGCATTGAAACAGATGAATTCCCTAACAATTAATGAATAAAGAATATGATTAAGAATAAATTCAAATACATGAGAGTTCACAAGGTTACATCATTCCCCAACAACAAATAGAGTTTAGTTCCCCATAGACATGGAGAAACTAGATGTACAATGGAAAAGCATGAGATAGTAAAACCCTAAGAGTAGAAAAGGAAGCTTCCGCCTCCAGATCCGCCTTCAGAGAGTAGAAGAGTGTGTTAGTCCAGCCAGAGATACAAAACCTAGAGCTTCTGGGTCCTTTAAATAGAGTTGGAATAGAGTAGAAAAAGGGCCCAGTCCAAAAGAGTCAAAACAGAGCAAAAATTGGGACGGATATACAATGTGTGACGCTCAGGCGGCCCATTTAGGGCGCTCTGGCGGTGGATGTTGATTTCCGTAGGGCTTCAGCCTTCAATTTCGCCCAGGCTTCAGGATTCAACGCTCGGGCGACGAACGTCGATTTTGCTACGCTTAAACCTCCTACAAGTCGCCCAAGCTTTGTGTGGTTCCCTCTTCTAGTGCTTTTCTACGCCTTTCTAAGCTCTATATCCTTAACACTTCATCTTTGCTTCTTGTATTAACTAATTTACTATCAAAACAAAGGGAATTAGTCATAAAATCATCAAATTCAACCTCAACTCTCTTATTCACACAACTTAATGAAAAGACATGAGTCCAAGCAAGTTTCTAAGTCAAAAAAGGGTGCATTTAGTATCAAAATTACATCATAGATAACGGTATTTTAAACTGTTATCACTGAGCGCACTTTCCTCAAGTCGCACCATGCCTGCTTGCCTTCTGAGCTGAACCTGAGCGCTAGTTCTGACCCGCACACTACCTGGACGCCCTAAGTGGAGGCACTGAGCCCCAGTCTTGTGGGCTTGGACCCGTTTTCTATTATTTTTATGTTCTATTTAAGGACTTGGACGTCCTAGGTTTCACATATTTGGACAAAATAGGCACAAAAACACACTCTTTGATCCCTGGGCGGCGGATTTAGATACGAAAGCTCCTATCTTCAATTTCTAGGGTTTTATCTTTCATTTTCCATTGTTCATCTAGCTTCACCATGTCAATGGTGAACTAAACTCTATTTGTTGTTGGGGAATGATGTAACCTTTGTAAACTCTCACGTACTGAATTGATTCTTGATTATATATGCTTCGTTCATTAATTGTTAAGATATAAAACGTCGAATGTCGTAGCATTAGACGTTAAAATGTTAGTGAATTTAATAAAAATTTGAGTGGGAGATTGAAAATTCATTCACTTTATCTTAGCGCGCAAGACCCTCTTCTCTTCTCAAACTTTTCTCGAACGAAGTTTGATGACCATCACAAGTAACCTTTCTTTCATTTGATACAAATGCATGTGAATTAACTACTTTATGTATGATTTTCGTTTGTTTTAACCGATTATTTTCGTGTTCTTGTCCTTCATAGATGCATTCTGCTTTCTCTCTCACGGGTGACGACACTTTATTCTGATGAACCACGTTAGTTTTTGTTTTCGTTTTGAAGAACTTATTTGTTGAACTTGTTTGTTGTTTTTTTTAACTTGTTTATGGTTGTTGTTTGGTTGAACTTATTTGTCCTTGTTGTTTGGTTGAACTTGTTTGTTGTTTTTTGATTGAACTTGTTTGTTGTTGGTTATTGTTGTTTGTTGTTGATCAAAGTTCATGCTTTATAAAATACCAAAAACTTGAGATTTGTTGTTTTTCTGCTTTTCAAATCTCGTAAAGTTGTTAAAAAGGATCAAAATTAATTTAAAAAAATAAAATAAAATTTATTAACATCGAATATTGACAAAATTCGACATTAAGTTAACGTCGTTTATTGAAAAAATTCGATGTTAATTTAACGTCAAATTTTTTAAAATTTGACGTCAATTTAACGTCTCCTGATATGACGTCATTCGCGAATTCGCTGTTAAAAGCCAAAAATATTCGACGTTGTACGCGACTTTTGTACTAGTGATTAATGATAAGCTTTCTTCGCCGAGGAATCGTATCAAATAATAAACATGGTAAGACCAAGTATCGTTTCCCAAGAGACTCACGGCCTAAACAATTATGTGATTTCTTGATTAAATAAGACTTGAAAACAAAATCTTTTGGTTTAAAAGGTAAATACATAAAAGTAAATATGCATGCAACTCGATCAATTGGACAAAAGTGCAGAGATGAACGGATGAATTTGATATTATGGGATGAATATGTTGTTAGGGTTAGATTTCACCTAGTTTGCTCTCATGTATATACAGATTCTACTTCCTCATTAATGTCAATGTCATTATCTAAAGTACTTAAAACACGATTCCTCGGCGAAGAAAGCCTATCCTTAATTACTAGGTCACAATTCCTTGCATCCCTAAAAATTAATTATGCATTACGATTAGTAGCTTAACACAACCAGAACTCATCCCCCATTCCTGACCAATACTGCTTCTGGGAATAATTCTTCATAACCTGAATTGTAAGATACCTTCCGGTACTCATGCAAATCATACATCAGGCTAATGAATGAGTTAAACAAAGCAAACATTGAGTGAAGAAGAATTACCCTAACAATTAATGAACGAAGCATACATAATTAAGAATCAATTCAATACATGAGAGTTTACAAAGGTTTACATCATTCTCCAACAACAAATAGAATTTAGTTCACCATTGGCATGGTGAAACTAGATGAATAATGGAAAAGAATGAAAGATAAAACCCTAGAAGTTGAAGAAAGGAGCTTCCGCATCCATATCCACCTCCAAGGGGTCAAAGAGTGTGTTTCTGCACCTCTTCTGTCAAAAGATACAATCCTTAGGACGTCCAAGTCCTTAAATAGAACATAAAAATAACAGAAAACGGGTCCATGCCCACGAAACTAGCACTCAGTGCCCCACTTAGGGCGTCTGGGCGGCGTGCCGAATCATATGATGCTCAAGGTCAGCTCAAAAGGCAAGAAGGCGTGGTGCGACTCACGGAAGTGGCGCTCAGCACCCCACAAATGGCAGCCAAGCGTGAGAACGTGTACTCCAGCGCTAAGGGCCCCTAAAGTGGCACTTAGCGTTGCTGCGATCCTCCTTTCTGATGCTTTTCCAGCTCTTCTTGAGTTCCAACTCCTTACTACTTCAACTCTTCTTCCAAATCATCTCAATTCCTGTTGAAAACAAGGAAATCTAACATAAAATCATTAAATTCACCTTCAACTCTCGTATTCACACAAAACTATGACTTCAAGCTAATTTCTAAGTCAAAACGGGTGTTTTTAGTATCAAAATTAAGTATCAGATAACAATAAATTCAACCGTTTTGAAAAACCGTTATTTTTATACTTAATTTTGATATTAAAAACACCCTTTCTGACTTAGAAACTTGCTTTAACTCATGTTTTTGCTTTAGTTTTGTGAATAAGAGAGTCGAAGGTGAATTTAATGGTTTTGTGCTAGATTCCCTTGATCTTGTAGGCTATTGGAATTATTTGAAAGAAGAGCTAAAGTATCGAATGATTGGAATGCAGAAAAGTCAACCAGAATGTAGAAAATTCAACTAGTCAACTAGAGTGCAAAAAAGGCAACCAGAGTGTAGAAAAAGTTGCGCTGAGCACCAAAGTTGCGTTGAGTGCCAGTTTTGAGTGTCGCTGCTACTGCTGAGTGCTATTTTTGGACGCTGAGCGCCAGTTTCGTGGGCTTGGACCCATTTTCTGTTATTTTTATGTTCTATTTAAGGACTTGGATGTCCTAGGGATTGTATCTTTTGATGGTTTGAGCACAGAAACACACTTTGCACCCCTTGGGGTAGATTTGGAGATGGTGATGGCTCTCCTCTTCTCTTTCTAGGGTTTTTCTATCTCTTTCATTCTTTCCTTCCATTATTCATCTAGTTTCTCCATGATAATGGAAAGCTAAACCTTATTTGTTGTTGGGAAAGATGTAACCTCTTAAACTCTCATGTATTCAATTGATTCTTGATTATATATGCTTTACTTCATTAATTGTTAGAGTTTTTCCTCTACACTCTGTGCATGCTTTGTTTAACTCATTCAATTGCATGTCATATATATTGTCGATATGGACACATACGGGGAAATCTAGAACTAGGGAAATTCTTCCGGAAGCAATATTACCTAGACATAGGAATAGGAGGATCGGTTGCCTTTAAGCTTTTGTGCGAATTTAATGCATGATTAATTGCTAAGGAGACAAGACATTGTGAACTAGTAATTAGGAGTAGGCTAGGCTTTCTTCATTGAGACATCGGGTTTAAGGTAAATTAGAAAGTGACATTAACATTAATGAAGAAGATGAATTCATATATGCATGAGAGTAAATTAGGTGAAATCTAAACTCAACAACAATATCATCAACTTCATCCAATCATTCTTGTGTTTAGCCTCAATTGATCAAATTACATTCATGTTTATTTTATTGCATTTGCATTCAAAACCCCCAAAATTTGTTCTTTAGAGTCTTAATTAGTTGAGTAATCACATAACTGTTTAGTGTCGTGAGTTTCTTGGGAAACGATACTTGGTCTTACCATTTATTATTACTTGATACGATTCGGTACACTTGCCAAGGTCTTAACAAGTTTTTGACTCCGTTTTCGGGGTTAAAAATTTGTTTATCATGTTTTTGGCGCCGTTGCTTGGGACTCGTGGTATAACTAATCTATTTGTGTGATTCTTAACCGATTAGATATTTTATCTTTTTATTTTTTGTTATCTTTTTATTTTTTATCTTTCTATATTTTTATCTTTTTCTCTTTTATCTTTTTTTCTTCTTATCTTTTTCTCTTTTTATCTTTTTATCTTTCTAGTTTTTTTATCTTTTTATTTTTTTTCTTTTTATCTGTTTATCTTTTTATTCTTATTTTTATCTTTTTACCTTTTTATTATTATTTTTTATTTATTTTTTATTTTTTCATTCTTTCTATCTTTTTTATCTCTCTATCTTTTTATCTTTCTATCTCTTCATTTTTTGTTCTTTTTAATTTTTTATTTATTTGTGCTAATTGGGTGCTCTAGTGTAGTGTTCTTTAGTGTTTGCAGGATTAAAATAGAAAATTTATACTAGGAGCACAAGATCATCAACAAAAAAAGGTTGAAGAAGATCGCAGGGCGCGCCTAGGCGCCGCATTAAGGGCGTTGAGCACCATCCTTCAAGTGTCATGTTCACCAAGTTTTGTGCATGAAGTGGTTAAAAATATCAAAGAGAATGGAGTTATTGAGATTGAGGCTCCTTATTCAATGAGGGTAAAGATGATGAACAAGAAGATGTTGCAGATAAGTTGGTGTGATGAAAGCAAAAGAAACACCAACATCATAGATGCAGATTGGGCTTAATGGTGTCAGGCTCGTGACGTTAAACAAGCGCTTATTGGGAGGCAACCCAATTTCTGACTTTTTCTTTAGGATTTGAATTTGCTTTGCAGGAATTACAAGAGGGATGCTAGGAGGACTCAGATGACAGCATCTACTGATGGATGCTGCTATGATGAGGGTGATGAATGATAGCGTCTACTGATGGAAGCTATGTGATTAAGCATCTACTGATGGATGTTATGTGATTAATCGTCTACTGATGGATGCTACTGACCACATATATTGATGGATGTCGATGAAGATGAGAAAGCTTAGCATCTACTGATGGATGCTGGTGAGAAGGATCCGCATCTACTGATGGATGTTGGAAGATTTAGATGAGAGCATCTATTGATGGATGCTACTGAGAGTATCTACTGATGGATGATATGCTATTAGACATCTACTGATGGATGCATCTACTGATGGATGCTACTAGATCAACATTTTTATGTTTTTGCTTTATTTGAATTTTGTTTTATTTTTATTTTTGCTTATGTACTTGGTTTAATGAGTTGTCTGCAATGGTTTGGTATGATGTGATAAATTGTTGTTTGTGATGAGTAATATTCTTGTGTTTGCTCTATTGTTCTATGATGCATGTTGAGTTAATGATTGTTGAGGCTTTTTAAGCATAGATGGTGGTTCCTCATAGTATTGTTAAAAACATATGCATGATTTCAATTGTGATTAATATGCTGGGCAGGATGCTTATCAAATTGTGGAACTTGAGTTAACCTGTGAGAGATTAGGCTCTAGAGTCTTTTATTGATTGAGTGTTATTGCTTTGGAAGGATGATTGATTTTGCCTAATTTTCTATGATTGAACCACTTGTTTGCTTGTTACAAATGATCAAGGCCATGTTTTTCTTCTCCCTTAGAGCCAATGTTTATAGGTTAACCCAATATAGATCAACGTTTTATCTAACCTTTATAGCTTGAGTTAAATTTGAAAAGTGGAAAAACCCTTTTTGAAATCCTTACCTTGAGTTAAGTAGAGTACGTTTTGTGGTAATGGAGAATGGTTCGAGTTTAGGGTGGTGCAAAAAGAACTTTGTGGAATTTATCAAAGAGCATTGAGCAAAAGCAAAAAGCAAAAGCAAAAAGCAAAAGAGAAGAAAAGAAAGAAAAGAGAAGAAAAGAAAGAAAAGAAAAGGTTGAGCTCGATGAAAGGAAAGTTGGGAATAAGTTGAAATTTTGGTTTCTCACATAAAAGGAGAAAGAGAGATTATTGTTAATGTGAATAAATGAATTGTGCACTCTCTTAACTCAAGGAATTTTGTTGTCTAGAAAAACCAATTTTCTTCTTAGCTCGGCCTCAATACAAGCCTTGAAAAGTCTTTGTGATGATAACTTGCTTGTGAGTGTGTTTGATATGTGGTTAAATGAAAGGCAAAGTTGATTCATGTGACATTGTGATGGTAGAGTGTAAGAGTGACACCTCACTATACACCTTTGAGTTTGAGTGAAACACTTTTGAGTGCTTGAGTGAAACATTGTCATTGGTGAGGAATTGTTCCATGCACTATATGATAACATTCTTGCTTGCTTGGTTGATTATTCATGAGGTTTGTATCTATTGTGTATGTCTTGATTATGTGAGCACCATAGTTGAAGCTTGATTGGCTAAAGCATCATTATATCTTGACTAATCTTTCTGTGATGAGCAAACATGAGTGATTTACTTGTTCTAGATAAAAATGCTTTTTTGTGTGCTATACCATTGTAGTTTGACTATGTTATTTAAGTCAAGTTTTGTTTTACTTGAGGACAAGCAAAGTTTCAAGTTTGGGGTTGTGATAACAGTTGAAAAACTGTTATTTTTATACTTAATTTTGATATTAAAAACATTCTTTCTAACTTAGAAACTTGCTTTAACTCATGTTTTTGCTTTAGTTTTGTGAATAAGAGAGTTGAAGTTTTTGTGCTAGATTCCCTTGATCTTGTAGGCTATTGAAATGATTTGAAAGAAGAGATAAAGTACCGAATGATTGGAATGCAGAAAAGTCAACCAGTTAACCAGAGTGTAGAAAAGTCAACCATAGTGTAGAAAAAGTTGCGATGAGCGCCAAAGTTGTGGTGAGCGCGAGTTTTGAGTGTTGTAGCTACCGCTAACCACCATTTTTGGGCGTTGAGCGCCAGTTTTGTGGGCATGGACCCGTTTTCTGTTATTTTTGTGTTCTATTTAAGGACTTGGACGTCCTAGGGATTGTATCTTTTGATGGTTTGAGCACATAAACACACTTTTCACTCCTTGGGGGTAGATTTGGAGATGGTGATGGCTCTCCTCTTCTCTTTCTAGGGTTTTTCTATGTCTTCCATTCTTTCATTCCAGTGTTCATCTAGTTTCTCCACGGTAATGGAGAGCTAAACCTTATTTGTTGTTGGGAAAGATATAACCTCTTAAACTCTCATGTATTGAATTGATTCTTGATTATATATGCTTTACTTCATTAATTGTTAGGGTGTTTCCTCTACACTTTATGCATGCTTTGTTTAACTCATTTAATTACATGATCACTGATTTTGCATCTTTCAATCCAATTGATCAACACTTGCATTCATATTTATTTTCTGCAATATAAGCACAATGATTTCATTTACAAGTCCTAATTAATCAAGAAACCATATGAATGTTTAAGTCGTAAGTCTCTTGGGAAACGATATTTCGTCTTACCATTTATTATTATTTGATAAGATTCGTTACACTTGTCGATGTCTTAACAAGTTTTTGACTCCATTTTCGGGGATTAAAAATTTGTTTATCAGCGCCTGAGCGCCAGCTTTGTACCCAGGGCGGCTGAGCGCCCTATTCAGGGCACCTTAGCGCCAGTTTTGATCCGTACCACGCTTGGGCACCCCACTTAGAGTGCTGAGCGCCAGCGAAGTAGGCTTGGACCTGTTTTCTATTATTTTTTAGTTCTATTTAAGGACTTGGACGTCCTAGGGATTGTATCTTTTGATGACTTGAGCACATAAACACTTTTCACCCCTTGGGGGTAGATTTGGGGATGTGACATCTCTCCTCTTCTCATTCTAGGGTTTTTCTATCTCTTCCATTCTTTCATTCCATTGTGCATTTAGTTTTGCCCATGACAAGAGGTAACTAAATACAATTTGTTGTTGTGAAAGATGTAACCTCTTAAACTCTCAAGTATTTTGAATTGAGTATGATTTATGTATGCTTCTTTCATTAATTGTTAGGGTTATTCTTCTTCGCTCTATGCATTGTTATGTTTAACTCATTCATGGCATGATTATTAGTTTTCGTGATATGGACACACATGGGGAAACCTAGATCTGGAGAATTCCTCCCAAAAGCAGTATTGCCTAGACATAGGGATATGAGTTTTGGTTATCTTAAGCTTCTGTGCGTATGTAATGCAGAATTAATTTCTAGGGAGACAAGACATTGTAAACTAGTAATTAAGGATATGCTTTCTTCATCGAGACATCGGGTTTTAAGTAATTTAGAAAGTGATATTAACATTAATGAAAAAGATGAATTCATACATGCATGAGAGGAAACTTGGTGAAATCTAAACCCCAACAACATATTCATCTCATATTTTTAATATCATCCATTCACCCTTGTGTTTAGCCTCAATTGATCAAATTGCATTCATGTTTATTTTTATCACATTTGCATTCAAAAACCCCAAAATTTGTTCTTTAGAGTCTTAATTAGTTAAGTAATTACATGACAGTCTAGTGTCGTGAGTCGTTTGTGAAACGATACTTGGTCTTACCATTTTATTATTACTTGATACGATTCGGTACATTTGCCGACATCTTAACAGTTATCTATGATGCAATTTTGATATTAAATCAACCCTTTTTGACTTAGAAGCTTGCTTGAACTCATGTTTTTAGCTTAAGTTTTGTTAATAAGTGAGTAGAGGGTATAATCAATGATTTTATCACTAAATTCTCTTAATTTTGTAGGTTATTGGTATGATTTGAAAGAAGAGCAAAAGTATCAAGGAGTTGGAACTCGGCGTAGGATGTCATGCATCACCGTCTGCGCACCCCATTAAGGGCGCTGAGTGCCAAATTCTTTGTGCCGCACACCGCCTGGGCACCCTATGAGGGGCCTTGAACGCCAGTTCTCTCGCAACCTCGCCTAGTTGCCCTAAGTAGAGGCGCCGAGCGCCAGTCTTATCGGGCTTGGACTTTATCTTTGTTCTATTTAAGAACTTGCACGCCCTAGGGTTGGTATCTTTTAGTAGAAGAGACGTAGAAAGACACTTTTCGACTCTTTGGAGGCAGAATTGGATGCGGGAGCTTACCTCTTCAATTTATAGGGTTTTTCTATCACTTTCATTCCATTGTACACCTAGTTCCTCCATTATTATGAAGAACTAAATTCATTTGTTGTTGGGTGTTAACACTTCGGTAAGTGTACCGAATCGTATCAAGTAATAATAATTGGTAAGACCAAGTATCGTTTCCCTAGAGACTCACGATCTAAACATTCATATGGTTTCTTGATTAATTAGGACTTGTAAACACAATCATTGTGTTTATATTGCGGAAAATAAATATGAATGCAAGTGTTGATCAATTGGATTGAAAGATGCAAAGGTGATTGATATAAAATATGGAATGATTATGTTGTTGGGGTTTATGACTTATCCTATCCAGTGTGATGTATTTATGAATTCATCTTCTTAATTAATGTTAATGTCACTTTCTAATTTACCTTAAACCCGATGTCTCGGTGAAGAAAACCTACTTCTAATTACAAGTTCACAATATCTTGTATCCCTAGCAATTAATCATGCATTAGATTCGCACAGAAGCTTAAAGACAACCAACCCTCCTATCCCTATGTCTAGGTAATATTGCTTTTGGGAGAATTTCCCCAGTTCTAGATTTTCCCATATGTGTCCATAGTGACAAAACAAAAAATCATACAATTGAATGAGTTAAACAAAGCATGTATAGAGCGTACAGGAAAAACCCTAACAATTAATGAAGTAAAGCATTTTATAATAAGAATCAATTCAATACATGAGAATTTCAAAGGATTACAACGTTTCCCCAACAACAATGGAGGTTTAGTTCACCATAGACATGGTGAAACTAGATGAAAATAATGAAAAGAATGAAAGATAAAACCCTAAAAGTTAGGATCGGAGCTTCCACATCCAAAATCTGCCTCAAGGGGTGAAAGGAGTGTATTTTTGCCTCTTTTTGTCCAAAGATATGAACCCTAGAACATCCAAAACCTTAAATAGTTCATTAAAAACACAGAAAAATGGCCCAAGCCCACGTCGTCAGCGCTTAGCGCCCCAAAAGGGCGCTCAGCGGTAGCTGCGGCACTATTTTAACCCTCAGCGGTGGCGCCTAAGCGTGAAACAGTGCTTTCAAAACCAAATTGGCGCTCAACGGTGGCGCCCAAGCATGAAACAGTGCTTTCAGAACTAAGTTGGCATCAAGGCATGAAACAGTGGTTTTTCTATGTGCCACTTTTCCAGCCTTTCATGACTCCAGCTCCTTGCTACTTCAACTTCTTCATCCAATTCATCTTAATTCCTGTAAAAAAAAAGGCAAAACAAGCATAAAACCCATTCAACACTCTTATTCTCACATCTTAATCAAAAGAATGATTTCAAGCTATGAATTGGCGCTCAACGGTGGCGCCTAAGCGTGAAACAGTGCTTTCAAAACCAAATTGGCGCTCAACGGTGGCGCCCAAGCATGAAACAGTGCTTTCAGAACTAAGTTGGCACTCAGGCGTGAAACTGTGGTTCTTCTATGTGCCACTTTTCCAGCCTTTCATGACTCCAGCTCCTTGATGACAAATTTATGATCACCAAAATATGATGTCACAAACTTGTTGGACAATCGGCAAGTATGACCGAATCGTTTTAAGTAATAAACTCGGTAGGACCAAGTATCGTTCTCCTAAAGGACTCACGGCCTAGTTTAGTTATGTGATTCGTTGATTAGCTAAGACTTAAGAACGAAATAAGTGAAGTTTAATATGCAAAACAGAAAATAAACATGTATGCATGAGGTTGATCGATGGCAAAACAAAATACAAGCACTTTCAATGAAATATATGGATGAATATGTTGTTGGGGGTCAATTTCATCTTATCCACTCTCATATATTTTAGGAATTCAACATTCAAGTCATCATTGTTAATGCCACTCTCTAAATTACCTTGTTAAGAAGGCCTATCCCTAATTACGAGTTCATACAATTCCTAGCATTCCTAATAATTAGTTCTTTTAGCACAGGAGCTTAACGACAACCAATATACTATTGGGAGTAATTCCCCGGATCTAGACTTCCCCGTACGTTCCCGTATCGACAAAACCAATAATCATGCATTGAATGAGTTAAACAAAGCAAGCATTGAGCAAAGAGGAAAAACCCTAACTAATGATGAAAGAAAGCATAGGTCTTAGATTAAGATGTAAACACAAATTCCATATATGAGAGTTTCAAAAGATTACATTGATTCCCCAACAAACATACAAGGTTTAGTTCACCATATTCATGGTGAAACTAGATGAACAATAATGAAAGAATGAAGGATAAAACCCTAGAAAGGTGAAGAGGTAGCCTGAGCATCCAAGATCCTTCTTGAAAGGGGTGGAAGAGAGAGTGTTTGCTTCGTTTTTGCCAAAGATACAAACCCTAGGACGTCCTAAAGCTTATATACTATTCTAAAAATACAGAAAATTAGGCCCAAGCCCAAAATAGTGCCAGAAAACCGGTCCAAGCCCATTTAGAATGGCGCTGAGCGGTACTAGTGCATGATCCATTTTGCCCCCCAGCTGTTGTTTTGCCCCTCACCGGTGATTTTGGCACCTGAAAACTGCCGCTCAGCGCCAAATTTCCGCTCAGCGCCACTCGGTCACATTTTTTTCTGCATTCTGGTTGACTTTTCAGCATTCTGGTTGACTAGTTGACTTTTCTGGTTGACTGGTTGACTTTTCTGGTTGACTGGTTGACTTTTCTGGTTTCTGGTTTACTTTTCAGCACTCCAATCATTCGGTACTTCAATTCTTCTTTCAAATCATTCAATTAGCGTACAAAATTAAGGGAATCTTGCACAAAACCATTAAATTCACTTTCAACTCTCTTATTCACAAAACTAAAGCAAAAATATGAGTTCAAGCTAGTTTCTAAGTCTTAAAGGTTGCCTTTGGTATCAATTTTAAGCATAAAAATAACGGTTTCTCAACCGTTATCACAACCCCAAACTTAAAACTTTGCTTGTCCTCAAGCAAACAAGATGTAACTCAATCTTCTTCTAATCAATACAATTGTTCACTCCATTCAAAATCCTCTTTTCAAGATAAGTAAGGACGCAATTAAGCTTATGACAAATATTTCAATCAAGACATGCACATGCTTTGGTGTTCACAAAGTTACTTAATATCCAACAAATGTTATTTTTCATGAATGATCAATCAATTAAGCATGGATGTTCATATGCTCATGGAATATTTCCTAACTAGGTAAAGTGTTTCACTCAAACATAAGTGTATAAGAGGTAATCACTCATTCACTCCACTATCACAATGTCACATGAATCAACTTTGCCTTTCATTTAACCACAATCAAAAACATTCACAAGCATGCATCATCACAAGGACTTTTCAATGGCTTATAATGTGGCTGGGCTAACAAGAAAATTGGTTTTTCTGGATCACAAAATCCTTGAGTTAAGAGAATCATAACAACACAATTATTCTTATTTTTCCCAACTTTCTTTTGCATTGAGCTTTGCTTCTTCTTTTCTTTTCTTTCTCTTTTTCTTTTCTTTTCACATTCTTATTTCTTAGCTCTTAGCTCAATACTTTTCCTTTTTCTTTTCATGCTTTCCCAACAACCCCAAACTTGAACATTTATCAATACCACACAAGATTTTCTACTTAACTCAAGGTAAAGATTTTCAACATGGGTTTTCAATTTATGTTCAAGGCTAAGGGTTCAAAGGATAGAACACAAAGTGTTCTCTTTTAGTGGGCTAACTTCATGAATTTGGCCAATAAAAAGGGTTCCAACAAACGGCCTTGATCATATGATGCAAAACAAGCAATTGATTCAATCATAGAAAACTTGGGCAAAATCACTCATGTTTCCAAAGTAATAGCATTCAATCAATAAAAACTCTGGAGCTCAAAACCTCACATATAAGCTCATTCACATTTGACATACACATCCTGCTTAATTTCACAATCACAATCATAATATCATGCATTTTTTCACAAAGCTTGTGAATCACTAGTATAAGCATTTAATGTGCACATCTCAACATCAATCAATCTCAAAGCATCATAAAGCATTACTTATCAAACAATTACAATCATAAGCAAACCATCATAACAAACCAAGTTTCCAATTGAGTACATCAATCCTAATCTAAAAACAAAAATAAATAAATTCAGAACACTTAAACCAGACAAAAGCACAAGTCCTGCTCTAGTGCCGATAGCATTCATCAGTAAATGTTATCTCAGCTCCTCATCAATCTGAGCTATCATCTGTATCTTCCTCTTCTTCTTCTTGGATCTTATAGTCTTGATTCTTTTTGCCCGATGAGGAGGCCATCCCTGCATCAAATATAATTCACAAAACCAAAAGATACACTGTTAAGCATTAGTAAACCACAATGAAGAAATCAGCCCCTTCAATGATGCTCTCTCCCAACCCCAAACTTAGATGGAAAACTAGTGAGCAAGTGAGTGGAAGGGATATTTTCTAAAGAGGGATGAGGGAAAAGCTGTAGAGAACCTTTGAAAAGGTATGTAGGAGTGTGTGTGCAGAGAAGAGTCTGAAAAGAGAAGCTTATGCGCAGCTTAGGGTATAAAAATACCCTAATGGGCTCGGGTCTAGTTAAGGGGCAACCAAAGCCCAATCTGCAATAGTACCACTCAGCGGCACTTTCGTGATGTGCTCTTCTCCTTCTTTGCTTAACCTAAGTGCCTCCTAAACATGCCCCTCACTGGTTCCCTACAATTCAATTTTCAGATTACTTATGCACAACCCTATTATACTACTACAATGAAACAAACAAAAACAATCAATCAACTGGGTTGCCTCCCAGGTAGCGCTTGTTTAACGTCACGAGCCTGACCCAAAATCCACCAACACCCATCAGTAGGTGTTACAAACTTACCAACACCCATCAGTAGGTGCAAAATTTTCTTACCAACACCCATCAGTAGGTGTTACAAACTGAGTATCCTTCAGTAGATACTTAACCACCTAGCATCCTTCAGTAGATGCTATATCCAACAAAATATTTACAAAAATAATGTCCACAGATTAAAAGTTACAAAACCAAAATCAAAATCAAAAGTTTTTAAATCACTGGGTTGCCTCCCAACAAGCGCTCTTTTAACGTCACTAGCTTGACCCAATAAAGCTCATGTTCCTTCTTTTTCTTCTTTCTATTGAACTTCTTCAGAAATTTGATCAAACCAGGAACCTATTGCAGTTTCTCAATCATAGGAACTTTAATCTCCAATTTCTTGAAGATTTCCATAAAGCATTTAAATTTCTTTTCCTTCCTATGATTCTTCTTTAGATGAGGATGGGGTTTTTCATATGATTCCTTCTTTTTTCCTCTCATCTTCTTTTTCTTACTTTTCCTTTCCCCAAATTTTCTCTTTTTCTTTTCTCTTATTTTTTTCTTCCCTTCTCTTTTTCTTCTCAACTTCTTTATTTTCACACAAATTTTCTTTCTCTCTTCTCTCTCAACCACTTCTTTTTCTTTTTCTTCATCTTTATCTTTCTCACTCAACTCTTCTTTTTCTTTTCTCCCTACCTTTTCCTCATCTCTCCCTATTTTTTCTTCAGCAAAAGTCTTGTCACTTTCAGTGACAATGGCTTGACCTTCCTCCTTAAGGTTAACTTCAGTATTAACCTTAACATTCAATTTCTGACTAATGAAACGAAGGTGCATCTCCATCCTTTTACATGATTCTTCAATGCTTTTCTGAGTAGAATCGGAATTTTTCAAAAATCGTTGAAGGGTGTCATCCAAACTTTCTGATAGAGAGGATTGTTGCTGCCATTGTTGTGGTGGCGGCCTATCAAATTCTTCGACAGCTTGAGTGGTTTTGTGATGACAATCAGGTATTTGTATGTACTGTTGAACTGCCTCCTCCAACGTTATCCTTCTTCCCGATAGAGAGGGTTTTTTCTGCCTATGTTGTGGTGGTAGATTCTTAAATTGTTTGACAGCTTGCCAAAATTGATCATTATCCATGCTTGAGTAAGGTCTCACCAGTGGTTGAAATTACCTTAGTAGAATTGAGTGCCCATATAGTTAAATTCTTGTCCAAATTGCATCCTACAAACATTAGGCACAAAACTCTAAAAATATTTCTTAGCACAAAAAGATGGAGAAGATAGATAAAAAAAAATCAAAGGATATAATTGAAAAGATAAGAAGATAGGAAATAAAAACAGAAAAATAAAAATAGAAAATAAAATAAAATAAAATAAAAACCGAAAAATAAAAACAGAAAATAAAAACAGAAATTCAAATTTAAAAATTCAAGTCAAAGATAATCAATAATCACACAAATTAACTAGTTAAACCACGAGTCCCCGGCAACGGCGCCAAAAACTTGATGACAAATTTATGATCACCAAAATATGATGTCACAAACTTGTTGAACAATCGGCAAGTATGACCGAATCGTTTCAAGTAATAAACTCGGTAAGACCAAGTATCGTTCTCCCAAAGGACTCACGACCTAGTTTAGTTATGTGATTCGTTGATTAGCTAAGACTTAAGAACGAAATAAGTGAAGTTTAATATGCAAAACAGAAAATAAACATGTATGCATGAGGTTGATCGATGGCAAAACAAAATACAAGCACTTTCAATGAAATATATGGATGAATATGTTGTTAGGGGTCAATTTCATCTTATCCACTCTCATATATTTTAGGAATTCAACATTCAAGTCATCATTGTTAATGCCACTCTCTAAATTACCTTGTCAAGAAGGCCTATCCCTAATTACGAGTTCATACAATTTCTAGCATTCCTAATAATTAGTTCTTTTAGCACAAGAGCTTAACCACAACCAATATACTATTGGGAGTAATTCCCCGGATCTAGACTTCCCCGTACGTTCCCGTATCGACAAAACCAATAATCATGCATTGAATGAGTTAAACAAAGCAAGCATTGAGCAAAGAGGAAAAACCCTAACTAATGATGAAAGAAAGCATATGTCTTAGATTAAGATGTAAACACAAATTCCATATATGAGAGTTTCAAAAGATTACATTGATTCCCCAAAAAACATACAAGGTTTAGTTCACCATATTCATGGTGAAACTAGATGAACAATAATGAAAGAATGAAGGATAAAACCCTAGAAAGGTGAAGAGGTAGCCTGAGCATCCAAGATCCTCCTTGAAAGGGGTGGAAGAGAGAGTGTTTGCTTCGTTTTGCCAAAGATACAAACCCTAGGACATCCTAAAGCTTATATACTATTCTAAAAAGACAGAAAATTAGGCCCAAGCCCAAAATAGTGCCAGAAAACCGGTCCAAGCCCATTTAGAATGGCGTTGAGCGGTACTAGCGCATGATCCATTTTGCTCCCCAACTGTTGTTTTGCCCCTCAGCGGTGATTTCGGCACCTGAAAACTGCCGCTCAGCACCAAATTTTCGCTCAGCGCCACTCGGTCACATTTTTTTCTGCATTCTGGTTGACTTTTCAGCATTCTGGTTGATTGGTTGACTTTTCTGGTTGACTGGTTGACTTTTCTGGTTTCTGGTTTACTTTTCAGCACTCCAATCATTCGGTACTCCAATTCTTCTTTCAAATCATTCAATTAGCTTACAAAATCAAGGGAATCTTGCACAAAACCATTAAATTCACTTTCAACTCTCTTATTCACAAAACTAAAGCAAAAATATGAGTTCAAGCTAGTTTCTAAGTCTTAAAGGTTGCTTTTGGTATCAATTTTAAGCATAAAAATAACGGTTTCTCAACCGTTATCACTCCTTGCTACTTCAACTTCTTCATCCAATTCATCTTAATTCCTGTCAAAAAAGAGGAAAAACAAGCATAAAACCCATTCAACTCTCTTATTCTCACATCTTAATCAAAAGAATGATTTCAAGCTAGTTTCTTAGTCATAAAAGGTGTTTCTAATATCAAAATTAAGTATAAAAATAACAGTTTTTCAACCGTTATCATTGGGGAAGATGTAACCTTTAAACTCTCATGTATTTGACTTCGTTTTGAATTATTATAATGCTTCTTTCATTAATTGTTAGGGATTTTTTCCTTTGCTCTATGCTTTTATGTTTTGATCATTCATGGCATGATTTTGTGGTTTTCTTTGTTATTTGGAAATACTTAGAAACCATGATCTTGAGAATTTCTCCCAAAAGCAATATTGCCTAGGGATTGAGGATATGAGGTTTGGTTGTCTTAAGCTTTTGCTCGTAATGCAAAATTGATTATTAGGGATGCAAGGGATTGTGGTCTAATAATTAAGGATAGGCTTTCTTCGCCGAGGGATCAGGTTTTAAGTAATTTAGATAGTGACGTTAAAATTGAATGAAGAAGATGAATTCTTATATGCATGAGAGCAAGGGTGGTGAAATCTAAACCCCAACAACATACTCATCTCATATTATCAAAATCATCCATTCACTTTTGTGTTTTGCCCCACTTGATCAAATTGCATTCATATTTACTTTTTCTGCATGTTGTATTCTAAACCAATGAAATTGTTCTTAAGTCTTAATTAGTTAAGGTATTACATAATTGTCTAGTGTCGTGAGTCTTTTGGGATACGATACTTGGTCTTATCATTTTATATTACTTGATACGATTTGATACACTTGCCGAGATGTTAACACCTCCCTCTAAGGAGGTTGATGAGAGGGTTGCACCTCCCACAAAAGTTGTGCATAAAATAATGCAGTATAGACTAGGCAGTGACTCCTAGGTCGTCTCTCAAGGACCAAAATTGGTTCAGTCTCAGATCAAACACATTGTGGGGGGTTTTGAAAGTGTTCTCGTGATTGGAAATAAACTAAATTAAAACTGGGAATTAAACACAACCGAATATGAATAAAAACATTAAAATGGAAATTACAACAGATAAATACTCAAACACAATTCAAGTTGTAAACATGCAACGGTTACACTAAAACATTAAATACACAATGTTGTCATTTATCCTACGCATTCACAACCAAAGAGAAGAAAATCAACTCAACATGATATAAAATATTTTAAGCAAAGTCAAAAAAAATAAAACTTCTCTACGGTGATCCCTTCAATTACCAAAAGAAAACTTCTTTAGTTGATACCTATCACCGTGCAACTACTGCTTCAAATTGTCCGTTCACAAATAAATAAAAAAAAATGCTTCAAATGGCAGTGGGCCACTTCTTCCTTCACGGTTCCACTTTTGCTTTCTAATTGACAGCTGCAATCAAGACCGTGTGCTCTCCTTTTACTAAGGATCCTAGAATGTGAAAAGAGACTGTGCATTGTGAGTGGCGATTTCCCTTTATCTCATTCCAGCACCGCTTCTTCATTCTCCCAAAAACAAAACAAGCATAACATTAAATCTCCTCTGCAGACGTGACACCAACTCCCTTCCATCACCATGCACCACACAATTCACCTACTCTACTTCTTCATTCTTAAACCAATAAAGAAAATGAGTGGTACACATTCGGCTGCCAAATACCTTCACACGTCCCATCAAATCAGCTTCTCATTTCATGAATAAAAAAAAACATTCTCCTTTCTTCCAGCATGACCCAAAATACCGTGTGTTGTTCATTTTAATTGAAAGAAAATAAAAGAAAACGCTATCCGCTGCACCGCTTCTGCCTCCAACTCATCATCAAACGTGCTACTCTCCACCAAAAAGCATTTCTCCTCTCTCATCCATTCTCCGTGATTCCACTGCACACATCCAATACTGCACACACCCAATACTGCACCTCCTTGGTTCAAGTATTCCAACTCCCGTGCTTCACCATTTCTTCATCCTGCCAGCAAATGATTCACGCCTTTCAATGTGCTTCTCCATCTGCCCATGTGCTTCCTTGTCCGTGACTCACTCTTGCTTCAATGCTTCCAGCCGTGTCATCATTTCCCAACTCCAAGTGCTCCGCTTCTCTTCCAGCTCAACACACGTGAACATTCAAAATTTCTTTCTAGCCGTAACACCCCTTCTTCCACCTAATCTCTAAAAACAATGAAAACAGAAAGCTGATTCCCGTGTGCACACCATTTTCTCTGCGCACAGCTATGTGCTGGAATGAAAACCGAGAGATGCTTCCAACCGTGGCACCACATCCTTGCTCCAGCTCCTACTACGTGTGATTTTCAGAATGGAAGAAACCGTGCACACACACTGCTCCAAGGCCGTGACACCTGTGTGCTTCTTGCTGCTGGATGAACGTGAGCACCAAACACTTGAAGTTACTTCTTTTCGTCAAGGCTGTGACACCGCCTACTAAATTAAAGCAACCATATGCCTCTTGAAGCAAAACGAAAACACGCCACCTCACAATGAAAGCAGCGTTCTAATTCTTAAAGCTAGACGTGGCAGTAGCGGCATGTGCTTCCCTTTCCAATTGAAATGTTTGAACCAAAGAAAATAAAAAGGGCCATGTGTAATCAACAAAGTAGAAAAGTGAAACCTTTCTTTCATTCATCATCATAATCCTCAGAAAACAGCGTAACCATCATTCCCCTATTCTAAGAACACAAGCCGAGAGTGTGTACCGTGCAAATGGCAAGTGGCGGCCTAACCTAAAGGTCGTGTGTCTCCCTTTTAATGAGGGTGGCTCCACACAAAAGAAAAACCCTAGGTCCAAGTCACTCATTTCTAATTTTTGGGTCTAATCTAATTTACCAAAAATTGATTCAAAATATAATAGTTGATTCAAAAATTCTAAACTACTGAATTACAATTTAATTAATTCAAAAATATCTGTGTGGAGAATCTTGAATTTATTCGGCATTCTTCCTGATGTCCCAAAATGTATTTCCGAAATTTTCCTGCATTTCAAAAATGCACTTAATCAGCTCAGAAAATCCAAATTAGCACAATTACAAATTTCCGACCAAATTAAGCAGAATTCGGAAAACGGGGAAATAACAAACAATTAAACACAATTCCCTGATTTATTTAAGTGCAATAAACTAAATATAATTCCAGAAATAACGACTCATCAGAGGTAGTCCTGTTACTTCCTCAAGGAACACATCAAGGAAATCACTCACCACGGAGTGATCTATAACCTAAGTACTTTGCTCCACTTCCATATGGGTCAACACTAGAAAGCAACATGACCCATTGATGACATATTTATGAACACCGAAAAACGGTGCCAAAAACTTGTTTAACCCTCAGCAAGTTTGACCGAATCGTATCAAGTAATAAACTCGGTAAGACCAAGTATCGTTCTCCCAAAGGACTCACGGCCTAGTTAGTTATATGATTTCTTGATTATTTAAGACTTGAGAACAAATTGTTATAAGTTTCAAATGCAAAAGACAAAAAGTAAACATGTATGCATGTAATGATCAATGGGAAAGAAGAACACAAACACTAAACGAATTAGATGGATGAGTATGTTGTTGGGGTAATCAATTTCATCTTATCCACTTTCATATATTTTAGGAATTCATCATTCTTTTCATCAATGTTAATGTCACTCTCTAAATCACCTTGCAAAGAAAGCCTATCCTTAATTACGAGTTCATACAATTCCTAGCATCCCTAATAAGTAATTCTGAAGCACAGAAGCTTAAAGGCAACCAACCCTCATATCCCTATGTCTAGGAAATATACTATTGGGAGAATTTCTCCGGATCTAGATTTCCCCGTATGTTCCCATATCGACAAAATCAATAATCATGACATCGAATGAGTTAAACAATGCATGCTTTGAGCAAAGAGGAAAAACCCTAACTATTAATGAAAGAAAGCATGTATCTCAAATAAGATGTTTAAACACAAATTCCATATATGAGAGCTTCAAAAGATTACATTGATTCCCCAACAACAAGAAAAGTTTAGTTCACCATATTCATGGTGAAACTAGATGAACAATAATGAAAGAGTGAAAGAGATAGAAAAACCCTAGAAAGAGAATAGGAGAGTCGTCACCATCTCCAATTCTACCCCTAAGGGATGAAAAATGTGTTTTGCGTCTTCTCTAGCCAAAGATACAAACCCTAGGAAGTCCTAAAGCTTATATACTATTCGAAATATTACAGAAAAGTGGGCCTAAGCCCAAAATAGTGTTGCTCAATGGTAAGTGCGTGTGTTGAATTCTTCCCCCTCAGCGGCATTTTCACCCCTCAACGGAGCCAACGTGAGTTCATTAGTGCCGCTCAACGGTAAATTGGCGCTGATCGGTATTTGCGACTTCTCTTCTTTTGCACTTTTTGAGTTCTTTTCTAATTCCATCTCTATCCTTCTTCACTTTTTTCATCAAATTCATCTTAAAACCTGCATAAAACACTGAAATCAAGCATAAACCTGTTCAACTCTCTTATTTCCAAAAATATGAACAAAAGCATGATTCTAAGCTAGTTTCTAAGTGTTAAAGGTTGCTTTTAGTATCAATTTTAAGCATAAAAATAATAGTTTTTCAACTGTTATCACCCATACGCTAACTCTTGCCACACCTGGCCTGAAGACAACAATGCTGACTCCTCACCTCAAGAAACAACAACTTCTTCTCACCACAGTCTATGAAAATGCGATTTACAGACAATCAATTCATTCCCAAGATCACCTTTAACCCTTGTAGAGGTAGACAAATTAAGTTGACTCTGAATTGACGTCCCTCCACTACTACTAGACATCTAGTGCAAAGTATAGATGTTCTAACTAAACTAGTTGCTAGTGTAGACACCACTAGATCAAAATGTAGCTTTCCCACAACTAATCCCAACTTCTCCACACAATCCTTTGATACAAAGGAATGTGTAGCCCCCGAATCAAACAATGCACAACACGGCTTCCCAAACAACAAACAACAACTAATAATGAGGTTACCTAAGCTAGCCGCCTCTGATCCAATCAAAGCATAAACTCTATCAGTAGCTTGAGGTCTGACACCTCCCCTCTGCTGAAACCTCCCTACATACTGCAGCTGTGAACCTCCCCTTCTTACACATATCAGATAAAATATTACATTATTATTATTATATTTATTTATATTATTTTATATTATCTTAGTATTATTTATTTTTATTGCATGAATATAAATTTCAAAATTTTTATAAATACATATTATTTTATTAGAAAATACACAATTTTTTTTACTCTTTTTAACTCAAAAATTCAAACTCTATGGCTGAATTGAGTATCAAAATCCTTAAAAACGTTTATCAGCAGTTATCAAAGCCATTAAAATCTTATCACCTAATCAAATACCCACTCAAAATCCTCGTTAACACACATAAATAGAAATTAATTTAATTATTCTAATTAATCAATTTTAAAAGCTAATTTAAATCGCCAAGCAGATCCACTTTAACTTTATCCGGTTCGTTTAGGATAATGATAGGTAGTTTTCATTTTTTTTTATTTACAAGGAAGAAGGTTTTCCCTTTTATGAGTTGCGATGTAAAAAGAGTGCTTGAAACAAACTCGGCAGTGCACGTTAAACTGTTAACATTTTATTGCGTATTCAAATATCAACCCATTTATTTATGTTGTAATCAAATATATTTATTTAAACTGCTGCTTTCTACACCCTATTAAAATTCTCCTTTTACCCCCGTGGAAAACTCCCGGAAAATATTTTCCATAATAGGAAGGGTGATTGCTGTTCGGAAAAAAAATTCGGAATTGTGTATTTCATTCTGAAAAATAATTTTGGAAGTGATAAGGTGTTGGAATAAATTTGATTGGGTAGCCTTTTTTAAATAAATACAGTTTCATCTCTTAAAGCATCATTTTTTATGGTCCACTAAGTGTGCTCCAAAATCCAAAATGTGCAATGCTTTATGCAGACGCACCACCCTTTATGGTCCATATGCCAAATCATTCTGCAATGCAACTTTATACTTTTGGCCTCAGAAAATAGTCCTGAAAGCTATACAAGTCATCTTCAACAGAAAATAGTCTTAAAGTTACCAATTTTCTCTACAAGCCATCTTGATTTCTCTCATTATTCTGCATCACAATAATGATTTTTGCCCGTGCATACAACCTTTTTCATTATAATTACTGTGCATGCCATATATTTTCCAGCATTAGACTTGAGAAAATAAATAAACTTCATCATATCCTTTCCTACAAGAAGCATAAACACATTATCATCAGTAACTTCACATGTAGAACAATTTGATGTCAAAGTTTTAAAGACATTATGAGCATACCCAGCCTTCCCACCATAAGTTGGACTGTAATTGTAAATGAGATTGTCTAGCAATTCTTGAGTAACTGGTCTGTTTAAGGATTTCCTAGCTTCACTGGCGCCAGACATGTGAAAGTAGAAAATTGTTAGCCACTGGTGAGTTCACAAAGACAAAAAAAAGCTCAATCATTTCATTATTCAAGAGCGTTCTTAAAAATTATTTTCTAGACTGTAATTTAGTTGGGATTTGCAATAAGCAGCAAATTGGTGAGGATAGTAGATACGTAGTGCATATTGCATAATATTTCACACCAATATAAGCAGTAAGCAAATATTGCTTCGTTCTGTTTTTTCACTGCTCTGGCAACTACTCTGGAGAACTCATTTAACCTTTTAGGTAGCCAGTTTTCTAAGAATCATCTACAAGTGTTGCTGCATTATGAGAGAATAACGAGCGACAATATTATCACATTGAGTACTAACCTGACCAAAAAATTTGCAGCATGCTGAGTTATCTGAATGGCATCTTCAGTGTGTGGAATTCTTGGTGAACCCCATTCAAAGGCATTTTTCTGCGGCATCATTTATGAAGGACATTAACTAGCTGAAATAATGAGAGTTTGGCATAATATTTAGGATATCAAATGAAATTCACAATACTGCAACATAAAATTTATCAATCACCTCTGGATGCCATTGGAAGCCAGTTACAGGATAGTTTCGTGAACTTACAGTGGAAACATAAACCTAGAAGAATTACACAGGCTATTAGATTGCTTTTTTGAGGGAAGCCAAATATATGCCATGATTATGCAAAATGATGGATTTGTACCAACATCATTTCTAAAGATAGGATAACATTGAGTACCTTATCATCTTCATCCGTGCAAGTTGTCAAGATCTCGAAAAAACTAGATAACTTCCGATTATCCAGAAGCTTTCCAGGAGAAATGCCATACTACACACATGAAATCAGATAAAAATTATATTACCGAATTTCAAACATCTAGGTTTAGCATTTTTCAAATCAATTTTATCTGAAAATCCAGACCGACCCTTTTATTTTTCCTAGGGTGAAGTTGGTTAGAGTAAAATACTCTAATCGAAGACAATTAAATTTTTGTCAGATCGTCTAAATTAGTAAAAGCTTCATGCTGACGAATAATTTATTGAATATATAAACTCACACGATGGTTTTGCATGACAAGACAATCTGTAGTCATCTTCCTTAACAACTCTGGAGGAAATCTACAGGAAAGAGAAAGTGATAAAGTGATTACTGCATATTGAACCTATAAATTTAACACTTTTAAGATACACCACCATCATTGAGTGGAATAAGAAAAAATCATTAATGGACAGAGACTAAACAAGTCTGGAGGAATTCTGCAGGAACGAGAGAATTTCCTAAATCATGTCACTGCTCATCTTCTGGCTTCTCTTCCTGTCTCTCTTGCTCCCTCCTCTCAGTTTTAGTATCCCTCAGTACTCTACATATTCTTTCCTTTCGTCTATATTATTTTAGATAAACAAACAAGTACTATACATTTACTTTGTCACTGTCATCTTCTCATGTTCCATTGCTTGTGAAAGAAAAGACCAAAAACTTTCAGGAATTCAGTGATGCTTTATAATACAAGAACTGATTACGCTTTTCGCTAATGCAAATGAACTTTAGAATTTTCACAGCATAAAAACATCTAGCTACATTAGCATCCGCCTTTGCCTTAATGGATTTTGCATTTGACTACAATGTGCTCTCCAAGGGACAGTAGTCTTACAAATTGAACAAATTTTATAGGGTACAGAGCAATGAGTGAGGTAAGTAGTGTTCTTATGCATTCAAGTATGAGTTAGAAGTCAAATTAGATAAAAGTACACAAGATGAATGAGAAAAGGTCAGAAATTTATTGTCTTAATGTTTTGCATTAGAAGTGTATTTTGATATCATAAATGGGTTTGTTGATCCATTCATTGATGCCTGTTAGGTCCGTGTTAATAAAAGAAAATTTCCCTCACACATGAAAGTGGGTTTGGTAGATTCCCACCATAAAAGAGATATAACAAAGATATGGAAATAACAATTTTACTTTTACATAAACAAAACTCATTTATGGTGAAGAAAAGTATAAGAAATTTGAAAGACAGATATTCTCTGTAGCAAAAAATTGCTAAATTAAAAACAACGTTGATTAAGATCAAATATCAACGAAACAAATTGTGTAATCCTCCACATATATGTTAAATGGATGCCTTATATAGGATTTTAAGGTGAATTTTGGCTCAATTTTCAGCCTCTCTTTTCCTTTAACAATAGAAGGTCAACCAATTTAGCTTCTGTGAAGGCTCTGTATCTTGTCTTTCCTTCACTAACATAATGCTAGTTTTAGTTTTTTGAGCTTTTCCAAAATTTTGTTCGGCCAAACTTTTAAAGAGAATAGATGCCTAAAAATATTGGCCAAATGCTACCCAAGTTCAAAGCTCAGATCCTAAATTCATTACAAGTCCATTTATAGATCAAAGTGCAACTTCAGAAAAACACTATTAGCATAAATTGTTCACCTTTGAAAAACAGTTTCTTCGATTTTTGCACTCTCCACAAATTGAATAGTACTTGCTTGATTTGATGCAGAAAACTCTTCGAGAATATTATCGTCCTATTATAAGGGATAAAATGAAATAAGTATAACTTGAAAAGAAACAAAAAAAGAGAATAGAACTAGAATAATAATACATTGTCAAAAAGTTCTCAACTCGTGAATATTGATAAAAATGTTTAACATAGAATAAAAAAATAAAATTTTCCAAATTGATATAACAGCAAATTTTCAACTGTACGTGTAGTGAATTTGAAATCCAAGAGAAATCATTAATGACAATGTTCCCAGTACAATGCAACATAGTAAGATAACATAAATGATGTATTTGTTCACTTGAAGCAAATAACGCAGAAAATTATACTATGGTGCCTAAAATTCATTCAACATAAAAAATACTAACAGGTAACAAGTACCTGATTTATTTGCAGACATTTTCTCTTGGGAAAAGAAGCTTACCTGACTTATGATCATCGTTATGAGTTCAAAACCTAAGCAAACTGCATATAATGGGAAATGATCTCCAGCATCATTTTTCTCTAAAATTTTCTGCACAGGAAAAGATAACTTGATGCATAAAGTTCTAAAATTTCAAAAAGTACATGTATCAACAAAGCATTCCTCAGCATCACGAAACAAATTTATCTAACAAAAGCACAAATAAAATAAATGCTAACAAGTAGCTAAGAAACGAGCTATCCATTCCTCAGTAATAATCTTACACCGATTATTCACATTCCAGATTCTAAAAGTCTCAATTTTACTCAGATTCAAAGAGAATTCCCATCAAATGCATATTTGCTAATTAAAAAAGAAACAAGTCACTCTGACATCTGCATCCATATCAGCCACTTAACGAGCATTGGAAAAAAGATAAATAGATACCTTAAATATTTTCGTAACAGTTTCAAAATATAAACCACTTTTAGCCCATCCACCAGTGAAGAGAACTCCATTTACCAATTCGAGCTTCTGCAAATGAGAGCAAAACATCAGAAACATTTCTACATCGTTAGTGAAAGAAATAGGGGTAATGTTGCATACATCTACAACAACTTTTCCTTTCTTTCCCATGCATGCAATTTAATACCATACCATGCACTATGTACTTACCAGAACTTTCAATATGTAAAATTACTTAAAAATAGGAGGTCAATCTAAATGATAATTTGGAATGGTTTTTTTTTTTTTTTGCCACAGAGAAAAGAAAGAAAAGAAAATGGACACATAAAAGGACCCAAAAGATAAGTTAGTAAGATTTTATTTCCTTTGTAGCCTACTTTTTTTTTTAATCCCCAAAATATCTTTCTATTCTTATTCTGATTCTTATCATCATGTTACTAATCCAATTATGACATCGACATAATATAGTTCATTTGATCGAGAAGTGTCTAAACTTCTTATTGTCTTCAATTATTATAAATAGGAAAATGCATTCGAGACACTTTAATACCAAATCATTAATTGATTATGAAATAGGTAAAAAAGTTTTAGCCCTGTATAAGCATGCAATTTACCCAATGATAAAAAAATTGATACAAACACATTCTTTTAAATATATTCTTTTTCATTATAAATACTATTTTTTTTTTTAAATCCAGCTCTATTTATTAATAAAGAAACTATATTCATCATCTTTATACTTTTAAATAAATTTTAATCAATACAAAAAGTGAGTTAAAAATAATTGTTAAATATAATATATTTCTGACGGTCCTCGACCTTGATTATTTACAATATAGTAAGAAGTGTTAATAACATTTTTTCATACATTCCTTCTACTAAGCTTTTTATTATTTTTTAAAATTTATTAGAAATTACAAACTTATAAGTGTGATTTACTAAATACAAAATATACACTAAAATATGGGAAACTTATAATAAATTTCATCAAATACAAAAAATGTTTTGTGTTACTCACAATATTAATATATTATTATTAATTTTATGTTCCAATTTTTTTCACCTTTTTTCCTAATTATATGAAACAAAGACTGACTTGCAAATGTTCTTTTCAATCTTTAATATAAACAGAAAGAAAGAAAGAAATTAGCTCATATTAATTAAAAAAAAGTTGGTTAAGGTCATATAATTATACCCATCTAATTTGAAAATAAACATTTTTATTAAGAAATCTTTGTTTGAAACACAATATCAAGAAAGTCCTAGGAAACAAAGCATCAATTGAATTAAACGTATTTTGTGAACAGTATTATTAATTTGACCATTTTTGTATAGCTATAATTAATTTAAAGTCTATTAACAATGTATCCACTCATTTAATGTTATTATTTTAAAAATATTTCTATCTTTAAATTTAAACATGATCTAATAATAATTAAGGAAAAAGATATCTTTATAAACTTAATTAACTACTATTCCGAAAGTTCGGAATAGTTATAAAAAAGATTGAGTGAATTTGTTACTTAGGTTTTACAGCGATAACAATAAATAACAGAGTCACGGTAAGCCTTTACCTTCAGAAGCTTCTCCGGCGGCTCGGTGTAGATGAGGGGAACAACTCGGGCGCCGGCGGCTTCCACGAACTTCACGTAGGAGGCGGCGATGTAGGAGACGCCGGTGGCGTTGCTGAGGCGTCCGGAGGCGCCGTCGCCAGGATGGCTGACGATTCCGATGACCGGCTGGTAATAGAGGTTGGGATCAGGAGCGGGGCAACTGGACGGCGAGCCAAGGCCGAGTTGACTCGGGAGGACGATCGACGAGCGGGTCCCGGCGGAGGGAAGAGGGCAGACGGAGAAGGCGATGAGGAAGAGAACCCAAACGGCGTGACTTGACATGTTGGAGAAGCGAGTGTGTGAAGTGAGAAAAATGAAAATGTATCTATAACGGAACACTTGTCATTAAACTATAATTTGATTGATGATGTTATTGTTCATTAAGTTGAATCAAAGGACCAGATTCGTTCGGTTTTTTAACATTTGAGGATGATGATGTTCCAGATCGGATGATGTAGCGTTTGCAAAGCGGAGAAGATGATGAATTGGTGGGGTCCACTTTGCAGTCTTCATGCCCAATGGGAATGATTATAGGTCTCTGCTACCCCATTGAAAGAAAGGTATGATAAGTTTATTTTTTCCCAATGGTTCGGGGTTTTTTTCTTTTATTTTAATAATATTTAATATATATTATTTTAATTTATACTTACACAATATATTTATCATACTTTTAAAAAAATTGTATATTTTTTAATGATGTATATATCACATATTATATTTTCAAGATAAATATAACCATGGTTAAATATGTCTCATTTCCTAAATAATATGTATTTAATTTCGTGTAATTAATATGGATCTTATAGGATGAATTTTTTGTCACATGTGGGTTATGTTGGACTAAATATGAATTGTTTACTTCTTATTTTTCATAAAAACATGATCTGATAAAATATAACGAGAACCGAAACCAATTAGACACTGTACTACAATATCACGTGTAAATAGGATCTACACAATATCTTGTGTATATAATGTGTTTCTTGTAATGGTGCTAAAAAACAACAACAATTTGCAGAATTATTTGTGAAAACATCACTTTTCTTCTTTTGAAAAAACAATAACTTTTTATACTTATTTCATATATTAATTTTTACTTTTCATTAAAAAAACATATTAAAAATGTCAACCTATTATTACATTTTTTTTTTTCTGTGATGTGTTTCGAAGTGAAAAGATTAAGGTGATGTCTTCCTTTCTCATCCTCTTGGCAAATCAATACATTTCTTTCAAATAGCCTAATATATCAATAAATAAATAAGGATTGTGAACTCTTAGACAAAGTTCATATGACCTAATTATACTCTTAAGAAGAAAAGTGAGGATATATTTGAAAGATGGAATGTGTTCGTTTAAGTAGACATGATATTTGCGAGATTTTGGATGATTTGCTTTAAAAAGTCAATTTTGCCCATGAAGATGAAGACGAAGACTAGAAGATTAGAGAGCTTGAAAATGAAGAAGACATTTGGTTTCAGCTTAATGCACAAATTGAAAGGGTGTTGTATTTGGTCTTCCTTACTGGTGTATTCAGTTCCCCAACTAGTGTACTCGGTTTTCGATACACAGATTCGATTCTAAGCTTGCTGTTGCATCACAAAATATAACATTTTAAAAATAATTATTTCACATTACTTAAATACCATTTTTTTATATTTTAAAAATTAAATTTTATTTATATTCTCGTTATAAACATTTTTACAATTATATATCTGTCGCAACCGGGATCACGACGGGACGGCGAGCCGAAAAACAAACGGGTTTGAGAAAAAGATTTGTGGAGTCGCCACCATAATTTATTATGGAAAAACTATGGAAAACCAAAAAATAAGACATGGTCTGCGAAAAGAGATTTTCAGGTTCGGGAATCGGTTACGCGTAAGGAAGGTGTTAGCACCCTATCGCGCCTGCCCAAAGGCAGTACCTTTAATTAAATGTATAAAGATTGAAGTGGTTTTTTAAATGTTTAATTTTCTCTAAAAATAATATAAAGAAACTATTAAGAGACAAAAAAATATTTTTTGTTTTATGAACCCGACAAGATTGACCTTGGTCCTACGTACATCCATTTAATGGACAATCAGGGATCACGTAGTTCTTTATCTAGAAAAAGGTTTGTGAGTTTGTTAAAAAAAAATATTATAGATTGATTTGGATTTTTGAAAAGTGAACACGAAAAAAGATTTGGTTTAACAAGATTGATATTTTTTTTATTTTAAAGATTTTGTATTTTTTATTTTTAAGAACGGTGGGAAAAAAGGAAAGAAACCGACCATATGTCGACGCGTATCTATACTTCAAAAATCATGATTTTTAAAAGAACGTCATTTGTGTATAAAAAATAAAACCTTTAGAAAAACCTTCAAATTGCAACAAAAAGAAAAAAAAGAGGGTGTGAAGATGACGTACCTTTTCAGCTTTCAATACTCTCTAATTCTTCCTTGGTAATTTCTGTTGGCAGAGTTCCTCTAGCGTGATAATTTACTTTTCTCTATACTCTCTCGTACCTTTTCTATCTCCATTATTTCATAGTGTCTCTCTCTATTTTTTTTTCCTCCCTTTCTCTATGGCAGAGTGCATATTTATATACACACATTGCAATATTATGGAAATCTTGCCTTAATTGTGAATTAATTGACAATAAAACAAAATAGGGAAATAATTGCCATGGTTGCTAGAAAACAAATTAAATAATATTCAAAACATTGATTATCATTATTGTCAGAAAATCATATTTTCCTCTTTAAAAGCAACTGATGCAACAAATTATATTAATATACTATTTTCGTTATTGCTTATAATTATTAGCAGAATATTAATTCGAATTATTACCATATTAAACTAACATTTCAAAAATATTGTATTATTTTATCCCTTTTTACCCACCATTAATTATTATTCTCTTATTTTTTTATTATTTTTTAAATATTTACTTACCCGGACGAAATTGGGTGTTGACAACTGCCCCTCTTTATTTGGATTTTGCTGGATAACATGAACCTTAGAGTTTTTTGTGTTATCACAGTAAAAGCTAAATAAAGATAAAGACGCTAATTTCGTTCGGGTCTAAAGAAAAGGAGAGAGGTTACCTCGAAGCTTACCTGGTAGAGCATGTGGCAACCTTGTGGACCTCGCTGAAAAAGCCGTGACACTTGTGGGGGGTGTGTCCTACCCTATGAACTTTGTTCGTATAACTTGATGGTGAGGCGCAGGAACCTCGTAAAATTAAGTGGTGAGGGCAGGAATCTCGTAAAACTTGATGGTGAGGCGCACGAACCTCGTAAAATTAAATGGTGAAGGCAGGAACCTCGTAAAATTTGATGGTGAGGCGCACGAACCTCGTAAAATTAAATGGTGAGGGCAGGAACCTCGTAAAATTAAATGGTGAGGGCAGGAACCTCGTATAACTTGAATGATGAGGGCAGGAACCTCGTAAAATTAAATGGTGAGGGCAGGAACCTCGTAAAACTTGATGGTGAGGCGCACGAACCTCGTAAAATTAGATGGTGAGGGCAGGAACCTCGTAAAATTAAATGGTGAGGGCAGGAACCTCGCATAACTTGAATGATGAGGGCAGGAACCTCGTAAAATTAAATGGTGAGGGCAGGAACCTCGCATAACTTGAATGATGAGGGCAGGAACCTCGTGGAGGGGGTACCACCTTTGATTTCGCTTAAGAGGTGTACTTGCCCTATGAATCTCGCTGTGGAGGGGGTATCACCTTTGATTTCGCTTAAGAGGTGTACTTGCCCTATGAATCTCACTGTGGAGGGGCTATCACCTTTGATTTCGCTTAAGAGGTGTACTTGCCCTATGAATCTCGCTGTGGAGGGGGTATCACCTTTGATTTCGCTTAAGAGGTGTACTTGCCCTATGAATCTCGCTGTGGAGGGGGTATCACCTTTGATTTCGCTTAAGAGGTGTACTTGCCCTAGGAATCTCGCTGTGGAGGGGGTATCACCTTTGATTTCGCTTAAGAGGTGTACTTGCCCTATTAATCTCGCTGTGGAGGGAGTATCACCTTTGATTTCGCTTAAGAGGTGTACTTGCCCTATGAATCTCGCTGTGGAGGGGTATCACCTTTGATTTCGCTTAAGAGGTGTACTTGCCCTATTAATCTCGCTGTGGAGGGAGTATCACCTTTTATTTCGCTTAAGAGGTGTACTTGCCCTATGAATCTCGCTGTGGAGGGAGTATCACCTTGTTTTTTTTTTTTGAAATCTTTGGTGCTAGAATGAAAACTAGGCTTTGGTGCCATGATGAAAACTGGGCTTTTTTTTTTTTAAATTCTTTGGTGCCAGAATGAAAACTGGGCTTTTTTTTTTTAAATTCTTTGGTGCCAGAATGAAAACTGGGCTTTGGTGCCAGGATGAAAACTGGGCTTTGGTGCCAGGATGAAAACTGGGCTTTGGTGCCAGAATGATAACTGGGCTTTGGTGCCAGGATGAAAGCTGGGCTTTGGTGCCAGGATGAAAACTGGGCTTTGGTGCCAGGATGAAAACTGGGCTTTGGTGCCAGGATGAAAACTGGGCTTAGGTGCCAGGATGAAAACTGGGCTTATGTGCCAGGATGAAAATTAGGCTTTGGTGCCAGGATGAAAACTGGGCTTTAATGCCAGAATTAAAACTGGGCTTTGGTGCCAGGATGAAAGCTGGGCTTTGGTGCCAGGATGAAAACTGGGCTTTAGTGCCAGGATGAAAACTGGGCTTCCTTTTTTTTTTTTTTTTTTTTTTTTTGGTGCCAGAATGAAAACTGGGCTTTGGTGATAGTTATGAGTGGGGGCATGACCTCCCTACATGGGTATTGCTGATGTTTCATGCACTCCTCTTTCCTTTTTTTTCGGTTTAAAACAAATGTTTGGAATAGTGGTCGAAGATGTAATTTTCCCAATCTTCAGCCCAATCTCGATTATTTCGGTCAAGCTTGCAAGAAATGGATAAGTAATTTTTCGTCATAGCGTAAGCAACCATTTTCCGGAAATACATGGTCAAGTGGTTCTTGAGGCATGTGTTACCCTTATACTTCAAGAATTCTGCCACCTTGAACTTGTGTGGAATTGTCACTCCTGGGGCCAAACTCAACTTCCCCATGTCCCCAAAATCCGTAATTTTCAAACCCTTCTATGGCCTTTAGCCTGACTTCCAACACTTTAAGTTTACTTTTCGCTTCCTCTATGTCTTCGTCTGTATCGTGTGGATAGGCCCTTGAGTGCTAGTACGCTATTAGTTATGGGAAATGCCAAAGAAGTGTGCTCCGCCATTGAGTGATCTCCAATGGGTGGTGTGTAACCTAGTGGCAAACCATACATTGGAAACGTGAATTGTGTGTCCACAACGTTATGTGCCGGAGGATGAGCCTTATCCTCAGCCTTTACAAATGAAGTCTCTCTTGTAACCTTCATGGCTTTCAAAACTTCCAAGATTTGACCGATTTGATCCTTTAGTTGCCTTTACATCTTCACGTTCCTTTTCCTCAAACTTCCATAACTTCAGAATTTGCTCAAGTCGTATAAGGATGTCGTGGAAGTCCCGTCGTTTTTTTTTTTTTACTTTCTATACCTTTTGGCCTTTTGTATTTCCCTGCATTCTACGCCATGGTAATGCGTGCTTGATGTATCGATATATGGGTGGAAATTCGGGTGAGATCCTCATCCACCCCCTTTTTTTTTAATTCTGAACTTTTCACTAATGTACTTTTTGAAATAATTTACATCGGATTCATGAATTCTCGTTGGAGTTGGCGATGCCTGGTGTGTTATGTTATTTCTTCTCTTTGAACCCCTATGATGATGCATGCATGATGCTGAATGTATGAATGCACGAGCCTATAATGAAAAACCTTGTTTTGACCAATGCCTAGTAGAAAACCTGGCTAACTAGAAAGAGGAAACCTAGATGTATGTTAATCTTTTTGTATTTTTGAATGAAAGAGATTTGAAAGTTCCAAATAAAGTTTCTCATCGACGAATATATACATGATAGTTATTTATACAGATAAATGGTTATGACTTTTTTATGATGCAATACTATGCAAGCAGTTTTTTTTTTTTTAAAAAAAAATAAATAAAGTAATGTCCTTCCTCTGATTGATTTTTTCTGTAATATTATTTTATTCTTGCGGAGTCAATTTGAAAACAATGAATGTCAAAAAATTTGAAGTCAGATATTCAAAACAGTGCTTGGCATTTTCTTTTGACATTGATATGTGCATGCTTGAATTCACAGAAAAGTTGAAAGTGGTAAGGATTTAAAGGACACTGAATAGCCACGTTGGCATGTAATATGTGAATATGAGATACAACACACGAAAAGGATATTGGTGTTTGGTAAAATAAGTATGGAGATATGTATCCGTGAATGTCAAAGCTGCCCCAGTTTTTAGGCATGGGTTTTGTTCATGATAGGGAACAGGTATGGAAAGGATTTACTGAAAAAGGGTTGCCCCAAATGGTTTGATTTTCTTTTGCATGGCTAGTTAGGGAGTTCTCAAATAACACAAGCGAGAATAACTTTGGCAAGACAAATATGCTCTAGTATACGGTAGCGTTATTGTTTGTTAGAGTCAATCTTTTTTTCTTTTGGGAAGGCTGGAAAATGAGTGTTTTCAAGCAATGCACACACCCATGTCTTAACAGAAGATGCTATTGTTTATTTAAAATATTTGGTCGCAAAAACGTATGATGATAAATTACTCAAAATGTAATGATTTCCCTTTCTATGTTTTTTTTTTATATATTTTCCAGTTATTGCATTCATTTGCCTTTTTTTTCAAGAAATTGAATTTGAAGAAAACTAACAACTGAGCCCAATGGACTTAAAAAAACAAGTTCTTGTTACAGTGAAATGAAAATTAAGTTTTCCATTTTCATTTTTACTTGTGTTTTGAAATTTTGATTTTTTTCAAAAAACAAATCTTTCTTAAATAACATGATGTTAACCTGACTTGTTCAAAAACATTTTTTTTTAAATTTTTAAGACTCAAAATAGGTTACAAAGAATGATACTTATTTTTTTTTTTTTTTTTTTTTTTGAAGAAACATATCTTCCCATTAAATTATGATCGCCTTATTTTCGAAAATCTTAACTTAGATAAGTTGCCCCTGTTTTTTTTCATTTTCAATTTTTTTATTTTTTTGAGAGTGCCCCTTATAAACTGATTTTATTTTTTTATGGATAAAAAATGGATGATAGAAAAAGATGAAGAAGAAAACTATTTTCACAATTTCATGTTAATAAATGCTTCAAAAAATGAAAGTTTTATTAATTCATTTGACTAAAAAGTGTTTATTTTTCCTTATCAATTCATTCATTAAAGCATGATATTTTTGTTCTTGTTTTAAATAAAGACAAGACACATTTATTTTTGTTCTTGTTTTAAATAAAAACAAGACACATTTATTGTTATGTATAAAGAAAACGAAGGAAAATGATAAAAATGTTGCTAATGCATATGATGCATGAAGATGTCTATGCCAAAATAATGATTAAAAGACAACATGTTTTATGTTTTTGAGGTAGGTCCAACGTCCTAAAGCCTAAGCATTGCATATGCAATCTCATAGGGAAAGCTTCCTAAACCTAAAATTAAGGCCACCAGAGCTATGGTCCTTTTCACAGCTTTTCCACAACAGTTGAAACGCAACTAGGTGTGAAATTGCATGTAAAGAGAACAGACACTAGCTGGGGTTCTCACGATAGCCAAACTGGAAATAGTCCAGACGTGACACCGCTACACAACCCCTCTAATTCTATGTTACACTCAGACCCGGGTATAGAGTCCCACTCATGATATGCAAAGTAATAATAATAATAAAAATGAGTATAAATAAATTACCAAAATAAATAAAGACAAACATATATAATGAATAAAGGGAAAATAAATAAATAAAATAAAATAAAATAAAAACCACATCAATTTTGCACATTTAATTAAGACGGCCTGATTCTCTAGCGTCCCCAGTGGAGTCGCCATCTGTCGCAACCGGGATCACGACGGGACGGCGAGCCGAAAAACAAACGGGTTTGAGAAAAAGATTTGTGGAGTCGCCACCATAATTTATTATGGAAAAACTATGGAAAACCAAAAAATAAGACATGGTCTGCGAAAAGAGATTTTCAGGTTCGGGAATCGGTTACGCGTAAGGAAGGTGTTAGCACCCTATCGCGCCTGCCCAAAGGCAGTACCTTTAATTAAATGTATAAAGATTGAAGTGGTTTTTTAAATGTTTAATTTTCTCTAAAAATAATATAAAGAAACTATTAAGAGACAAAAAAATATTTTTTGTTTTATGAACCCGACAAGATTGACCTTGGTCCTACGTACATCCATTTAATGGACAATCAGGGATCACGTAGTTCTTTATCTAGAAAAAGGTTTGTGAGTTTGTTAAAAAAAAATATTATAGATTGATTTGGATTTTTGAAAAGTGAACACGAAAAAAGATTTGGTTTAACAAGATTGATATTTTTTTTATTTTAAAGATTTTGTATTTTTTATTTTTAAGAACGGTGGGAAAAAAGGAAAGAAACCGACCATATGTCGACGCGTATCTATACTTCAAAAATCATGATTTTTAAAAGAACGTCATTTGTGTATAAAAAATAAAACCTTTAGAAAAACCTTCAAATTGCAACAAAAAGAAAAAAAAGAGGGTGTGAAGATGACGTACCTTTTCAGCTTTCAATACTCTCTAATTCTTCCTTGGTAATTTCTGTTGGCAGAGTTCCTCTAGCGTGATAATTTACTTTTCTCTATACTCTCTCGTACCTTTTCTATCTCCATTATTTCATAGTGTCTCTCTCTATTTTTTTTTCCTCCCTTTCTCTATGGCAGAGTGCATATTTATATACACACATTGCAATATTATGGAAATCTTGCCTTAATTGTGAATTAATTGACAATAAAACAAAATAGGGAAATAATTGCCATGGTTGCTAGAAAACAAATTAAATAATATTCAAAACATTGATTATCATTATTGTCAGAAAATCATATTTTCCTCTTTAAAAGCAACTGATGCAACAAATTATATTAATATACTATTTTCGTTATTGCTTATAATTATTAGCAGAATATTAATTCGAATTATTACCATATTAAACTAACATTTCAAAAATATTGTATTATTTTATCCCTTTTTACCCACCATTAATTATTATTCTCTTATTTTTTTATTATTTTTTAAATATTTACTTACCCGGACGAAATTGGGTGTTGACATATATTATTAACAATTATCATTTTATATTACTTTTACTATTAAGGGCATTTTGATAATTTCCAATTTCAACTAATTTTTTTATATTTGTCACTCACTTCCAAATCCCCTAAAAAACCAACAATCAACTCACTCTTCAATTCATTCCCTCCTTATCCCTTACATTCATCTTGTAGAGTGAACACAACCTTAATTTCGTCACAATAATTACAATATTAAATAAAATAAATTTAATAAAATAAAATATTAGAATAATAAAATTTAAAAGATACTAAAAATATATTAAAAAAAGAAGTTTTGAAAATAAATATTATATTACTTTTATAATACAACATACTTTTCATAATTAAAAAATATACTTTAAATATTTTTATCTTAAATATATTTGAAATTAAAATATATGAATAAAAGGTGTAAAAAAAAATTATTTAACATTAATAAAAAATAAATCCACTCTTTTGATTGATCTTTCCACTTATTCTTTCTATTTTTTTCTTTTCCAAAAAATTTCCTCTCCTTTACCTTCTCATTATATTCTCTCGTGTTGTAAGATTCGAGAAAATGGAGGACTTATGAATAATATTGTAATAAGACTTGAGTAATTTTTAATTGAAGTTGTGTTATCATAAGAAGTTTTATAGCTTAGTTGGTGAGAGTTCTTTGATGGGCTAAGTGGTCATGTGTTCAGGTTGTGAATAGAACATAAAATTTTATGTTATTTATTTATTTTATTTTTATAAATGCAATACATGTTATTGTATGATGGTTAAATTTGTGATGTGTGATATTCTCAGTGTGATGTTTTAGCTTGTTGGTAGAGATGTTGTCTAAAGATTGAATGGTTCTTGATTTAAATCTTGGGGAAAGAGGTTTTAATGGAAACATTTGTTTTGGTTTATTTATATTTTTCTTTAAGGACAAGAATGTTTTTTCCTTATTTGTAATTGAGGTGCACAAGTTATAAGTAGGGTAGGAAGTAAAGACATACACTTTAAATAATATAAGTTTAAAAATAGAAGATTAAACGTGGAATCTAGCAGTTACATTTAAAAAAAAGAAACAGTTGCGATATTATAGGAAGCGTTATCTAGGTGGTTTCTTTTAGTTAAAAATAGATTTTATTTTTTAGAAAGGACTTTAGTGAACTAGAAATAAAAAGGGAGAAAGGGTAAAAGGAGAAACACGTAAAAATTGAGAGGAAAAGAAAGAGAGCACTATGAGAAAAAAATGTTGGAATTTAAAGAGGAGAAAGGAATTTCTAAATAGATAATAGAAGCATGAGAGACTATGGGTTGATTGATCTTGTGTAGATAAAGTCCTATAATTGGCTAAGGTATGAGAAGTTAATCTTATGTGTTTATTTATTTATTTAATTGATAGTATAATTTTGAAGCTTTGATTGGTTCATTGGAGTGTTTGTGATTATTGGTGAAGTGTAAGATTAATAGTAGTCTTTGTACCATGTAGATTTTGTTCTAAGACCAATAAATGTTGAATTTTGTCATTGGAGCAGGGGATATTGCAAATGCTCCAAATGCATGATAGAGACATGAAAGTCAGGAAAAGACTTATGCTCCAATAACAAGAATCAACATTTATTGGTCCTAAAGCAAAATCCCCATGGTAACTACTATTAATCTCACAATTCACCCAATCAATCACAAACACTCCAATGAGCCAATCAAAGCATTCAAAATTATACTATCAATTAAATAAATAAATATACACATAAGATTAGCTTCCTATACCTTGGTCAATTCTAGGACTTATACACACAAGATCAATCAACCCACATTCTCTCATGCTTCTGTTATCTATCTAGGAATTCCTTTATCCTCTTTAAAATTCTAGCCTCTTTACCTCACAATGCTATCTTTCTTTTCCTCTCAATTTTTACGTGTTTCTCCTTTTACTCTCTCCATTTTTATTTCTAGTTCACTAAATTATCTTCTAAAAAGTAAAATCTCTTTTTAACTAAAAGAAAAAACCACTTAGATAATGCTTCCTATAATATCTCAACTGGATTTTTAAAAATATAACTACTAGATTCCACTTTTAATCTTCTATTTTTTAGCTTATATTATTTAAAGTGTATGTCTTTACTTCCTACCCCTATTTATAATTTCTGCACCTTAATTACAAAAAGAGAAAAGACAAGTGGTTATTAATACCTTTAAAATGCTGGAAGATGTTTAAAATGCTTATATCTGAAAAACTGCAAGTAAAGTGTTTAAGATGCTGGTGACACCTTTAAAATCCAGAGTATTACTAATACCTCAAATCTCAAAAACCCTAATGTGGTGATTCCTTTAAAATTCAAACCCCTAATATGTTGATACCTTTAAAATTCAAAGTGTTTGAGTTTGAAAACTATAGAGAAAATACTTGTCCTAAGAGCTATTTGACCATGTGTTATAGGAAAATGGTTGTTCATGCTTATGATGACAAAACGTTGATTTACTTCTTTAGTATATGCATCTTGAACCAGCTCATGTTCATTTCTTTAATGACCTAGAGGGTGATTTCTTGAAATAATATAAGTATAATATTGATATGGCCCTGGATAGGTTGAAATTGCAATGTATGGCAAATAAAAAGGTTGAGACTTTTAGGGAATATTCTCAACAATGGAGGGAGGTTGTTGCACAAGTAAAACATCTTCTACATAATAAGGAGATGATGGTTATGTTAATAAAAACTCCTCTATCTATTTTTATGATCAATAATGTTTCTTCAAATTTTGCAGATGTTGTCATAATTGAAGAAAGAATAGAGGTTAGTTTGAAAAGTGCTAGGATTATAGTTGACTCACCCACGATTTCAATTGCATCTAAGGTAAAAGCTTGAAAGGTAGAAAGAGATCCCCTCTTTGTTCCCAGCAACAAGAGTTTTATTAGTATTCTTCAAAGTTTTGAGGGCTTCAAATATCTTATTAATTTGGTCCTTCAACTAGTTGATATCAACTTCTGTTGCTTTTTGAGATTTTTTCCAATCTTCCAATATTTTTACAATTAACATGAGTCTTGAAAGGATGTTGCAGTGGTTTTGTCGTTGGTCTTTGTTCATGCTCTCTACTTTTATTTTTTATTAGCATTTATTTGAAAGTGGAAAGAAAAAAATTTAGACAATTAAATGAAAAGAAAATTTGTGGGAAATTTTGGAACAAAACGAGTATCATTGTATTATTTGATTGTATCAAGAAAGGAAATTAAAATTGTGTTGAACCATGTGAAGCAAATTTTATTCATTTGTAATATTTTAATACACCAAACATAATATTTCATTGATAAAATAAATACATATGCCTCTTCTCAATAATTCCTAGAACTAGCTATCAAATGCTTCATTTCTCCCACCATCACTTGTAGTGATTGATAAAGGTCTTATCATGTTCGGTGGATTAAAGACTTGTGCCATCGAATTAACATTAGACAACATCCTAGTCCCATCATCATCCTAGTGGAGGACGTTGTGGTGCAAGTTGTTAAATTAAAATTCCCGGTGTATTTTGTGGTAATGGAGATGGGGAAGATTTGAAGATTCCTATCATTTTTGGAAGGCCATTCATGAAGACAACCAAGATTTTCATCAATGTAGATGATGGAGTTTTAATACTTAAAGACCAAGATAAAGAGGTGATTTTCAATGTCTTTGATGATGAGCACTTGATTCAAGAGAAGAAGGCTAGTCTAAAAGATACAGAAGTGTCAAAGACTAGTGTATCTAAACAAGTTGCTAGCTCAGTCAAGAAAGGTAAAAATCTTTTCTTGTCACAGGTAAAGGAAGAAGAGAAAGAGATTCAAGATAAGATAATTCACCAAGACTTGAAGATTGAAGATGAATAATTCAAACCTGGCAAACCAATCAAATACAATAACAGGTTATGGGTGATAAACAAATTTTTAATCCCCGAAAATGGAGACAAATACTTGTTAAGACCTCGGCAAGTGTACCGAATCGTATCAAGTAATAATAAATGGTAAGACCAGGTAGCGTTTTCCAAGAGACTCACGACACTAAACAATTATGTGATTACTCAACTAATTAAGACTCTAAATAACAAATTTTGGGGTTTTTGAATGCAAATGCAATAAAATAAACATGAATGCAATTTGATATATTGAGGCTAAACACAAGAATAAATGGATGAAGTTGATGATATTGTTGTTGGGTTTAGATTTCACCTAATTTACTCTCATGTATATATGAATTCATCTTCTTCATTAATGTTAATGACACTTTCTAATTTACCTTAAACCCGATGTCTCGGTGAAGAAAGCCTACTCCTAATTACTAGTTCACAATGTCTTGTCTTCCTAGCAATTAATCATGCATTACATTCGCACAAAAGCTTAAAGGCAACCAATCCTCCTATTCCTATGTCTAGGTAATATTGCTTCTGGGAGAATTTCCCCAGTTCTAGATTTTCCCGTGTGTGTCCATATCGACAAAATCAAAGATCATGCAATTGAATGGGTTAAACAAAGCATGCAACAAAGAGGAAAACCCCTAACATTACTCCCCTCCCCTCCAACAACCTTGACCCCAAGGTTGAATTCAGGATACTGCTCCTGTATGGTTGCCACGTCTTCCAGGTGGCGCCCTCTTGACCCCCTTCTTGCCACTCTATCAACACCTGAGGTATTTTCTCTGATGCCAGCTGCCTTGTTCTTCTGTCTAAAATCCTTACCGGCCAAAACAAGGGTTCGTTTGCTTGTAACTCAGCCGGAAGTGCCTTCTCCACCCTCTTCTCACCCACAGCCTTCTTTAGTTGTGACAGGTGAAATATTGGATGAATTCTTGCTGCCTCGGGTAATTGTAAATGAAAGGCTACTTTCCCCACCTGCGGTAATACCTCGAAAGGTCCATAATACCTTGCAGACAGCTTCGGGTGCAACCTAAGAGGCATGGACGACTGCCTATGGGGTCTAACCTTTAAATAGACCTAATCCCCCACCTGAATAACTGCTTCTTTCCTTCTTCTATTAGCTTGAGTGATCATTGCCTCCTGAGCTTGCCGTAAATGAACCTTCAATTATTTTAAAGCCTCATCCCTTGTTAACAAATCTTGTGCCACTGATTCTACCGATGTCTCACCTGGAATAAAACGACTCAAAGTTGGTGGAGTGCGTCGGTATACTATTTCAAAAGGGGAGCACCTTGTTGTACTTTAATAACTAGTGTTATACCAGTATTAAGCCCATGAAAGCATGTCTTCCAACTCTTCGGTTGTTCTGAGCAAAAACACCTCAAATACCCCTCCAAAATTCTGTTCACCACCTCAGTTTGGCCATCTGTTTCAGGATGGTATGTCGTGCTCATGTTGAGCTGGGTACCTTGCATCTTGAAAATCTCTTTCCAGAAAACGCTCAAAAAGAGAGGGTCTCTATCACTGACTATGGACGTAGGAATCCCATGCAATTTAACTATGTCTTGTATGAAAACCTCTGCCATTGTGCATGCGGAATAAGTTGTTTCAGTGTTATGAAGTGACTGTATTTACTCAACCGGTCAACTATTACCAAGATTGTGTCAAACTCTTGGGATTTAGGTAGCTTCACAATAAAATCAAGACTTATCTCTTCCCAAATGGCCTGTGGAATAGGTAGTGGTTGCAAAAGACCATGGGGAGAAGCAGCTAAATATTTATGCTGCTGAAAAATCACACAGGCAGCCACAAACTCTGTTATTGTTTTCTTCATGCCTGGCCAATATAGTGATTGGGCTACCTTTCTGTAAGTACGAAACACTCTGGAATGACCGCCAGTGCTAGTCACGTGAAACTCCGCTAAGAGCTTGGGAATCCAACTCGACTTAGCTAATAAAACCAGTATTCCTTTGTAGTGAAGGCGGTCATTCTCCAACGTATAGGGTTCATGGCTATTTGGGTCCCCTCTGACATCCTCTATTATTTTTCGAAGCGTGTCATCCTCCTCCACTTCTTTCAAAACCTCCTGAAAATTGTGCCAGTAGGGCCTAGAAATAGCTCGCAGTTCAGTCTCCTCCATACCACCTTCTCCTTTCCGAGATAATGCGTCTGCAACCTTGTTCGAACTGCCTAGCTTATAAACAATTTCAAAATCGTAACCCATCAACTTTGTTATCCAGTTCTGCTGGTTGTGCGTTGTTATCCGCTATTCCAGCAAGTATTTGAGGCTGCGCTGGTCGGTGTGAACCATAAGCCTCCTCCCTAATAGATAGGGTCGCCAATGTTGGATGGCCAACACCACCGCCATCAACTCTTTCTCGTATATAGACTTACTTCGACATCCCTCCGACAACGTCTTGCTAAAGAAAGCAATGGGCTTCTTATTTTGCATCAACACAGGCCCCACTCCACACCCCGAAGCATCACACTCCACGTGAAATCGGGCAACGCCAGGACCGGTGCAGATGTCATCACAGCCTTCAGAGTATCCATGGTTGTCTTGGCTCGCTTGGACCATTCAAACTTTCCCTTTTTTAACAATTCCGTGAGGGATTTTGCTAATTCCCCATATCTCTGCACGAATCTCCTATAGTACCCCGTTAACCCCAAAAACCCCTCAACGCTTTCAAATTTCTGGGTTCTTCCCACTCCAACACGACTTTAATTTTATCTTAGTCCATCTCCACTCCTTTCTCCGATATCTGGTGTCCCAAGTATTGAATTTTCCATTTCCCAAACTCGCATTTTTTCCTATTGGCCACCCAACTGTTCTGTTCCAGCAACTGCAACACCAGCTTTAAATGTTGAAGATGCTCTTCCCATGAAGGGTTGTACACCAATATGTCGTCAAAAAAAAGAGCACCCATTTCCTCAAGTAAGGTACCATTAATCTGTTCATGGCGCTCTGGAATGTTGCGGGTGCATTCGTTAATCCAAATGGCATCACCAAAAACTCGAACAAGCCCTGATGCGTTCTGAAAGCAGTCTTGTGGACATCTTCTTCCCCCATGCGTATCTGATGATATCCCGCTTTCAAATCCATCTTAGAGAAGAACCTTGCCCCCCTGAGCTCATCCAAAAGTTCCTCAATAACCGGATTTGGAAATTTATTTGGGACTGTAGCCTTATTCAAGGCCCTGTAATCCACGCAAAATCTCCAGCTTTCGTCCTTCTTCTTTACCAAACTCACTGGGCTGGAGAAAGGACTTTGGCTTGGCCTTATGATCCCCGCACGTAGCATATCCGAGACTTGTTTCTCAATTTCCTCTTTCATGGGGTAAGGATACCTCTAGGGTCTAACATTTATAGGATTTATTCCCTCTTGGATCACTATGCGGTGTTGGGCATCACATGAAGGGGGTAACTCTTCTCTCTCCAGAAACACCCGAAAGTGGGCATGCAGAACAACTTTGATCTCCACCTGCTGCTTTTCGGTCAATTCACCCAACACATCACCGCCTGTCCCCTGCTCCACTACGCACAATTCCCAAACCAGAAACCATGACTCAGCATCCATTATCTTGACAAGTGTGTCTGGGTCTACCAGTGGTCTTGACAGCGCTGGATCTCCTTTGATCATCCTCTTCTCACCTGCCACTACGTACTGCATGTACATATCTTTCCAATTAATAACCACCTCCTCCAATTTCACGAACCAAACAATGCCCAATATCCCTCGCTACTCTTATCGCGATAATCAAATCGGGAAGGTCTTGGATTCGTACTTGGCCTTTGATCTCTTCTCGTAACCCCGCTAGGAAGAATCCCAATATCAGCTCCTCCGATAGCCCCTAGGTTTGACCCAAAAGTGTCTCAAAGCTCCTTACATAATCCTCCACTGTCCCATCTTGCCTCAACGTTGCCATCTGTTCCTAAACGGTGCCCCTGAACCCTCCTCCGAAGCGATTAATCAGCCCCACTTTCAATCCCAACCACAAACGATTCTTAGTTTTTTCCCTCCAATATTTGAACCAGTAACTCGCGCTCCCTTCCATGCTAATGTAGGCGAGTTCAACCTTATCCTCCTCAGCCACCCTCTGGATGTCAAAGAACCTTTCCGCTCTGTTAATCCAACTATGCGGCTCTACCCCTTCAAACGATGGCAACTCCACCCTTTTCCGCCAGTTCTGTGGTATTCCCCCATAGTCGTGTCTTTCGGGGTTATCATTCACAGAGTTGCTACTCCCTTCCGTGCCACCGCTCTGATTATTCTGACCTCCCCCAATCAACCTCATCATTTGTTGTAGGTCCCGCTTGATCGTAGCCGTCTCCTCCTTAATTCCTTCCACCGTAATCTCAAGATTATCTAATCTTCCCTCTATTTGGATATTCATCGCTGATCCTGCCGCCTTCTTGATTCGACAGGTCGGACCAAATGATAGGTTCTTTTAATCAAGAACCTATGAATAGCACTAGAAACACAACACATTAGAGGTCCTCTGAATTATACAACCTCCTTTTATTGCAAACCACTAACAGACTAACATAAACCCAACCCCCTCCTACCTAACTGCCTTGGCAGTTAGGCTATGTGGCTTTTCTCCTCCTCTTATATAGGATTAGTTCCCTAACAGATATTGTGCTCATAGTAAGAGATGGAGGTTGCATGCAAACTAGTATGGTTCCACCTCCTAAATACATTTCACCTTGTTCTTAATGAAAAGGATATAAATCTCAAATCACCGTATGAATTTATTGAATGAGCGTGGATTGCAGACCAGAGAAACATATATATCGTGATGTTTAACTTTAAGCTCATTTAAAGTAAAGTCAAACTTTGTAGAAATGTTTCTGTCAATGATGTTTTTTCTCTTTTCCATTTGCTAGCATGTCTTGTGAACAATAATTGGGAAACATTGTTAACCCAATTAATGGTTTGTTCTTTATTTTCAATTTATCTACTTAGTATCACATCATATATAAAACCTTACAAAACCATCGCAATCAAGTGAAGTCCACTCTAATTACCAGATTGTGATTTTGTACTCTATTGGAATAATACATACCCAGTCCAGTGCATTTAATGATCCTTTCTTTAACTTAGAGGTATTGATTTATTGACATCTTTTGATGACATGTGAGATGCTTTATGTAGACATGTTGCAAACTGTTGAATTATTGGTCCAACAAGAGAAAAATACATTCTTATCATGATGGAGCAAATGATCTTACACAAATGACAGAATTGCATGCTAAAATAACGGATGTTTTAAAAGACATACAAATTCAGAATGCAGAAGCTAACAATTTTTACCACGAACTTAAATTTACAACCTTGTCAAGTTGATTATTCTAAGCAGAATCAACATAGCATACTTTGGCAGTGGCACAAAACTTCTATGAACACTTCCTTTCCCATTAATTTATGCAGCACGGCGATGAATCAATTCATTCACAAATTCTGCAGTATTTTTATCGGAACTTCCTCCCTCATCAACACTACTCTTGGCCAGATTCTTCCACTTGATGGAATTTTTCTTTATTTCATTTCCTTTTTCAGTCTCCAATATTTCTTTTATGCAATGTGTGATAGTTTCTTTTCTAACTATATCTTTCTCATCAGCAACAGCTTTGACTCCAATTTTCCACACATCTTTAATAAGTTTTGCATTTGTGATCTGGTCAGTCCACAGTGGCATTGCAATCACTGGAACTCCTAAGCTCAAAGCTTCCAATGTGGAGTTCCAACCACAGTGTGTGATAAAACACCCCAAAGCCTCATGTGTCAAGACTTGCAATTGGGGACACCAATTGACTATTAAACCTTTCTCTGATGTGTCAAGAAACCCCTTTGGAAGCTGTCCTTGCTCAGAGTCTCTAATCACCCATAGGAAATAACTTCCACTATCTCTTAAACCACAAGCTAGTTCCTCAGCTTGCTCCACATTCGGCCCTGCGAAGCTCCCAAAAGAAACATACACAACTGACCCCTTTGGTTTATCATCAAGCCATTTCATGCAAGCTTCTGACTTTGGAACATACATTTCAATACCATAGTTCTCGTCATCTTGGAGTCTTTTGTCCAAGTACATAGATGGCAAGGTTGGTCCTATTGTCTTTAATGGCCAAATCTTGCACAGCCAATCCACAACCTATAATGAATTTCATTTCAAAATCTAATCATCAATAACCAACTCAAAAACTAGGATAAAATGCGTTTTAGATCTCTCAATTTTGATCAAAATTAGCCTTCATATGTTTCCAAATGTAAATATTTTGGCCCTCATCATTTGGTAGAGTTTGTCTCTCTTTCCAAAACATAAAGATCTTAAGAAGAGAAACAAAATCTACCAAATATAAAGAACATAGAGACCAAAATCATTGTTTTGAAAGTAGAGTCTAGAACCAACTTTGATAAAAACCTTAAAGAAACTTAAATAACATTTACCCAAATAACTACTACTGTCTATAAGTCATTTCATCAAACAAGAACAGATCAAGATAAATGAACAGAATTTTCAGCTAGTGAACTCACTTACCTCTCGCTCCATATCATAAAATGTGTTTGCAAGAACCCAATCTGCTTTGTCAATATTGGAAAGTTGGTTCACAACAACATAAAAATAACCTGGATAGGTTCCATATCTGTTCAAGAATGATGGCAAGTCCTCAGCTTCAAGTTTTGGCAACCCTGGCAACAAATACTCTGTCTGTGTAAGAGGCAGTTTCAGCAACTTGTTATAAGTATGCAAGTATATGGTGTTTGTTGTGCAACTCTGAGTGAAGAAAGCAGCAGCAAGTAGCCCAAATTTCTTTGCAACATCAAGAGCCCAAGGCATGAAACCATCATAGATTACACAATCTGGAGGGTGGCTTGATCCTGCAAGCTTCTGAAGAAGCTCAGCGAGAGTTTGTGCTCCAACCCTGCAGAAGGTTTCAAGATAAACCTCAAGGCTCTCTGCTGCTGCAAGGCCTCCTTCATCGTAGCCATCTGATATGCTCCCAACTTCTATAGAAGTGAATTTTTTTCTGCTAACGACCTTCCAGTTGGACACAACAGTTACCAGTGTGACCTTCACTCCTCTCTGAATCAAACGTTTTGAAAACTCAAGCATAGGATTTATGTGTCCTTGTGCAGGATAAGGTAGAACAAGACAGTGAGCCACATAGTTTATCCTCTCCTCCATTTCTTGCTCCGAGGTTTGTGTTTTCCTTCACCACACTGTTGTGTCAATTGCTGTCTGATTCAAATACTTAAATTCAGTGAGAAAGAGACAATAACTGATTTAAAAAATGTTGCAATCAATGTTATTACAATTCAGTGCAAACGGTTAGTTTCGGTCAATGTAATGAACAATATTCAAATGCACAATAAGAGAAAAATCTAAATTCAATCTTCAACTTTCTGATATTGGAGAGTTATAAGATTAGTTTAATTAGTTTGAAAGAAAAATTAAAAAAAAAAGTTGTGAATTCAACTCCCTCCCCTAGATAAAATAAAAAGTGGATACTTAAAAAAGTAGATGCAGAGAATCATACGTGTAGGACACTGCTGAATAAAAAAGAAACCCATGTAGAACACAACTCACGAATATAGATGTCAATTTCAATCACTTAGCCTATAACTAAAATGAAAATCAAAAAAAGAAACTTTCTTACGTAAGATCTGAAAAATATATTCAAAGATGGAAAGAAATAATATTAGCATAACACCAGCTAGTGATAATCGTTGACAGATTATAGTTTGAAATTTTTGAATATGTGCAAAGGAAGTTGGTTGATCTAAAAGTTTATAATTTTAATAAGGCTTAAATACTCTTTTTGTTCTATTTTGATCAACGACTCATTTTTTGTAAGTATTCAATATGATCTCAATTTTGGTAATTTATATTCAATTTGATATTTTATTATGATGTAACCTAAATTGTTAACGACAAACTTTACATGTTGGTAGTGTTTGAATGAAGATGGTTATCACAACACTGAGTCTAACATACAGATTGTGGCTGGTAATGAACATAATGTGGGAGGTGAGATGATGAAGTGGAGGTTATGATGTTAAGACAAGATCGTTTATAAGACTGAACCATCTAACATCTTCATATGTTTTGAGGTTTAACAAATAATATTTAACAAAATGAGTATATGATAAAGTGTTATATTTTGGAAAATAATTTTACTGAATGATAAGCGTTTTGTGAAAAGGCTTTATGAAATTTAAGTGTTTTAAGAAAAGATTTAGTAAACATACTAATATCTTAGTGGACGCACTACAAAATAATTTTCTCACAAAATGCGTCAATGTACTATATGAGAAATTTTGCTAAATGTGCTCTTACTATACTTTGTTGAACAATGATAGACGAGCTCTCATTATAATGTACAAAATGATGTTTTTGCTGAACATGCTAAAAGATATAAACATTGTTCCAAAACATGTGTTGAAAGACATTTTGCTAAAAGTGCTCTTGAACCAAACTGAGTATACCAAACTAAGCGTTGTTAGGAAACGCCTTGCATAGGCCAAACAATACCTTGTACCAAACAATGTTTTCATCCAACGATGAAATCTTTATGAATTGCTAGGTATCTTTAAAAAAAATGCTATAACGATCAAATCTTACTTGAGCAATAGAAAATTTGAAAAATTTATAATTGTTATGAACACACATTAAAGAGCATTGAATGCACAACATTTCAAAACAACAAAACTAATAAGAAAAAGGACATATATGTCTGTATGCATATCTACTATAATCTTTACATATTACCTATGTCAAGCATCCACCTGATATATCATATACAAGTCAGAAGTGAACATTTGAGACAAAGAAGACATTCCTGGAATGTTCTCTTTATTAAAAGTTGAGCCAAAGAGTTAGTACAACCTACTTTTTATAAAGTATTGAAAACACATTTGGTATCAGGAGCTTAGGTTCTTCAAGAGCTAAGTCTTTTGATTCTTTATCTATCATTATATTTTTGTGTTGGTCATTTTTTCTCCTTATTGTCTTTTTGTAGCTATCTTGAAATGGTCTAAATCATCCTCCTTTACTTTGCACTTAATGTTTACGATTTTCAAAACTAAATTGCAACTAGCTTAGAGGTTCAAATAGTATGTATTTATAGTCACATTAAAGCCCTTTAAGTCTAGTTTAAAAAAATCATTTATTTTGGAGATCTTTGAAGAAATTTATGATCAAAATAGTCAAAGGTCATAACTTCTAGGATGTTGTCATCAACATTTTCCAGATTTTGTTTTGGTAGTTTAGGCTATTATATGTATGCTTCTAAGTTTTTATGTTGAGTCTTTTGTTCATATATGTTCGGTCACTTTCAATATTTTGAGTCATTTTGATTTTCTAATCCATCCATATTGTCTAGAGTCATGTGTAGTCCTTTTATTGTTATTTACTTTTAGTGTGTGCTTTGAAAAATCACAAAAAATTATATACAACTTGGATTTTAAAACTGCATCATATACAACCTTTTGAGTGCCTTATCTTTACATTTTGGGTTCATACTTGTCATTAAATCATCGGTAAGTTCTTAAAAAAAACTTCTCTATTGTCTTGTTGAAGTTTCAAACTCTATTTTGATTATTATAGGTTTTCTTTTACTTTGTGTTTCTTGTTCTCTCAGCTTTCAAAATCAAAATATCATCTTTATTTCTAGTGTGTGGTGGTCTTGTTTTGCACTTAAAAATAGTGGAAAAATAAGTACTAAAAGCTTTTAAGCAAAAGCCTCAAAAAGTTATCAAAGATAGCTTAGAAAAGTGTTGAAAATTTGTGTGCATTTGACCACTATCACTGTTTTGCTTGGTGAATCTGTTTTGGACGTTTTGCTCTCTGTTTTGTGCATTTTATTGCACTTTCCAACAGTTTAAGTGTTGGCCAATTATGCTAAAAGAGTGGCCTTATTGCCCCATTTGCTCAAAGATTGCCAAAGATAAGAAGCCCCACATTTACATTCCAGTAGTTTTTGTTTTTGTGCATCTACTCTAGTACCTTTCTTTAGATAATCTTTTTTAGTGGTTAGCCTTCTTTTCTTACCATTTAATTTCTTGCTTGTTGATAACAGTTGAAAAACTGTTATTTTCATGCTTAAAATTGATACTAAAAGCAACCTTTAATGCTTAAAAACTAGCTTGAAATCATGCTTTTAATCATATTTTTAGAAATAAGAGAGATGGACAGGTTTATGCTTGATTTCAGTGTTTTATGCAGGTTTTAAGTTGAATTTGGTGAAAGAAGTGATAAAGAATAGAGATGGAAACAGAAAAGACATAGAAAAGTGCAAAAGGAGAAGTTGCAACTACTGCTCAACGACAGTTTACCGCTGAGCGGCACTTAGGAAACCACGTTGGCTCCGCTGAGGGGTGAAAATGCCGCTGAGGGGAAGAAACAACTCACGCACTTACCGCTGAGCGACGCTATTTTGGGCTTGGGCCTAATTTTCTGTATATTTTAGAATATTATATAAGCTTTAGGATGTCCTAGGGTTTGTATCTTTGGTTGGGAGGAAGTAGAAATACACTTTTCACTCCTTGGGGGTAGATTGGGAGATGGTGACGGCTCTCCTCTTCTCTTTCTAGGGTTTTTCTATCTCTTCCATTCTTTCATTATTGTTCATCTAGTTTCATCATGAATATGGTGAATTAAACCTTGTATTATTGTTGGGGAATCATTGTAGTCTTGTGAAACTCTCATATATGGAATTTGTGTTTTAACATCTTATTTTAAGATACATGCTTTCTTTCATCATTAGTTAGGGTTTTTCCTCTTTGCTTAAAGCTTGCATTGTTTAACTCATTCAATGTCATGATTATTGATTTTGTCGATATGGGAACGGGGAAATCTAGATCCAAGGAATTTCTCCCAATAGCATATTGCCTAGACATAGGAATATGAGGGTTGGTTGTCGTTAAGCTTCTGCGCAGTGGCCTTATTGCCCCATTTGCTCAAAGATTGCCAAAGATAAGAAGCCCCACATTTACATTCCAGTAGTTTTTGTTTTTGTGCATCTACTCTAGTACCTTTCTTTAGATAATCTTTTTTAGTGGTTAGCCTTCTTTTCTTACCATTTAATTTCTTGCTTGTTGATAACAGTTGAAAAACTGTTATTTTCATGCTTAAAATTGATACTAAAAGCAACCTTTAATACTTAAAAACTAGCTTGAAATCATGCTTTTAATCATATTTTTAGAAATAAGAGAGATGGACAGGTTTATGCTTGATTTAAGTGTTTTATGCAGGTTTTAAGTTGAATTTGGTGAAAGAAGTGATAAAGAATAGAGATGGAAACAAAAAAGACATAGAAAAGTGCAAAAGGAGAAGTTGCAACTACTGCTCAACGACAGTTTACCGCTGAGCGGCACTTAGGAAACCACGTTGGCTCCGCTGAGGGGTGAAAATGCCGCTGAGGGGAAGAAACAACTCACGCACTTACCGCTGAGCGGCACTATTTTGGGCTTGGGCCTAATTTTCTGTATATTTTAGAATATTATATAAGCTTTAGGATGTCCTAGGGTTTGTATCTTTGGTTGGGACGAAGTAGAAATACACTTTTCACCCCTTGGGGGTAGATTGGGAGATGGTGACGGCTCTCCTCTTCTCTTTCTAGGGTTTTTCTATCTCTTCCATTCTTTCATTATTGTTCATCTAGTTTCATCATGAATATGGTGAATTAAACCTTGTATTGTTGTTGGGGAATCATTGTAGTCTTGTGAAACTCTCATATATGGAATTTGTGTTTTAACATCTTATTTTAAGATACATGCTTTCTTTCATCATTAGTTAGGGTTTTTCCTCTTTGCTTAAAGCTTGCATTGTTTAACTCATTCAATGTCATGATTATTGATTTTGTCGATATGGGAACGGGGAAATCTAGATCCAGGGAATTTCTCCCAATAGCATATTGCCTAGACATAGGAATATGAGGGTTGGTTGTCGTTAAGCTTCTGCGCTTCAGAAATAATTATTAGGAATGCTAGCAATTGTATGAACTCGTAATTAAGGATAGGCCTTCTTGCAAGGTGATTTAGAGAGTGACATTAACATTGATGAAAAGAATGATGAATTCCTAAAAGTATATGAGAGTGGATAAGATGAAATTGATAACCCCAACAACATATTCATCCATCTAATTCATTAAAGTGTTTGTATTCGTCTTTTCCATTGATCAAATTCATGCATACATGTTTAATTATTGTCTCTTACATTTAAAACCTACAATCAATTGTTAACAAGTCTTAAATAATCAAGAAATCATATAACTAACTAGGCCATGAGTCCTTTGGGAGAACGATACTTGGTCTTACCGAGTTTTATTACTTGATACGATTCGGTCACACTTGCCAATTGTTAAACAAGTTTTTGGCGCCGTTTTTCGGTGTTCATAAATTTTTCATCACTTGTCTTCTTGGTTTTATCATACACAAATTCCTTTTTCAAAACCTTTGTTGTTTTTAGACATTTTCTTGCTTTGTTCTTGGTTCTCCTTCTCGGTTTTGTGGCTTACTTTCTGGTATAAGTTCTTTTTTTTTTGTGGTGAGCCAATCTCTTTCAGGTAGCATCCTAGGTGATGGAGACCTAAGGGGAGCTTGAAGTCTAGAGTGGTAGCCAGAAGAAAAGAGAGAAACACTTGGGAGGAAGAACCATTTGTTTGTATTTATTTTCTCTGTATTTGCTTCCAATTTGCATTGTAATTTTCGGCCTTGTTAGGTGTCTTGAAGGAGTCTTTGGTGCTCAATATCATTTCCTAGTAAGAACCTCTTAACCTTAGTGAATTAATTTTTTTAGTTGATTGGCCATTAGTTTATTACTTTCTTTAATTATGGTAGTTTAGTGTGTGTCTACTTTTATTTCAATTTTAATTTCCTTTGAGACGTTGGGAGTAAGAGTTTAAAGATGAGAGTTTAAAGAAGGTGCTGGAGGAAATAAGGGCAGACCCTAACTCTCAGCCAGCTTACACGTTGGGGCATGGAAGATTACATTACTAGGGGAGACTTGTATTGTCGGCAAAATCTGTTTGGATACCTAGATTGTTGGCTGAATTCCATAGTAGTGTCATAGGAGGACATTCAGGGGTTTATAGAACCTATAGAAGGGTGGCACAATCTTTGCATTGGATAGGAATGAAGAAGACTGTTACAGATTTTGTGGCTGCATGTCTAGTTTGCCAACAACACAAGTACTTGGCAGCCTCTCCCTAAGGGTTGTTGCAGCCTTTACCTATACCTCAAGCAATCTGGGAGGAAATTAGTATGGATTTTATAGTAAAATTACCCAAATCTCATGGGTTTGATACTATACTAGTGGTGATGGACAGACTCAGCAAATATGGCCATTTTATCCCTGTTAAATACCCTTATACAGCCAGGTCAATAGTTGAAGTGTTCGTGAAGGAAGTGATTAGGCTTCATGGGATACCTATGACTATTGTCAGTGATCGAGACTCCACATTCTTGAGTGCTTTTAGGATGGAGATTGTCCGCCTGCAGGGAACACAACTGAACACGAGCACTGCTTATCATCCAGAGTCGGATGGACAAACTGAAGTTTTGAATAGGGTGCTGGGAACTTACTTGTGTTGTTTTAATTTCGAACAGCCCAAGATTTGGAGTACAGTATTGCCTTGGGCGGAATTTTGGTACAACACTAGTTACCAAGGAGCATCCAAATGCACACCTTTTGAAACTGTATATGGACGACCCCCTCCAACTCTTACATGTTTCATTCCTGGGGAAACAGTGGTGGAGGCAGTTGCACAAGACTTACAAACCCGAGATGAAGCTTTGACACAACTGAAATATCATCTGGCCAAAGCTCAGGACCAGATGACACACTACGCCAACAATTGAAACTAGCCATAGGAGATCATCCGGTGGAAGGATATCTCCCAACTGAACTGCAAGATGATAGACCTATGTACACTCCTCTGAAAGTGTTATAACGCAGGAACCAGCAACAACAAGGAAAGGAGATTCCCCAAGTTTTACTACAATGGCAAGAAGGTGGTTTGGATGGTGCTACTTGGGAGGAGGAACATTACATCCGACAGCATTTCCATGACTTCAACCTTGAGGACAAGGTTGATCTTGGGGAGGAGGGTAATGTTAGACAATTAAAAGTGTATGTGAGGAGGAATAAAAGGGGAGAAAGTTAGTGGCGGGTAGAGGGGGAAATCTGTTAGAGGAGAGATGGTTAGTTTATTAGAAGATAGAGAGGGAATATAAATAACAAACATATTTGAGAGAGAGGGGGGAGATAACATTTTGGGTATTGAGACTGGACATCTTAGCCAGTGGAGGAAGGGAGGCTTCCTTGGGGGAGATAGTATACTTGTATTTCCTTTTTCTACACATTACATCAGAAATAGAAATATAGACTCATACCTATTCATCTATACTTGCTTATTGTTGAGTGTGTGTGTGTGAGCTTGGAATTGTTGTTCGGATCCTTGAACAAAGGAACCTAACAGAGGATGAGCTAAATAATAAAGTTGAGTGTGACATTCCATTCTTTTGTGTGAATATTAGTGCATTATCATATTTAGTTTGGGAGGAAAAGATATAAGAGCTTAATCCATTCTTTGTTAGGCATAGCAAACATTATATACTTAGTTTATGCAAATTTAGGTTTATAGGACATGCAAGTGAGTGGTGCAATCATAGAAAATCAAGTGTTGAGAGAGGTAGAAAATTTCAAATTAAAGAATTTTATTATTTGAGAGCATTCATAAGAAGAAAATTTGTTCCTTCTTCGTTTGAGAGAAACCAAGAGCCAATGTGTGAGATTGAAGAACTCATTAAAAGAGGAAAAATATTCATTAAAAGTATAAATGAGTTCTTTGGTAGCGAAGATGAGTATAAAGAAAAAGTCTAAAAGCTTTTGAGTGAAAAGAGAAACAGGGATTAAAAGAAGGAGGGATGAACAACTAAGAGAATTAGAAAAGAAAGAAAAAAAAGGGAAGAAGCCAAGATGAAAGAGTATAAGAGAAAGAGAAAAGAAGATAAGAGAGAATGAGGAGCATGAGAAAAGAGAGAAAGAGGAGTGTCGCAACTGGAATCGCGACGGGACAACGATCCAAAAAAGACGAACTGGTTTGAAAAAGAGATTTGGAGTCGCCACCATAGTTTATTCTGGAAAACTACAGAAAAATCATAAAATGATAAGGCATGGTTTGTGAAAACCATATTCTAAGTTCGGGAGTCAGTTACGTGTAGGGAAGGTATTAGACCCTACAATGTCTACCCGAAGGCAATACCCTTAATTAAATACGCGAATGTGATGTGGTTTTCAAAATGTTTAACTATCCCAAAAATAAAACTCTAAAGAAACAAAATATATTTTTTACTTTTTTGGGCCCGACAAGGATTGACCTTGCTCCTACGTAGTTCTTTTGAAATTATTTGAGAAGTTTGTTTGCAAATTGTTTGAAAATTTTTTTTAAACTGATTTTGGATTTTTGGGAAGTGAACCTGACAAGAACTAGTCTTGCTCTTACGTATTTCCACTTTTGATGAAGAATCAAGGATCAATAGTTCTAGCTTAAAGATTGTTGTTTGAAAATGTAGATGTTTTTCGTTTTTAAATATTTTATATTTTTTGGTATTTTTAAGAAAAAGAAGGTAATGAGTACTATGCCGACATAGACGGTCACACGAATATTTGTACCTTTGGAATTTTACTAGGCTGATGTAGACGAGTACTTATACTGTTTTCCAATTTTCTTATTATTTTGGATGGTGAGTACCAGGCTGATGCGGACGATTGCACGAGTCCTCATATGATTGCTTGTTTTGTTATTTTTATATTTTATAATTTTTACTTTTCATCTTTTGTTTTTTATAATTTTTATTATATGGAAAAAATATATACACAAAAATAAGATTATAAAAATAATTGTACGTAATATAAATTAAGAGTAATATTCACCTAAGTATTTAAAATGAAATAAAATAATACTATTTGCATATATTTTTAAGAAAAATCTAAATTAGAAAATAAGTTAAAACAGCGTTTAATTATTAAAATATTAAATGTTAAAATAATTTAAAACTACTTTTTATAATTTTTGTTGTTGGTTGTGTAAACGAAGATGAAGAGTGGTGGGAATTCAAGTGAAGGTCTCTAGAAGAATCTCTCTTTCAATTGTTGGGCTTACTATAATATATATATATATTTGTATGATAGGCTTACTATAATATATATTTGTATGATGGGATTACTATAATAGATATTGGTATACTTGACATATATTTCAAGTCTTTCATGACATCATAGAAAGTGTACATTTTCTACATCACTCCCAATTATGATGCCATAATAACGGTTATAGTAATTCTTGTACATTTGACATGAAAAGTCCCTTGTACGCTTAACATCTCAATTATTGCATTAGATAACAATAAGAATCATAGTATTTCTTGTTTTGTTCTCAAGATGACCATATGATAAAAAAAATGATGAGCTCACGTGAATTTGTTGATTGCAAGGAGAACAATCAATCGAACATACATGTCTTTGAACATAAGAAAAGATAAGTAAGACAAAGAGGAGATATTATAACAAGATAAGAGAAAGGAAAAGAAGAGATTCTACAACAAATATTTTATCTTTCTATTTCATTTATTGCACTTATGCATCATTATGTCTCGTCTTAGCACTTACATATGAAGTCTAAGTTTTTACTAGCACTCGCATTCAAGCCTAGCTTTCAACTGACACTCATATCGAGCCTAACTTTTGATTGACACCCACATACCTAGTCCAACTTTTGACTAGCACTTGTATAATGGGTCTAACATGGATTGAAACTCGCATAATAGACCTAGCTTCTTACTAGCAATATCATCAAGTCCAACTTCTAATTAAGACCTTCCAAGCTTTAAGTAACACATCTATAGTTTCATTGTGATCTTAGAATCTAAATGAAATTTATGTTTTTATCTTTATTTTTTATTACAAATATGAACAATTTTCATACTATATAGTGAAAAATTAAGTAAAGAGAAACAACTTTAAACATATAATTTTGTTAGAATAATTAAAATATTAGATTAACTAAAGTAAAATTAATTTAAAAAAAGAAAACACTAAAATAATAAATTTGAAAGACACTATAATATTTTAGGAGGGAAAGGAAATTATAATATATTACAAGGACAACTAAAATTATCTATTATATTCTATGTCTTTCAAAATTATTACAAAAAGATACGATGAGAAAATAAAATATATATTATTTTTATAATAAACTATGTTTTTGCATTATTAAAAAAAGACTTTAAATCTTTTTATCTTAAATTTATTTAAAAATAAAATATATGAATAAAACGTGTAAACTATCTTTACTTAGTATTAATACAAGATAAAGTAATGACATCCCAAAACATATATAATAAAGACGTCATTATGCATAATATAGGAAAGTAGTCAAGGGTAATTAGGATTACAATCATCCTCAAAATAGCTTTAGAATTTCAACTTTAATAAAAGAGGCCTAAACTGTAAACTTAAAGAAATGATCATAAGAGTAAGAAACCCCTAGGAAGCCTAAACTGCAGCATTGTCGTCTTCCTCCAAAGTTGTCTCCAAAGAAACCTCCTCGTCATCTGCTCCCATCCAAGTGGATGATCATCGCAAAAGGAATCATACACAAACAACACAAACAAGCAAGGGTGAGATAATTATATAAAAAGCATACAATATGACAATATGCATGCAAGAGTTAACTTCAATCAAACAGGGTAAGCACGCATCCTAACATGTTGAGTATTAAACTTGACTCGTCCGGACTTTAGAATGATAGTCAAGCTATGGCGGGTCTTGCACTCATGGTGGCTTATGAAACTTGGGTTCCCCCACCCTACCACACTCACGAGGTTAGTCTGTTATCACTCACCTTGGGCCATACTGGAAGCATCCAAGACTAGGACCTCCTGCTACTCCTCACCATATGGTTCAATCCTCTCTATGTGAGAAGAAAGACCATTGGAGTTTCAGGATGACCCTCAAGATTGAGCTCCTACTCTCATTCTAAACACTAAGAATCTCACTAAGAGATTCTACACAGATGGAACTTGGTTTACAACTTGGATCGTCTTTCCACCACTTTATAACCATACACTTTTTGTTACAATTCAAATACTTGTTTGAATATCACAATACAATACTATAGATGCAAAAGAATGCTTCCCCAACAACCAAAGAACATACTAACCAAACACAACACAAGAGAAGATTTAGAGAACCAGACCCAGTACTCGTTGCACAGCGCACCACCCTCGCAAGACGAAACTGGCGCTATTCGCATAGCGCACCCTCCCAACCCGCCTTGCGAATTAAGTCTGAATAAGTGTCAGATTTTGTGTCCCTCGAATAGCGCACCGAAGTCGCTATGCGAGAACCCAGACAGAAACAACCCCCTTAAAACTCTTGCCATGCGCCCCACTTGCCTTTCGAATTAAATAGGCAGTGGTTCCAGACCACCACCAGTCGCATAACGACACGATTCGCTAGGCGAATCCACAAACAAAGAGCAATACCCTCTGGTCATTCACACAACGCACTAGCTCGCACAACGAATGACTCAGACAGTAAGCACTCTCTACAAGGTCTCGCTATGCGAGACAACTCGCCTAGTGACTCTGCATAGTCTCCAGAACGCCCAATTCTGTAGATTATGCTCCCTTGCACCCTCTAGACCAATTCTAGTCCTCTTTCCCACTTTCTAAGTCCTATAGATCGTGATTATGTCCCAGTTAAGGTTGTCTAGGTGATTCCTAACATTCCTCTAATGATTTTCAAGTGATCAAAACACACTTTGCTCTGTAGAATATTTAAATGGTTTAATACATCATTTGGTCCCTACTTTTGGGGGTTTGGTTCAAAATGGTCCTACCTTATGAAAAAGTTCAATAAGGTCCCTACTTTTGTTTTAAAATGTTCAATTCGGTCCTTTTCGTGAACGTCGTTAAAAACATAACGGTGCTGATGTCACTATGGCCAAATCTGAGTGAGCTATTATGTTTGATGATTATGTGGCACTGTGAATTGAAGTAATTTGGGTGAAAATATTTTATGTTGAGGTTTTTGTGTGTAATAAAAGGGGTGATTAGGGTTCGTGCAAGTTGTTCCCCTTTTTTTGCCACAGTGGCTGTTGCTAGATAGAAATGGCTTCTTCTCAAGGTTGTTCTTCTTGTCCAAAACTGGGTGGGAAAGAAATTCGCAATCCGCAAATGATGGTGGTTGGAGGGGGAGGTGGGATAATCCCTCGTTGCAAATGTGGTGATTATGTTGTGAGCAAAGTGGCGAGAACTCCACAGAATGCTAGGAGACAATTTTGGGGATGTCGTCATTACAAGGTTTTTTAAATACCCTTGTCATTTTGGGGATGTCGTCATTACACCATTTTATTTGTTAATAGATTATTGAGTTATTCCCAATTTTAGTGGCTTATTTGGTGCATAACAGGGTGGATCTGCAAGAGGGATGTATTGTAACTTTTTCAAATGGTGTAATAAAGAAAATAATGATGAAAGAGATGGTGAAAATGTTAGCCAAAGGAGAAGGATATGTGAGCTGGAAATTTTAATCCAAAAGTTGTAGAAAAGGATAAAATTGTTACTCGGAGCTATGTGTGTTGCTATTGCGGTGAACACTGTGACAATGTGTGTTTGTTTAGGTTGATCTTCGTAGGTGGGTCAATGTTTATTTTGAGGTCTAGGTCATGTTTAGGTTGAAGTGTAGGTGAATGTTCATGTTCATGTAATGTGAAGGTGAAACTCAATGTTTAGTTTGAAGTGTAGGTGAATGTTCACGTTCATTTAATGTGAAAGTGAAAGTCAATGTAATGTGAACGTGTTCATGTGAAATGTTAATTTTAGTATCCGTTTTCATTTTAAAATGTCCAATGTGATCCCCTTTTGAATTTAAAACTGTAACTTCTGGTCCCAAATTGATATCAACGCATGTAACATCTCTGCCATAATATACTAACACAAGTCAACTTTCCTTAACTACATAATTACAGTGGACCAAGAAAGTACATAATAAAAGTTCATCACATGACAATCAAAGTAAGTCGTAAAATTTTATCACATCAGTAATGAATATACATAAGTAAATTAGTTCATCAAAAGACAAGTGCATCAACATACTACATAGTTCAGGAGGTTTTTATAACATCAAAATACATGCAAAGTGTTTGTAAGTGACATCTAAACGTTTCTTCTAAAATGTAACTTCTTCCTGAAGATTGATGGTGCTGAATGTGGAATGGACTCCTGAGTAGGTTGTGCTGGTTCTTGGGACTGGGGACATGTTTGCTGTGAGGCTAAAGGACATGTTGGTTGTGTGATGTCTGGACGTAAGGGGGCAATTCTTTCTGTTGTGTCCCACTTGACGGTAGATGGTACATTTCTTTCTATGGCCACCAACAATCATTTGGGTGACATCCTTTGTTAACTCCCACGCCTCCAACTTTCTCTTTTTCTTTGGCCTCCCAGGCAACTTTCGAAGAATTGGTGGCAAGACATCATCATAGCTTGTTCTTTCCCATAGCAATTTCCCATTGACAGGATAAATCATAGAGGCATACGTCTCTTCATATGTGGATCTTGTGAACCAGGAGGGTATGAAATTTTGGGGATCTTCATTGGAGTAGTTCATTGTTGCATTTGCATGACAACATGGGATGCCACTTATCATCCACTTCCTACAGCTACAGTGTTGACTCTTAAGGTCCACTGTGAACTTGTTTGTTATTACTGCAGTGTGTCTAACCTTAAACAACTTTCGTCCAGACCAGCTGACAACAATAAAGCACATTCCAATAAATGAACAATGGACATCAACATAAATCAGATTGGATATGATTATAAATAACAATTTTACCTTGGAATCCAATATCTAGACAAATTTGATTCTTTCATAAGCTTGTTCTTTATCTTTGGGCAGATAGTGAAATCCATAGACGCGACCTTGCTTCTATTGGTGACCCAACGTTTCATTAGATAAAGTCTTATCTCTTCCAGCATTGTGATTATTGGTTTTTCTCTCGCAAGCACAATAACACTGTTGAAAGCTTCAGAGATATTGTTGTCAAGGGAATCACATACAGCTTGAGTTGTGAATCGAGACCTTGACCAGTACCTGTTATGAATCTTTCTAAAAGTTGACCTTAAAATCACATTAGAGTCCTTAAAATCTGACCAGGAAACCTCTTTCTAAAATTTGCGTAGAGGTGCCTCATGTAGAATCTTTGGTCTGCCGTAGGCAAAAGTTCCTACACAACTGGCATCAACCCCTGTCCACATGAATAAATACATTAACGTTTAAAATATCATTTATAGTGAGTTCAATGTGTATAATAATGTAAGGAATAAATGTACCTTTTGTTGGTCAGACATCCATGTGCACCTACCACACACTTCTTTTCCGCCAAGGTTTTCTACCAATAACTGCAAAAACCAACCCCATGTGTCTTTGTTCTCTACTTCAACTACCGCATATGCAATCGGAAGCATTTGGTCATTTGGATCCCTTCCAATTGTAGTGAGCAACTCTACCTTATACTGCCCTTTCAAAAGACATCCATCTAAACAAATAATTGGCCTACAACTCACAAAGTTGTCCTTACAACCTTTCAAGCAAACATAAAACCTTTCAAAAACTATCTCACCATCAACACTGTCAACCTTCAACTTAACTGTTGACCCATGATTAGACCTTAATAGTTCATGGGCATAGTCATATATTCTCCTAAACTGTTCTTTAAAATCTCCACTAAGTTGATTTGTTGCCATCAATTTTGCCCTTCGTGCTTTGGAGATGGAAACTTTGGTATTCCATTTACGTAATGTTTTATTACGTATGTCGTTTACCTTTAAATTTGGATTGTCTTGTATAGACCTATCTATTTCTTGACTCAACCACTTTGTATTCATAATTTTGATGTTGATTTGCCTACTGCAAGTATGTGTATCATTTATTTTCCTTAATTACCAAAATTGTCGTGTTGGCAAATAACTACAATAAGCTTTCCATGGACACTTACCTTGTCCACCCATGCATCTAACCCTCACCCTACGCTTATCATTTTTAACAAACTTCAAAGCCCTCACAGTATGCACAACATAACTTCTAATTGCCTCCTTAAAGTCATCCTTGTATGTAATCCCTAGAACAACATAACTTCAAACCCCTAGCACTCTTCATCACTGTCCTCCAAAGCAATCCCAACCTCTTCTACCTCCTCCACGTATTCATCACCACTAAGATGATCCATATGTCCTTCATCCTCACTGTCCACTTCAACTTCAACCTCACTGTCCACTCCATCCTCACTGTGGACTTCAACTTCAACCTCACTGTCCACTCCATCCTCACTGTGGACTTCAACTTCAACCTCATTGTCCACTCCATCCTCACTGTCCACAAAATCTTCTTCCTGCACTCCACCATCCACCTCCTATCCAGCATTACTTTCCAGCTCCACTCCACCATGATGGACGAGTGCCCGAGGAGAGGCCGACGACGCGACGCGGACTCCTTCGAAGCTTCCTCCAGAGATGAACGCAGCGGAAAATGATAGAAAACTCGAAGAAAAACAAGAAACGGAGGGTTAAATTCGATAGAAACCCTAGAAAAGGGAAAAGCTCAAAATGAACCGATTAATCGGTTCAAACTCATGATTGAACGGTGGAAAAGCTAGATTGCTCAGTGGAAAGTGGATTAAACGGTAGAAAATCAAAAGAAATGATGGAAGAAGATGGATCTGTGAGGAAAAAGAGGATTACCGTGATAGAAGCAATGATTCACGATGATGAGAGCTCTCGAGAGAGAGTGAGATGCTCTGTGATGTGCAACGTGAGAGGGAAAGATGTGGATTCTGAGATGTGAAGAAATGAAGATCTCTTTTGTGGTGGAATAAGACGCGAGAATGAAATGCGAAATGAAGTGGTGCGTGTCTGATGAATGAGGGAGCTAACGCGGGACTGAATGGAGAGCGCTGATGCGCATGCGAGGTGGCAGCGAAGGAGAGGTAGTGTGGGATGAGAGAGAAAGCACCGTGAAAATGGAAAATGGAAGGGAGAAAGTGTGCTTGGAAGGTGGCTAGAGGAAGTCTTTGGACTCTCTAGCCTATGACTTTCAAGAGAGAATAGTTTCTGATTTCAGAAAATTCAATTCTCATTAATCTCAAAAGTGCCCATTACAATAGAGAAGCTGGGTATTTATAGTAACCCATGCTCCTTACAAGCTAACCTATGAAAGGTAAAAATACGATAAAAAAAGGACTATATCGGACAGGATTACATCATACCGTCCCTGTTAAAAAAGATTTGTCCTCAAATCTGACATCGCCTTATGAAGAAGCTCCACAAAGTCTTGGGAGCAAAGCCATGAAGTGGCCTTATTACTTTAGATCTAGTTTTCTTCCTCCTGGATCAAACAGGAATCTGCAATACACATCAAATATATCTTCGGTTAATATCAATCCAAGAAAGAATTTTTCTTTAAAAACAAGAGAATAAGAACTTCTAATACTTTGATTTGTAATCTTTAAAAATTTTAGAAGTCCAAATTCAATTTTGTCTTGAGTTAATTGTTTTCTTAAAGATAACAATAACTCAAGATTTGAATTGTCATATTTTGAAAATGTTTTCATAGAATATATAATGACAATTGGTTTGAAAGAGAAGTCAAAAATTGAAAAGTAATCAATTATTGGAAAAGAAGTAAAGATTTGGAAACCTTCCCTTTTAGGTTCCATAGTCTTAGGATTTGTCATCAGTAATAATTTCTCCTTTTCTTTCTTCTCTCTTTCTTGCCTTTCTCTCTTTTCTTCTTCTTTTCTCTCTTCTTCTCTTCTTAATTCCTCTCTTCTTCTCTCTTCTCTTTTCTCTATTTCTTCTCTCTCTCTCTTCTCTTCTTCTTTCCTTTCTTCCTTTTCTTTTCTCTCAATCTCTCTTTCTCTTTTCTTATCCTTGATCTCCTTAAGTCTTGCCCCAAATTATAATTCTCTACGAAGAAACCCATGATCATTTAAACTCTCAAGAAATAATTTTCCATCATTAATGCAATCCCTAATTAGTTCTAGGTTTCTTTTAATGCTTGAAGGCACAAACTTTCTTTTCATGCAAGCTTTTAAATCATGCCAATCACGTATGGAGGACTTTCTACCTTTCCTAACATGATATTGTCTTTCATTCCACCACTCTCTTGCATGCACTTCTAACTTAGAGAGATATATACTAAGAACATAATATTCACTCTCTTCACAAAACCAAGGATTTATTTTATCAATTTCTTTTTCCCAAGCTAGGTATGTTAATGCACCTATGTCTTTACCAAAGGATGGAAGATTCCTAGCTTGTTTAAACATTTCGTCAACATTATCTAACCTAGAAGACCTATATGAACTATAAGAAGACATCTTTGTTTTTAAAAGTTTTCTTAATCTAAAGGGTTCAAAACTTTCACTTAGACAAGTCCCAAGTAAGAGAGGTGAGCTAAAGAGCTGCTTAAGTACCAAGTCTTGCCTTGCCAGAAATGTCTTAGGCTACTAACTAATTACCCCTTAAACTAAAATCACCTTTAGAAACAAAGTACAAAACTCAAACAATTAAACACTAAAAGACTAGACTCTTCGGACTCTAATGTGAAAAGGCTTAGAGTTTAATCCCTTTTAGCGTAATCACCCTAAACGTGAACACAAAATCAAACAACAAAACACTTAAGGAACCAGCGGACTCTAATGACCCCTACAAGATACACAAATCAAGTCAATATTAAATTCTACTCCTATGGTGAAGCTTGTAGCTTTGGCTAACAAGACACATTCACCTGTCTAGCTATGCTAAAAAAAAAAATCAAAGCAATCAAGAAAAGTTGCCAAGAGTTTGAAAGAGCACCAAGGACTCTTCCAAAGAACTTGGACTTTATAAAAGGCCCTTTTACAAAACAAAAGCTAAGGCTAACAGTAGGCTAACACAAGCCTATTACAAACAAATTGAAAAAAACAATTACAAAGAAAACAAGCTATGCTACTAGTCTTGTTCTTGAACATTATGGGTACGGTTCACTGCTGCAGGGCTTCACTTGATCAAAATGTGGCCTTCAACTACCTCTCTCAGCCTAATCCAGAAATTAATTTGTCCAATCCTGCAACACAAATGAATCAAGGCTGCTGTCACTTACACCCTTAGTAAAACTAGTTTGCACAAAAATATAGGGCAGTAAGAACTTCCCTTTCTCTTGGCTGCACAAACTTTCTAGTGAGATTCTGCAGCTGCTCAATTAAACTCTTGGACAATTTGAATTCCAATGAAAACAACTCTGCACAGATAATTCACACCAATTCAGCAGATCATGTAATTCAACAATGAACAATTTAAATCCAAAAGAGTTTAAACAGTCAGAAGCAATTAAACTAGATAACTCCCTTTAGTTCAAAGCTTCCAAATTAAATGCTTAGGTTGTTGTTTTCTCAGTAATTTCCTGCTCAAGCTAAACTCTCAAACAAATCAGTTCTGCACACACCAAAATCAAACCAGATTCTATTAGACACATGCAAATGGTCATTATACCAGATTCAAAGAAATGTAAAATCTAAGCTGAAACCAAACTGATTAACAACCACCCCAGTCTAATCAAAATCAGATTAATCCAATACAATGCAGAACAAAATTCCAATTTAGAATTCATATTGGCTAATCCTAGTGTACAAAAAAAAACTGTCATACCAGATTCAACACTTGAAATTATGCTAATCAAAGACAAGCTATAACAAGAAGAGTTCAACCAAAACAAAAGCAAGTTAAGGTGAAAGAAACTCCCTTCAATTCAGATGGCTGCTACTGGTTGCTCAACGAATACACTCTTGTTGTTGTTAACCAGCCTTGGATCTCCTAGCTTTGGTCTACTCTTCCCTTTCACTCGGTCTGGTGCAACTGAGACATTGAATAATTCCTATTTGCTCTCAAATTGTTCCAAGTATTTTGCACAGTTAATTTTCAACCAAAATCAACAGGATATTCAGTCAATATTATCATTTACATCACTTACAAGCTAAAACAAAATAGTAATTCACAACAAAGGGTAAGTTAGACAACTTCCCTATTTGAATGATTGTTTCTAGCCTGTTTCAAGCTCCACACTGAGGTGTTCCTGCTACTGTTTCTTCAGTAATATTCTGCTCAACTAATGATTCATTCACATCAGCTCTGCACACATAAATCTCAACAAAATCCAGCAACATAATCCAGCAAGTGCAAATGGACAATGAATTAAATTCAGATTTGATGTAATTCAATGCAGAAACTAACCACCTAATTAATTCAAACGCCAAGTCAGAACTGGAATTTAGGTGCTTTAATCACTTCTTAAAAACTGGAGGATGCATTGGCAATTAAAAAAAACAATTTGATGCACAATTGATTATGACAAGAGCAGCCTTTTCAGAAAAATCAGTGAATTACATTGGGCAGAAACAATGGACCAAACTAGTCAAGAACAATGTTCTAACCTAATTCAGAAATCAGTATGATGGAATCGTGCTAATCAAATAAATGGACAAAGAGTAATGTGAGGCAAATCAGAAATTGGCAGTTTTAAAACAGTGTTGTTGCACTTCCAGAAAAGCTCATAAAACAATCAGCACATTATTTGAAAATCCTATGCATCTACCAAGTTCCCATAGGTCTTCTCAAATCAGAATCAACATTCAACATGCCCAATTAAACCATGAAATCACAATTCATTTTCAAAACAGTGAATACATCATGAATTCAGCAAGCAATGTTTTAACTAAAATGAATGCAATGACAGTTTAAAGATTCACAAGCACAAATAACAGTTCCAGGAAACCAATAATCAATTAAAACAACAGTGATTGCAGTTGCAGTTGCAACAAATCACAGTTGCTCCAATCTAATTACTCCAATTTCTTTTCCTGCACAATGAACACAATCAACAAATGGTTAAATGAAACTGAACTCTCTTGCAAATGCCAAGGAATTTAGGCTAAATTAGCCTTACTAAGCTCACAGCACTGAGGTTTCTCTTTAAAAATTTAAAGCACATAAATGAAAAGGTTTGGAAGGGAGATTCTCCCTTGGCAGTTCAAGACTTGAGAGTCTTTCAGACCACCACCACCTAAGATGCTACCAAGCACACAAACCTTCTTTCAAATTCCAGAAACCAAAGTTTAAAAGCTTCTCAATCAAGAATGGCTAGGCTAAGATCAAAGTAATGGACAGACAGGTAGAACAGAACAGGACAGCCACTAAAGCAAAGGAATTGACAGCACAACAGAGAAACTGACTCAAGATCAACTCTAGACCAGATTACAAAAGCAAACAAAAACTTCAATTAGGAACAGCAGATCAGAGTTTACACGTGCATTGAGACAAAACCAGAACATTCAACAATGACAAGCAAGAAACAAAGTAATGAATAAGGTGAGCACACAAACAGAACCTAACAAGGGATCTAGAACAGATTAAGAAAGCAAATAAAAAAATGCAGTAATGAATTGCATAACTTGTTGGTGAACACAGGTTTCAGATGCAAAATTGAACTTGTCCCATAGCTATTTTTAGCAATTTCAATTCTGGAAACAATTGCACACTGAAATCCATTCGAACAAGTTTAATGATGCTTTTTTTGATCATTCAAGGCCAGTTTACACAATTTCATAGGCCTTTACTCAAATTCACATGTTCAGTTCCTTGTTTTTCTTTTCAGAATTTGCCTCTTTTGAACTGATTTACTCAACTCATGCCTTTATTTCATTTTGGACCAAAACAGTGATTAACAAGCATTGAAACAACTTAGTTCTGCAGTTTAGAAAGTTTAAAAACGGTTTGCAAAGACTCTAGGATTAAATATACAGAATTCCAGCAATGATCTACTACTGAAATGAACAAAAACAAAGCAAAAGACTCAAGCAATGAAATATGCAGTTCGGCCTACTGCTTGCAAGTAATTTCTGCTGTGACTTTCACACTAACAACCAAGCTAATGTTGAGCATATCACGGCTTTTCTGGTTGGCACTTTGTTACTAGTCATCTCAGCATTCCAGCTCAATTTTAAAAGTGCAGAATAACTTCAATGTTCAGATTCAACAACTTATTAAAACAAGAAGTTCACAACAGCAAATTCAAATCAGATCTGTTCCTCATTTCATGCATCCGAGCTCTCAGTATTGAATGTCATAGCTCATACGGTATGCACATTGAACATACAATCAGATCACCACAAACACAACTCAATTAAGAAGTACAACTTGAAGTTATGAACAAGAAAAATCAACTAACATGACGACTATGACAAAACAGAATTGGATTTAGAAAATAAAAGACTCAAACAAATTGGATTCACCGAATAAAATGAAAATAAAATTCAAAGTAATGACTCAAGGCACAAAACAAGTCATAACACTCAAGACAATGAAGGAAAATGATGAACAACTCAGAAATTAAAAGAAACAGCACAAATTGCTCAGAATCAAAAGCAAACCGAGACAAAATAAGATGAATGAACACCACGTAAATGAAGAAAACGCAACAGAGATGCGAAACAGAAACGCGAAACAGAAACTCAGAATCAAGATATCACAGACACAGATTCAACAGAAGACTTGAATCAACATTACGTGAATCAGAAAAAAATGAATCACAAACAAGAACAAACCAAAAAACAAACAAACGCGAAGCAAATGAGAAAAAAAATTCAGAACAGATAGAACAACCTATCTGTTGACGCGTGCTCGAACCTTGCTATGAATACCACTTGATGGACGAGTGCCCGAGGAGAGGCCGACGACGCGACGCGGACTCCTTCGAAGCTTCCTCCAGAGATGAACGCAACGGAAAATGATAGAAAACTCGAAGAAAAACAAGAAACGGAGGGTTAAATTCGATAGAAACCCTAGAAAAGGGAAAAGCTCAAAATGAACCGATTAATCGGTTCAAACTCATGATTGAACGGTGGAAAAGCTAGATTGCTCAGTGGAAAGTGGATTAAACGGTAGAAAATCAAAAGAAATGATGGAAGAAGATGGATCTGTGAGGAAAAAGAGGATTACCGTGATGAAAGCAATGGTTCACGATGATGAGAGCTCTCGAGAGAGAGTGAGATGCTCTGTGATGTGCAACGTGAGAGGGAAAGATGTGGATTCTGAGATGTGAAGAAATGAAGATCTGTTTTGTGGTGGAATAAGACGCGAGAATGAAATGCGAAATGAAGTGGTGCGTGTCTGATGAATGAGGGAGCTGACGCGGGACTGAATGGAGAGCGCTGACGCGCATGCGAGGTGGCAGCGAAGGAGAGGTAGTGTGGGATGAGAGAGAAAGCACCGTGAAAATGGAAAATGGAAGGGAGAAAGTGTGCTTGGAAGGTGGCTAGAGGAAGTCTTTGGACTCTCTAGCCTATGACTTTCAAGAGAGAATAGTTTCTGATTTCAGAAAATTCAATTCTCATTAATCTCAAAAGTGCCCATTACAATAGAGAAGCTGGGTATTTATAGTAACCCATGCTCCTTACAAGCTAACCTATGAAAGGTAAAAATACGATAAAAAGGACTATATCGGACAGGATTACATCACACCATCTACGTCCACCTCAACTCCAGCATCCACCTCCTGTCCACCAGTACTTTCCAGCTCCACTCCACCATCTACATCCACCTCAACTCCACCCTCTATATGTACCTCCCCTACTTCACCAGATGAAACTGCTCTTTCTTCAACCTCATTTTTCACTTCAACCTCCTCCATATTTCCTTCATCACCACGCTCAATGTTTGGGGAGCCTACAATCCCAATACCCTAACCACTCCAACCAGGTGCTTCAGCTTCCCAAAGTAAATAAATTTGGTTCACATCATCTTCTACAACCTCTGCTTCGTCCATGCCATGAACAACAAGTCAACTTTCTCTAAAAAGTTTGTCACCTTCATCATATTCATTGCTCCTCTATCATCATATAGTTTATGCAACAAATGTTGTACGCTGTAATATAACTCTTTCACTTGAAGGTACCACAGATCTTTTAGTGCATCTACTATTTCAAAAAAACTCCATCTATCGGGATCAACATCCCACACAACAATCTCTCCATCTATGTAATTAAAGGGGACTTCTTTTATCAAGGTCCCACCATGGTGGACCACTATCTCAAATCTTTCCCCAGACATCCCAATCCCTACAACTCAAATGCAAATGGGGACCACTTAAATTACTTAACTAACAACAATGGGACCACTATGAAACCCAAAAAGCCGACAATCTTCGTCACTGTCTTCAACCACCCAACAAGCAACAACTATAATCATATTTAAAACACAATACACAACGCATTACAAAATAATTCAACATACAATATTGACCCAACAAATTTATACCCCAAAAATCATCGTTAATCGAACAAAATATAATTAAACCCTAACCCTCAAATACAACAACAACAAGATCAACTTATTAGCCTTAGATTATGACCACTTACCTCACGCACGTACGCTGTTCCAATTTCACTTTGAAGGAATCACTAGCCAAAACCACTTGCAGCACAATGTTTTACCCAGAATTGCCCAAATCAGTCTTAGATAAGGGTAATTTTGTTTTAACCCCCACTTAAACCTACAACCCAAATTACTTCAATTCACAGTGTCACGTAATCATCAAACATAACAGCTCACTCAGATTTGCCATAGTGGCATCATCACCGTTATGTTTTTAACGACGTCCACAAAAAAGACAGAATTGAACATTTTTAAACAAAAGTAGGGACCTTACTAAACTTTTTCATAAGGTATGACCATTTTGAACCAAACCCCCAAAAGTAGGGACCAAATGATGTATTAAACCTATTTAAATCAACAACCTAATGACCTCAGATTCATTCTATTGTTTTTAACATGTTTTAGACCTTCCTTATGTATTTAACAAGTTGCATTTAACCCATCTAAGTCGCCCAAACTGTCTTATTGTGCTCTAGACCCCAAATGCCCAATTTCAGTACCTCACTTCCCTTGAACTAACCTAGACCTTCTGCCTAACTATTGAACCTGTTTACTGATGGACAAATTTATGATCACCAAAATATGATGTCACAAACTTGTTTTACAATCGGCAAGTATGACCGAATCGTTCAAGTAATAAACTTGGTAAGACCAAGTATCGTTCTCCCAAAGGACTCACGGCCTAGTTTAGTTGTGTGGTTTGTTGATTAGCTAAGACTTAAGAACGAAATAATTGAGGTTTAATATGCAAAACAGAAAATAAACATGTATGCATGAGGTTTTGATCAATGGCAAAAGCAAAAGACAAATACTTTCAATGAAATATATATATGAATATGTTGTTGGGGGTCAATTTCATCTCATCCACTCTCATATATTTTAGGAATTCAACATTCAAATCATCATTGTTAACGCCACTCTCTAAATTTTACCTTGTCAAGAAGGCCTATCCCTAATTACGAGTTCATACGATTCCTAGCATTCCTAATAATTAGTTCTCTTAGCACAGGAGCTTAACGACAACCAATATAATATTGGGAGAGATTCCCCGGATCTAGACTTCCCCGTACGTTCCCGTATCGACAAAATCAATAATCATGCATTGAATGAGTTAAACAAAGCAAGCATTAAACAAAGAGGAAAAACCCTAACTAATGATGAAAGAAAGCATAAATCTTAGATTAAGATGCAAGCACAAATTCCATATATGAGAGCTTCAAAAGATTACATTGATTCCCCAACAAACATACAAGGTTTAGTTCACCATATTCATGGTGAACCTAGATGAACAATGAAAGAATGAAGGATAAAACCCTATAAAGGTGAAGAGGTAGCCTGAGCATCCAAGATCCTCCTTCAAAGGGGTGGAAGAGAGAGTGTTTGCTTCGTCTTTGCCAAAGATATCAACCCTAAGACATCTAGGTCTTTAAATAGGACATAAAAATAATAGAAAACGGGTCCAGGCCCAAACAGATCATAAAATCGCATAAGACTGGCCCAAAACTCGTCTGGTTGACTTTTTTCGTATTCTGGTTGACTGGTTGACTTTTTTGGTTTACTGGTTGACTTTTCTGATTGACTGATTGACTTTTCTGGTTTCTGGTTGACTTTTCAGCACTCCAATCATTCGGTACTTCAATTCTTCTTTCAAATCATTCAATTAGCCTACAAAATCAAGGGAATCTTGCACAAAACCATTAAATTCACTTTCAACTCTCTTATTCACAAAACTAAAGCAAAAATATGAGTTCAAGCTAGTTTCTAAGTCTTAAAGGTTGCTTTTGGTATCAATTTTAAGCATAAAAATAACGGTTTTTCAACCGTTATCATTTACCAAATTGACACTAAGTAGAAATCTCACCCTATTCCCTCCGTACATGTTCTATTTACAGCCCCTTTCGTTCATCCAAAAGGATTCCCAAACAAACCACTACAGTCTCATCAACCACACATTTCAGTTCATAACATCCAACATGCTTAAAATATAAAATACAATCCAACAACACATCAGTGCAGCAGTCAACATGCATTCATTTACAAAGTAGATTCAAGAAATAATTTCAAGAAAACAATTAGCTCCCCTTACCTTGGTGGTTACAAGTACAACACTTTAGAAGAAGCCCTGAAATAGTAACCCTCGCACAGAAAACAAGTTCCACAAAACCCGTCCAAAGCAGAAACTAATCGGATGGATGAGAAGCTCTCAACTCCGTGAACGAAAGAACACCAGTTATTTGACAATGTAACGATTGAAATGTGTGGATGGGTAGAGAGAAGGCAGAGTAAGAAGGAGAGATCAAAGTTTAGAGAGAGAAGGATAAGTTGGACAATGAACTCAGATTGGAAAAAACCCCTTCTAAGATCATGGTGTCCTTAGTTTTACAGGCTTGCCTGCCCCAACATAAGGCCCAAAAACCCTATATTTTTCAGGCCTTTACATTAAGACATTTTTTTAATAATATTTTGATACAATATAGTGTTATTTTTTTTATTGAATTTAGAATATTTCACTATAATAACATATAAATAATAAATAAGTAAAAAATATATACATATGATATGATGTTAAATGTTGTCAAAATAATCTATATTAAAATATATTTTTGCTATAAGATAAAACCACTTTTTCGTCAATCCTCTCTTCTCTTTTTCCTATATTTTCTCCTCCATTATACTTCTTCTCTTCATTTATCTCTACTCTTTTCCCGACTTCTTCTCATTCAATTTTCTTCTCATAAGAACACAAAAAAGACCACATAAAAAAGGAAGAATCCACGTAAAGGAAAAGAGTGTGTAGCTATTTAGTAAGAAAAGGGAAGGAAAAGATATTGAAGAGTAAGGTATCTTTTTCCCTTCATCTCTTTCAGTTATCATGACATGACTCTTTGGATATCAGAAGTTATGTATCTCATTCATCTTTTAATAAATAAACTTGTATTCTTTACACGTAATTAATTCGTAAATCTAAATTTAATTTTAAAGACATACTTTTTAATATTGTTTTTATAAATCTTCATAATAAACGCGGACTCTTTTATATTTTGAATCCTGTAGTAACACTGTGACATATATACAACAAACACAAGTTTAGATTGCACGGTAGAATCACACCGACAGAATAACACACTAAGATTTGCGGACAATAACATGATACTATCTCATTGATAAGATATTAAGCATATTACAAACATGATTGTGCACAAATTTTTATTCCTCAAAATCCAGCATTCATAATTTATTGTGAACAAGATCACTCTCAATGTCACTCAAAGAGATAAACTTGATCATATCCTTTCCTGCAATTTGCAAAAAGAAACCATATAAAAACTTTGTCATGTGCTAGCCAATGAATAACAGTGACAAAGATAAACTTACCCAGCAACTCCACCATAGCTGGCCTTGTAGTTGTAGATCAGATTGTCTCGCACTGCTTGATCATCAGGTCTGTTTGAGGATTTCCTAGCTTCACTGCAAATTCATGAAACACACACATATTAATAGATAATTCAATAACTAATAACACGATTAATTCAACAAATAACAAATGTTATTAAAATCAACTTTAATTCATAACTCTAATTTTATATTTAAAAATAAATTTTAAATTTAACTTAATTTAAATCAGTAGGAAAAAGAATTAAAGTATGTGTTCTGACCTCACGAAGAAGTTTGCAGAGGACTGAGTAACACGAATTGCATTCTCTGTGTGAGGTGCTTTCAAAGATGTGGCCCATTCAAAAGCATTTTTCTGCAATATTTGGTAAAAAGGTGCAATAATATAGTTAAAAGAAATTAAATTATGAAACTGAGAGTTACTAATAAAAAAATATATGTTTATCTTTTAAAGCAAATTTATAAATTACCTCTGGGTTCCATAGGTTAACAGTCACAGGATAGTTCCATCCACGTGCTGTGGAGACAAAAATCTAAAATAATAATTAATGCTAATGTTAGAAATTTTAACCGGACAAGTTAGAAATTTTAACCGGACAAGTTAGAATACGAAGAAAAATAGGTTTAAGATGAAGAGAAGACAAATTAACAAAACATTAAATTAATCAATACCTTGCCATCTCTGTCTGCGGCTGTTGCCAAAATGTCAAAAAAGCTGGATAACTTTTTATTATATTGAAGCTTGTATGGGCTTATGGCATACTGTCATGTAAATTAAGGAATTGTCAAATCTATGTAGAAAATAATTTCAGATTTTTTGTTATTAAACATTTAAAAATACATTGACTATATATAATAATTGAAGCCTCAAACTATATAACAAGGTAATTGAGAACACAAACTCACTATATGATTGTGCAGGACAAGACACTCTGACATCAGCAGTTGAAACAAATCTGAAGGAAATCTATAGAAGAAAAAAAAGAGGTTAAACTTAATCTTTCATTCTAACAAAATGAAATAACAGATCAATGAATTTGTTGAAAAGAATACTTGTAAATTATGAACTGAAGCATTTACAAGTTTATAGAAGTTCATTATGGTTCTGCTCTTTCAATGCTTCTTTTGAGATTGAAAATTTATAACGTATCTACCATTGAAAATTTATAAAACTTACTTTTGATATATACTTCCTTCTTCAAGTGAATTAATCCACATTTGAAGATAACTTGGCAAACTCGATGCATTGAATGGTTCAAGAACATCAGCTTGCTGTTTCCAAGGAAAACCAGAAACATGAATACAACACACCACAAAAATATAACAAAAATCAAAAGAGAAAATTAACTTGTGTGAGTATTTTTACAATAATTTAACAAATAGAAAAAAAAGACGATGTTAATGATAATGAATAGTTTAAGGAAATAATTAAATATATTTTCCATCCTTAATCTATCTACAAATATGTGTTTATTATCTAAACTAACCTAAATATATATTTCCGTTCATACATTTTAGGAAAATAATATAAAATATTCTTTTCAATGTTTTCCATGTAACAAATAAAGTTTTACATTATATCAGTGATGAAACTGAAAGGTTTATAGAAGCCTTGACTACTCCATTTATATATATATATATATATATATATATATATATATATATATATATATGTATATATGTAAATTAATATATAATTTTTTTTTCAATTTTACTATATTTTGTGTATTTAACACTCTCAAAAATGTTAATACATTTTTATCTTGACATTTCAAAATACTTTACGAAGAAGATATGTCACTAGAACAAATTATAATATAAGTTTTATGTGTTGAGAAATATATTTTATATAACTTTAATAAAATATAAAAGCAATAATATATAAATTAAAAAAACATATTTAACATATAAAATATACATTTGACAACCCCTCATGTAAAATGATTATAACTTACATCAGCTACTGTCTTTATTAGCAGGTTTCCACCTAAGTTGAGGCCAAGAACTGGGAAGTGGTCCCCACCATCATTTCTCTCTAAAGCAGCCTGTCCACACAAATAAAATTCCATAAATTATTTTTAAATTATACAAACTAATTTCATTCATAAAAAAAATTTAGTTTTTTTCATATTCTATGGAGCAAACATGTATTGAGAGAGAGAAACGTGTACAATGAATGAGCAAATTCAGAGTATGAAAATAAATAAAATATTACAGATTAACAATTATTATAATAATTGTTAATTATAAGAATATAATAATGCCTTGCCTCCCTCGTGTATGTAAGGTGTGTAAATATAAATAATTAATCAATATTTAAGAAGCATTATTCAACAAATAATCAAGGCACCATAAGATCTTGACAATAATCCCTAAGTAAAAATAAAATAAAAGGAAAATAATTTACAGCATTATAAAACAGAATTGCTAACAAGTTTAAAAGAAAAAAAGATGATAAATAGCATGTAAAAAAATGTTTTATTTGTATGGATCTATTTAGCTTAATTTATAGAAAATATTAGTTTAATTCCTGTTTATTTATATGGGAAGATTATGTTTGCTGTTATTTTAATTTAAAAATAAAAAATATTCTCACGATAAGCATCCCTAAACTTGCTATCACATTAGCTTTGAGGAACAGATTACAAAAATATTTAAATAGTTTAAAAAAACTAAACTTTAAGTATGTAATTAATTTTAAATAAATTAACATTTACATAATTTCTTAGTCTTTTTAAAAAATATTAAAATATACATAAATTAGAATAACAATACAAAAAATAAAAACATTAGTTTTTATTGAAAAAAAAGATAAAAAATAGTTATTTTTCTTTTGAAAAAATAATTTTCTATTTTCATCTATTGTATCTTTCCTCACATCACAAGTTAGATGTTGCAAAAATATGGATATTTTGTTAGCAAATATCAATGCTGAATAAGGCTACTAAATCAAAAGGTGATATATATGTTTTTGTTTGAAAATCAATTCCCACAAGTCCCTACTAATTAAAAGGATTTTATCCATGAATCTGAATATTAAAATATAAAATTATGGATCAAAGTTAATCAATGCATCTTGAAAAGTTTTTATAAAAAAAAGAATTATTTACCTGAAAAAGAAATTGAAGAGCTTCGAGATATGGACCTGATGCAGCCGACCCACCAGTGAGGAGCAGTCCATTTGTCAAAGACAGTTTCTGCAGCAAATAAAACCAATAATGGAAGATCTCAACTCTATTCTTCACTTTCAAATACATATATTAAAAACTACTATTTCAACTCTTAAAAGATAATAAATTTATAAATTTCTCTCTTATACATTTATTATCTAATGTAAATTATTTTACTCAGACTAATATTTTCTTAATTTTGTTGTTTTAATATACACTTAAAAATTTGTGTTTTTTTTTCTTCATAAAAAAAACTAATTTTTTTTTTGTAGAAAAATACTTAAAAAGTATAAAATCATACAAATCTTACTTTTCATTTTGTAATTTTGTAATTTTTTTTATTTATAATGGATGTCTATATTCATAAGTCTCCCCTTGTTTACCAAATTAAACTCTTTAAACAAAATTTATTATCCCAAATATGTAATATTCGGCAGCCAATATATAATGATTTAAAGAGAAAAATAACAATTATTAGTGATATTATACATTTTTCACGGATAAAATTGTAAATTAGTTCGTAAATAAGCTGTAAAGTTTATTACAACTTCCATCAACAATGTGTTGGTCATGAAGCACACTTTTATTATTAAGTAATTTTTGTATGGATTTTAATTTTTAATTGATACTTCCCGTAGATTCTTTTTATATAATCTATTTGAAAAGAAGAACATCACATTAATTAATTTTGTATTAACTTGGTATTAATTATCCCTTATGTATTTTGTAATAATATATTTTTGGCGTGATTTACCGTCTTAAGGCTCTCCGGTGACTCGTTGTAGAGAAGAGGAATAACTCTAGCACCACCGGACTCCACGAACTTCACGTAGGAGGCCGCGATGTGTGAAACGCCGCTGCTGTTGCTGAGGCGGCCGGAGGATCCGTCGCCGGGATTCGACAGGATTCCGATCACCGGCCGCTGGTTAAGGTTTGGGTCGGGTGCCGTGCATTTGGAGGACGAACTCGATGATTTGTCCCGGTGGAGCTGACTCGGCAATAAAATGTGGTCATTGTCAACAATGGCAGCGGCAAGGCATGTGAAGAGAGTAACGAAAAAGAAAAGGCTGAAAACACTTTTGTTTTCCATGGTGCAGAAGGGGACTGATGTTGGAGCTTGAAGGAAAATTGGGAAGATGTTTGCTTATTTATGGTTGAAATTGTCACGTGCCAACTATTTGGTGGGCCACATGTAATATCTCTTAAAGATAAGGTAATCTTTTTAGGATTTTACATTCATTTTATAATTGAATTTTATAAACTTAAATTAACTTTGAAGTATGTTTTTTAAAGATTGTATCCTCTCACGTGTTCTATTCATCATATTCATAAATTTGTTTCCCACTCATATGAGTATGTATGATGGAAAACCGCAACGTGAAATAACAATATTGGTAATAAAAAAGTTGATTGAAATTCAATTTACATTCTCAATTGTGAAAAGTGACACTAAACACCGAAAAATTCACTTAAAATTTGGTTGTCGAAGAAACCAAAGTTCTAACTCCTCGTAATATCATAGACTACTGAAAGGTTATTTTTTTTAATGGGTCGAGTCACCTAAGTTTATACTATGTTGTTTCTATTCGGTCTCTGTAAGATTTTTTCTTTCGTTGTTCAAACTGTTTGGAAGGATATCTGTCAAAGGTGTTCTGATGCTTAATCCAGTAATGGTCCGATCGGTAAGTTAAACGCTGTAATAAATGCGTAATTAATGAATCTGTCTACCTCTTATCTTTGACCTGTATTTATAATTTTGGTCATGGGCATTGAATTTGACTTGCAAAAAGCTTTTCTTGAATTGTTTGATGAATCTGAAAAATTGAATGTTGCTAATAAAAATTTGAAAAAGGAATTTAAACAATTGCAAATTAAATATGATAAGGCATTAGATGAGGAAGTAAGTTTGAGAAATAAAATTTGAAACTTGGAAATGAAAGAGTCTTCAAATGTTGAACATCTTGTTGAATGTCTTTCATGTAAGAGTCATATGATTGATATTGATATTCTTGAAAATCTTCTTGAAGTTGCAACTAGAAATAATAATGTTGAAATGCTTATACCTGTTAAAAAGGTTTATAAAAATAAAAGTGTTTTTAAAAGTAAGAACCAAATTAAAAGAACCCGTAGGGTATGGGTTGAAAAAGGAACTGTGTCTTATAGAAACCCAAATGTTGTCACATACTTTTATTGTATGAAAAAGGGGCACACTTCTAACAAATGTAGAATTAAACATTTTGATGTTCCAAATGGAAAATTTGTTTGGATTCCTGTTATAAAGTAAATTGTCTCTAACCTCAAAGGACCCAAATGAGATTATGGGGACCAAAACTCTATTGTTTGGTTTTGCAGGTTAATTTTTCAAAAGGAAAAGAAGACTCTATGGTCTCCTGGTATTTTTTTTAAGAGCTTTGAAATACTTTATGAATGTTAGATGTGTCTTAAGTTGAAAATTTGGCCAAAATTTGTGTTTTTCGGAAATTAACGCAAATAATCGATTATCAAGGGTAATAATCGATTATCTCGTCCTCAAAAATTTGGATTTTGACAATTTGGCTCGCACATAATCGATTATTTAAAGTAATAATCGATTATCTTAAGTCACAACCCAAAAAAAAAGTTCCAAAAAAAAAATTTCAAAAATTTATAAGGAATCTGTCTTTGATTTTTAAAGGGAATATTACTTTTAGGGGAGTAATTTTTAATGAATTAAAAGGACCCAAATTCTTTTTAAGTTAACAAATTTAGGGGGAGCATAAGGATTAGATGTTTTTCTGATTATAATAAAAAATGGGGAAATCTATTTTTGAATGACATATTATGTGAAAACTGGTACCTATATAAGGGGAAGATATATGAGTTTGTTAGATATCTTGTTTTTATCTCTATTATGGATTAATTAATATTGTTTGTACTTCTTAATTAGAGTTGAATTTCTGTTTTGAAATGCATCAATTCTTTTGTTGAGGGGGAGAAAAATTTGAGGGGGAGTTTTTCCACTTTTTTACTTTTTGCTTATGATAAAAAAGGGGGAGAAAACTTCTAATTTAAGTAGTGCAGTTATTACTAACATGTTTGTGAGTATGAAATCTGTGCAGGAAATTAGAAATGCTTTTAACAAGAAGATATTTTTGATCATCATCAAAAAGGGGGAGATTGTTACCAATGAGGAGCATTGGTATCTTGAAGCTACTGTGAAATTTTGATGATGATAAAAGCTGAAGAATTGAAGACTCTAAATGCATCTTTTGTTAAACGCATTTTGTAGAAACAAATGTATAGGATAAAATGTAATGATGTAAAATCTCTTAGAAATTTTCGTATTTAGTGAGTCATTGCACAAATAATCGATTATCAAGAGGAATAATCGATTATCACGAGCCAGTTTAGAAGAGAGTTGCTTTAAGGTACAAATTAAGTATAAAATTAAAAGTTTTTCAACTGTTATTAGATGACATTCACACATGCCAATATTCAACCTTGCTCTCATGTGTCGGATATCACCACACATCGAGCCGTCTTCATCTATTGTGTCCTCAGAAGATTGAACATTAATGTGGGGCAGGTTATAGAAAATGAAATCAAATAGTGTGCTCATGCTGTAAGTAACAAATCTCCTCTGGGGAACCCATCTCTCATTACATATCTTTGTGAATTAGTAGGGGTCAAAATATTTACTCCTCCATTTGAGAGACCGAGGAATGAGATAGATGCCTCATATCAGCCTCCCAGGGTCCACAAGAGACCCCCGCCTGCTCAACAAGATCCATTTTAGATGGGAGACATGTACATGGCATTAGTGAATGTCAGGTTTGATGCATTGTATAAAGGACAACATGCGTTATTGAGGAGCATGACATTCGCCTTTTCTGAGCGTCAGTTTATGTCTTCAGACAATTTTTCAGTCTATGTTGCATGGCCTGGGGGCCAGGCCCAAGCTAATGGAGGAGGTGGCAAATCCAGAGCTGCAACCATGGATGAGGATGCAGATGATGATGATGATGAGGATGTAGATGAAGATGAGGATGAGGATGAGGATGAGGATGAAGATGAAGATGATGATGAAGACTTAGATGACAGTAGAGGATGATGAAGACTTAGATGACAGTAGAGGATGATGAAACACCAACATTTACTGATGGATGCTACTAGATTAGGATGTGTCGTTGTCTTTATTTTTATGCATGTTGAACTTTGTTTATTTAATTTTGATTTTAGTGAGTCATGTACTTGGTTAAATGGACAGTATGCTGCAATGGTTTTATATCAAGTGATAAATTGTTTTGTGTGATGATGAGAAGTATGATTGGCTTGTGTTTGCCTTATTGTTGTGAAAGTGATGTTGAGATATAGATTGCTTTAGAGTTTAAGCATAAATGGTGGTTGCTCATAATTGTTAAGATAGATGCATGGTTTCAATTGTGATTAATATGCTTGGCCTGATGTTTATCAAATTGTGGAACCTTGAGTTAACTTATGAGATGTTGTGCCCTGGAGTTTTTGTTGATTGAATGCTATTTCTTTGGAATCACAGTTGATTTTGCCTGAGTTTCTCTGTTTGAACAATTTTCTTGCTTGTTACAAATGATCAAGGCCATCTGTTCTTATTCCTTGTAAGCCAATGCCAAAATTTTAACCCAAAAATTTGTTTTATCCTTTGAACCTTGAGCCTAGTGTGAAAAAAGAAATAAATAATAAAAAATAAATACCCTTGAAATTCTTGCCTTGAATTGAGTAGAGTATGCATGTGTGGTATATGAGAATGGTTCAAGTTTGGGGTTGTTGGGTTGTTAAAAGTAAAAGAAAAAAAGAGCATTGAGCAAAGTGAATAAAGCAAGAGAAAAGCAAAACAAGAGAAAGGTCAGCTCAATGCATAAAAGTTGGGATTAAGTTGAGAAGTGATTTCTCAAGTGAAAAGTAGAAAGAGAGATTAATGCTAAATTATGAAGTAATTGTTCACTCTTAACTCAAGGAACTTTGTGGTATCCAGAAAAACCGGTTTTCTTCTTAGCCCAGCCACAATACAAGCCTTAAAAAGTCCTTGTGATGATAACTTGCTTGCGAATGTGTTTGATGTGTTTAAATGAAAGGCAAAGTTGAATTGTGTGACATTGTGATGGTAAAGTGAAACAGACACCTCACTATACACATTTGAGCTTGAGTGAAACAATTTCTTTCCTTGGTAAGGAATGGTTCCATGCACTATGGGATAATATTTTGCCTGAGGGTATCCAAAGGATTAAAACAAGGTGGGCTTCTTTGGCTAGAGAGGTTCAAGAAAAAAATTGCCTTTATCACTTCCAAACATGCATATCAATCAAGAATCATCAACAGAGTCAAGGCAAGGCATGTGTGCAAGCAATCAAGAGACATATCACACACAAGAAAGAACATAAAGTGGCTCAAATCTCACACAGGGTATCTCTGTCATAATCAATTCAACCTCTCAAACATGATAATCATCTTCCCAAGTAAAGAAAGGCAAGGATTTCAAGCCAAGTATCAATGAAGTGAAGGTCAAGTCTACAACCTAAACAAAGTCCAGAAAGCAAGAGAAACATGCAAATATGTACACAAACACAACAAAAACAACCTAGAAAAGAAAAATTTAACACAGAAAACAAAAACTAACATTGAAAAATCACAATCTCCCCCAATAGACCACACTTAAACTATACAATGTCCTCAGTGTGTCACAAACAATAAGATCAACAATCATAACAGTCAACAGATCATGGACAAGTGCAATAAAAGTGGGGAAAGGAGGAGAAGGGAAAAGAAAACTCCCTTGAGTCAAGGTGGAAGTTGCCAATTTTGGACTATCAAGGAGATGTTCTCCACCATTGGATCCAGCAAGGAAGTTTTGAGGAAGAACTGCTTCATCCTCCGGATTTGATCAAGCAGGGAAATGTCTTCCATAGCTGGATCTAAGAAGAAGTGATTGTTGATGAGCGGGTTCAGCCGGTGCCTATTGATATTCAAGCGTTTGTGTATACCAGCACCTTTGTTCTCTATTGTGGGTGTTTGTTGATCAAATTCATGTGTACCTCCTCCAACATGGTTAGTGCAATGTGTCCTTAAAGAAATGACATGCAAAGGTATTACACCCAATTTGAATTTATCAGACTGAACCTGAAATATACTCTCAGAACATGAATCACTTTCAAATTTAGAAACAGTATCAACAACTGGCTTAGATTCATGTTCAGTGCATGGATAATAAACATTTAGACGTGATAACAAAAAGTGGTTCTCATCATGCAGAGAGGTAGAATTGAAAGCATGCTTGATGTAATCCTGCCTGACGTAGTCCTTTTTTTTGTATTTTTACCTTTCATAGGTTAGCTTGTAAGGAGCATGGATTATTATAAATACCCAGCTTCTCTATTGTAATGGGCACTTTTGAGATTAATGAGAATTGAATTTTCTGAAGTCAGAAATTATTCTCTTTTGAAAGTCAGGCTAGAGAGTGCAAAGACTCCCTCTAGCCACCTTCCAAGGACACTCTCTCTTCCATTTTCCATTTTCACGGTGCTTCTCTCTCATCCACTACGTCAGCCTCCACGAAGCGCTACTCATATGCAGCCACATCTTTAGTGGTGTGCATCAGCATTTCGCTTCCTCGTTAGCGTTTTGATACATCTTCCTCAGCGCATCAATTTTCATTTCACAGAAACGACAACCTCATTCGCGTCTTCAACCTCAGATTTCACCTTGCATCTTTCTCGAGTCTGTCCACTCGAGAGTTCCTCCATCACAGATTCCACGTTCAACCTCTATTCTACCAACCCTAGATCCAGGTTTTCCACCGAATCTCATCTTCTCCGCTAGGGTTTCATCTCACTTCCTTCTTCATTTTCAATGTTCCTCTGATTTCCACGATTGATTTACCTTTTCCACCGTTCAATCTTCATTTTGAACCGATTAATCGGTTCATATTGGGTTTCCTTCCATTTCTAGGGTTTCTATCGAGTTTAACCCTCTATTTCTTGTTCTTCTACGAGTTTTTGTCATTTTCCGCTGCGTTCATCTATGTGATAATAGTTGAAAAACTGTTATTTTCATGCTTAAAATTGACACAAAAAGCAACCTTTACACTTAGAAACTACCTTGAAATCATGCTTTTATCCATATTTTCAGAAATAAGAGAGCTGGACAGGTTTATGCTTGATTTCAGTGTTTTTGTGCAGGTTTTAAGGTGAATTTAGTGAAAGAAGCGAAGAAGAAGAGAGATGGAATCAGAAAAGTCAACCAGAAACCAGAAAAGTCAACCAGTCAACCAGAAAAGTCAACCAGTCAACCAAAAAGTCAACCAGTCAACCAGAATACGAAAAAAGTCAATCAGACGAGTTTTTGGCCAGTTTTATGCGATTTTATGATCTGTTTGGGCCTGGACCCGTTTTCTATTATTTTTATGTCCTATTTAAAGACCTAGATGTCTTAGGGTTGGTATCTTTGGCAGAAACGAAGCAAACACTCTCTCTTCCACCCCTTTGAAGGAGGATCTTGGATGCTCAGGCTACCTCTTCAACTTTCTAGGGTTTTATCTTTCATTCTTTCATTATTGTTCATCTAGGTTCACCATGAATATGGTGAACTAAACCTTGTATGTTTGTTGGGGAATCAATGTAATCTTTTGAAGCTCTCATATATGGAATTTGTGCTTGCATCTTAATCTAAGACTTATGCTTTCTTTCATCATTAGTTAGGGTTTTTCCTCTTTGCTCAAAGCTTGCTTTGTTTAACTCATTCAATGCATGATTATTGGTTTTGTCGATACGGGAACGTACGGGGAAGTCTAGATCCGGGGAATTACTCCCAATATTATATTGGTTGTCGTTAAGCTCCTGTGCTAAAAGAACTAATTACTAGGAATGCTAGGAATTGTATGAACTCGTAATTGGGGATAGACCTTCTTGTCAAGGTAATTTAGAGAGTGGCATTAACAATGATGACTTGAATGTTGAATTCCTAAAGTATATGAGAGTGGATAAGATGAAATTGACCCCCAACAACATATTAATCTATATATTACACTGAAAGTGCTTGTCTTTTGCTTTTGCCATTGATCAAAACTCATGCATACATGTTTATTTTCTGTCTTGCATATTAAACTCCAATTATTTTGTTATTAAGTCTTAGCTAATCAACAAATCACATAACTAAACTAGGCCGTGAGTCCTTTGGGAGAACGATACTTGGTCTTACCGAGTTTATTACTTGAAACGATTCGGTCATACTTGCCGATTGTTCAACAAGTTTGTGACATCATATTTTGGTGATCATAAATTTATCCATCAAGTTTTTGGCACCGTTGCCGGGGACTCGTGATTTAACTAGTTAATTTGTGTGATTATTGATTATCTTTGACTTTAATTTTGAATTTCTGTTTTTATTTTCGGTTTTTATTTGATTTTGTTTTATTTTATTTGATTTTATTTTATTTGATTTTATTTGATTTTATTTGATTTTATTTGATTTTATTTTATCTTATTTGATTTGATTTGATTTGATTTGATTTTATTTGATTTTATTTTATCTTATTTGATTTGATTTGATTTTATTTTATTTGATTAGATTAGATTTTATTTGATTTGATTAGATTAGATTTTATTTGATTTTATTTGATTTGATTAGATTAGATTTTATTTTATTTTATTTTATTTTATATTATCCTCTGAATCTTTTATCTTCTGAATCTATATCTTCTCCTATATCTTTTTGTGCTAACAAATCTTTTCTAGGGTTTTGTTTTCTTGTGCATGCAGGAAGCAATTAGAACAAGGAGCAAGAAAACAACAGAACCTCTGCTTGAAGGTCTAGACGAGAGTAGACGGAGGAGAAGAATCCAAACACTAGAGAACTTTTCCCTTCTCTAGAAACTCTCTTACAATCACCACCACAAGGTTCTGTTCATAGCACAGAAAATATGGAGAACAACAATGTTAGAAGAACTCTTGCTGACTACACCAATATAGCTGGACCTCAGCACTTTAACAGTATAGCTAGACCTAGAGTCAATGCAGCTAATATGGAGGTCAAACCAGCACTGATTCAACTGGTGAAAAGCAACCAATTTAATGGGTTATCTCATGAAAGCCCATATGAGCACCTCACTACCTTCAATGAGATTTGCAACACAGTCAAGATTAATGGGGTGCCAGACGAAGCTATCAAACTTAGCTTGTTTCCTTTCTCATTGGGAGGCAATGCTAAGCTTTGGTTGAATTCTTTCCCAGAAGAAAGTTTCACAGAGTGGGAAGCAGTGGTCACAAAATTTTTAAATAAGTACTTCCCACAATCCAAGGTGACAAAAGGCAAGCAAGAAATTTCTTCATTTAAGCAGGGCATGGAAGAATCACTGGGCATGCATGGGACATATACAAAAGCTTGTTACGTAAAACTCCCACGCATGGTTTTGAAGATCAGGAAGTAGTCTTAACTTTCCTTGGAGGTCTTGGTTCACAAACCAAGATGATGCTAGACGCCTCAGCAGGAGGCAATATTAAATGGAAAACTCCAGAGGAAGCAACAAAGATTATAGAAAATATGGCTACTAGTGATAATGAGCTGCACAGTGAGAGAGGAGCTCCTATGCAACAAAAAGGAGTTCTCCAATTACAGACACATGATGCGCTGCTAGCTCAAAACAAAATTCTAACTCAATAGCTGGAGACTCTGACTAAAACTCTTGCACAATTACCCAAAGAGTTGAAAACTGCTGCACAGGTACAAACCCAGTTGTGCGAATTGTGTGGAGGCAACCATATCAATGGTCAATGTGCCTTTCCAGTTGAAGCCGTAGAGGATGTAAACTACATGACCAGTCAGTACCGTCAAGGGAGCTACAATCAGGGGTGGAAACCACACCCAAGTATTGGTCAAGGGCAAACTGGGCAAGCTGGTCAATATAATAAGCAGCAGCAACAACCCACCTTATGGCAACAGTTATCTATGCTTAATGAAAGGTCCATGAGGATGGAGGAAACTCTCAACAATTTCATACAGAAAACTGAGTCTACACAGAAGAGCACTGAAGCTGCTATTAAAAATTTGGAGACTCAGATGGGGCAGATCACCAAACAGATGGAAGAAAGGCCAAGTAGAAATTTTGGGGCTAATACTTAGGTTAACCCCAGAGAAGAGTGCAAGGTGGTAGAGAGTGTTGATGATGAGAAAGTTGAGTTAGATACAGAAGAGAGAAGAGAAATAGAGAGCAATAGCACTTTTCCTTTTCCAATCCATCAAGGGAAACAACTGGACTTCACAGAATTATTCAACATGGTGGATAATGATGCACCTTGGGAGCAGATTCTGCAATAGATTACGGTTTACACTAAATCTAATGAAGAAATCTCTACAAAGAAAAGATGTAGAGATGATGAGGCAAAGGAGTGTATAACTGTTAAAAAAGAGTCATTCCCTCCTAAAGCAACAGACCCAGGCAGTTTTTCTATCCCTTGTACCATAGGGAAGAAAAGGGTGAAGAAAGCTCTCCTTGATTTAGGTTCAAGTGTTAACTTGATACCTTACTCTTTACTGGAGCAAATCGGCAATGTTAATGTGAAACCTCTAAAGGTTAATCTAGTAATGGCCGATGGATCTTCAAAGGAGCCATGTGGGATTGCAGAGGACATTATAGTTTGTGTTGGCAAACTTCAGTTCTTGGCAGACTTTGTGGTGATGAAGATGGAGACAGAGAAGATACCTATCATACTTGGAAGACCGTTTATGAAAACGGCCAGAGCTATCATTGATGTAAATGAAGGTATAGTAGTGCTCCAGGACAGGGAGGAGAGAGTGGTTATAGACGTCTTTAAAGATGAGACGCAAACACAGGAGGAAGAAGCGAGTTATAAAGTTGCATTTCAAGATGCACCCATGACTAGCCGTAAAGATGAAAATCTCAAGGTTGCAGGTAACCATTGTTTGTTGTTTCAGGTACACAAGGAAGAAAAGATTGGAAGAGGAGGAGAAATTCCTAGTGAATGGGAGAAAAGAAGACCCCAACTTGGTGCACCTGTAAGAATCAAGAATAAGTTGTGGGTTGTGAAGGGCTTTAAGGAGAAGGAGATGATAGAGATAGAATCTCCATGTCTTAGAAGAATCAAAACAGTTCACAGGAAACAGCTGAGGAGTTGGTGGGATGACAACATCAACTATAAAGAAGGAACTTGAGCTTTACTGGGTCAAGCTAATGACGTTAAAAGAGCGCTTGCTGGGAGGCAACCCAGTGATTTTAGAACTTTTAAATTTTACTTTGGTTTGTAATCTTTAAATCTGTTGAACATTATATTTCTGAACATAGCATCTACTGAAGGATGCTAGTTGGATATAGCATCTACTGAAGGATGCAAAGTGTGTAACACCTACTGATGGGTGTTGGTGAGAAAATTTTGCACCTACTGATGGGTGTTGGTAAGATTTTAACACCTACTGATGGGTGTTGGTGAGATTTTAAACACCTACTGATGGGTGTTGGTGGATTTTGGGTCAGGCTCGTGACGTTAAACAAGCGCTACTTGGGAGGCAACCCAGTTGATTGATTGTTTTTGTTTGTTTTATTTTAGTTAGGGTTTGCATAAGTATTTTAAACATTGAATTGCAGGGAACTAGTGAGGGGCATGTCTAGGAGGCACGTAGGTTAAGAAAAGAAGGAGAAGAGCACATCACGAAAGTGCCGCTGAGCGGCAACTTACCGCTGAGCAGTACTCTCGCAGATGGGCTTTAGTTCCCCTTAGCGGGACCCGACTAAGCTGCGCATTTGCTCATACTTTCAGACTCTTCTCTGCACACACACTCCTACATACCTTTTCAAAGGTTCTATACAACTTTTCCCTCATCCCTCTTTAGAAAATCTCGCTTCCACTCACTTGCTCACTAGTTTTCCATCTAGATCCGGGGAATTACTCCCAATATTATATTGGTTATCGTTAAGCTCCTGTGCTAAAATAACTAATTACTAGGAATGCTAGGAATTGTATGAACTCGTAATTGGGGATAGGCCTTCTTGTCAAGGTAATTTAGAGAGTGACATTAACAATGATGACTTGAATGTTGAATTCCTAAAGTATATGAGAGTGGATAAGATGAAATTGACCCCCAACAACATATTCATATATATATATTTCATTGAAAGTGCTTGTCTTTTGCTTTTGCCATTGATGAAAACTCATGCATACATGTTTATTTTCTGTCTTGCATATTAAACTCCAATTATTTTGTTATTAAGTCTTAGCTAATCAACAAATCACATAACTAAACTAGGCCGTGAGTCCTTTGGGAGAACGATACTTGGTCTTACCGAGTTTATTACTTGAAATGATTCGGTCATACTTGCCGATTGTTCAACAAGTTTGTGACATCATATTTTGGTGATCATAAATTTGTCCATCACTATGGAGGAAGCTTCGAAGGAGATCGCAACACGCTCATTCATTATCTCCTTGGACGCTCGTCCATCAATGCTCATCAACAATATAATCATCAATATACCTATCAACAACATAATCATGCATAGCACAATCATCAACAGAATAATCAATCTGAGGTATGTTTACCTCCACTTCCCTAAAGATTGGTTGAGTGGTGAAAGATGAAGGTGGTCTACCTAGGTCAAAGGTGTTGCTCAAACCTGCCTGGTCCTCATCAGGATCTATCTCCTCAAGTGCAAGAGTATGGACATCTAAAGGTGGGAAACTAGGTGGCACAATGAGCACAAGACTCTGGTTCCCATCTCCTACGTCACTAACATCATTTGGAATCTGAATAGTATGAAATTGTAACTCTGAATCTTGAGATTATTCCTCAGTGAGTTGAATAGCCATCTGTTCCATTTGATTAGTCAAGTTTTGAGTTGGTGCTCTGGTCTCTTGCTGAAACTGAATGTTCTGCATGGTCATCTACTTCACAAGCTCCTCCAATGTAGGCTCAGAAATAGTGGAAGGATGAGGAGCTGCTTGAGCAGGCTCATGAAGCTGCAACAGCTGTTGTTGCTGGACTAGTGGAGGCATATAAGTACTTTGGAATGATGGTTCTTGATAATGATGTTGCTGTGGGGTATCCTACCATCCCAACTTAGGGTCATTCCAACCTGGATTCTTGTTGTAACCATACTGAGCAGGGAAGAATTCATCCAAGAACAATTGCTTAAGATCTTCCCAAGAGGTGATTGATCTTGGAGGAAGACAATACAGCCAATCCCTTATTGCTCCTTGTAATAAGTGCGGAAATGCCCTTAAGAACATGTGACCATCTAGGACATGCGGAGGTTTCACTGAAGAGCAAATGATGTGTAACTCCTCCAAATGTCTACGTGGGCATTCTCTTGCAAAACCATGAGACTTAGGCAACAACTGTATATGTCTAGAGGTGAGAACACAATGAACATCATCCTCATTAAGTGAAACTGGCTCCCAAAAAGAACTCTCAGGAGTTGGAGGATGAGTCATATTGTTCTCAACATAGAAATCAGCATGAGAACCATAATCAGAGTAACCTGCAGAAGGAGAATCATAATCATAGTCACAGGCAAGAAGCAATATTTACATAACCAAAATAAGTAGACATGTAGAAGGAAGGGGAAAAGGAAGAATGCAGTAAAAATATGCAACTAAAGCTATTTAAATGCAACACACATGATAGCACACACAAAACAAAACAAAACACTCACAACACGAGACAAAACACAACACACACTAACACAACAAAAAACCTAAAACCGAACCGTTGGTCCCTGGCAGTGGCGCCAAAATTTGATCGGTGTCGCACCCGATACAAATTTAATGTGCAATAAAAATGCAGTATAGACTAGGAAGTGACTCATAGGTCGTCTCTCAAGGACCAAATGTGGTTCAAGAATTAGGTCAAACACGAAGTAAGTGGGGTTGGTGAAGAGTTTGGGAATGCGGATGAACTTAAATAAGACACGAATGCAAAGAGAAATGTGAAAATGGTTTCAAATACAGAATTAAAACGGTTGGTCATTAACTCAATTACTATGCTTCCAATCACAGATTAACGATAATTACACACTACTATAATCCAAATCCAACACGAATCACCCAACTAAGCGAAGGCTAAAGTGCTTGAACCAATAAAAATTGCAACGATTGAGCTAAAAGTTAAGTGCTCCTTGTATTCAAACAAAAGAGGAAAAGCATAATTATAAGTATGAAATGTGTAATAGTACTGAAAAGAAAGAGAGCATTAGTGAAAGGCATAATATACGTTAGAAAATTACTTCAATGATGAATTCAAATTTATAGAATATAAAAACGCACTTTGTTAACCGTGAACACCAAAATAAAGGACCTAGCTCTCATTTCCCCAAGACGTTACAACAGCTGCTGGACGTCAACGATTCTCTGCTAGCAAATTGGATGCACGCTCCGTCTAAAAGAAATTGAATCACCATGTGCTTCTAAAAACAAAAATGAAATGTGCGTGGTATTTTTCCTTTCCCAGGCCGTGACAACTGCTCAACGTGTGCACACTTCTTTCAAATGAAATCAACACTTTGGATAAAGTCACCACTGCTACCTCGTGTGTTTCTCTCCATGCCGTGACAACACTTCTTTCTTCTCTCCTTGTGCACCGTTGGTGGCTGCCTCCTTTATTTTCATCCCGTGAACAATTGCCCCCGTGTGCTTCCTTTCTCCAACATTAAACGACAACCAAACCAATTAAATGTGCAGCTGTGTGCTTAATCTCCAGCAAGGAAAAGGTATAAAATCACTGTCTCGCAACCCATGTGCACCGCCCTCTCCAGAAAAGAAATGAAGAATGAATAAAACGTCACATGCGCTTTTTTTTGCTCCCATCAATAGCGTTTTTCTCTTAAAAAAAATGAAGGTTAAATGTGATAAACGTGGGTAGCGGCTGGTGGATGTAACCATGCTTTCCATTCCAGTCCCCTCCTTTCAAAATGAAATGTGGTTCCTTTTATAGGGAGGCGGTTGCCCTAAAAAAAACCTAGGATGCCAAGTCACTCCCTCAAATTTTGGGTCTAGTCTCCTTTACCAAAAATTAACCCAAAGTGTAAAAGTTGATTCAAAAGTTCTAAACTACTAAATTACGATATAATTAATTCTAAATTTTCTACGTGGAGAGTCTTGAATTATGTGGCAACCCTCCAAATGTCCCAAAATGTATTTCCAAAATTTTTCCTGCAATCAATAATGAAAATAATAAGCTCAAATAATTCAAATTGATTAAAATAAGAATTTCAGGTCAAATTAAGCATAATTAGCAAAAATAGGGAAATACTGGACATTCAAGCACAATTCCCTAATTAAATTCGGTACAATAAACTAATTTAAGTCAGGAAAATATTGACTCATCACCAGCACAGAGTCTTGGTTAAGTAGTTCTTCTTTATCTCTATACTCTTCCTTCAGTTTTAGAGAGAAACAATTATGATTCCTCTTGACCAACTTTGCAGCTTAATCAGGTAGACTAGTTACTGAGCAAATTTCATCTGGTGATTTAGGTCTAGCTTGTTTTTCTTGAATTGGCTACACCTCATTGAAGACATTAAAAGTCACATCTTCATCTGGATCTTTCAATGTTAAAACTCCATCATCTACAAGAATTAAGACCTTGGTTGTCTTCATGAATGGTCTTCCAAAGATGAGCGGTATCTCTACATTTTCCCCCATCTCCATCACTACAAAATCAACTAGGAATTGGAGTTTATCTATTTGAACCAAAACATCTTCCACTACACCATAAGGATGCTTAATGGACCTATCCGCCATTTGCAACACCATTCTTGTGGGTTTGACCTCCAGACCACCAATCTTTTTGAGCAAAGATAGAGGCATCAGGTTGATGCTATCCCTTAAGTCAACTAGAGCCTTCCCTATATCATGATTCCCAATGGTACAAAGGATATTGAAACTTCCCGGATCTTTGAATTTTGGAGGCAGAGTCTTTTGCATAATGACACTGCAATTGACCTGTACTTCAATTGTTTCCTCATCTAAATATTTTCTCTTCTTGTTGAGGAATTGCTTCATGTGCTTAGCACAAGCAAGAATTTGCTGCAGTGCTTCAGTCAAGGGCATAGTAATCTCCAATTGCTTGAAGATCTCCATGAAACGCCCAAATTGTTTCTGTTTTTCAGTCTTTGAAAAGCTTTTTGGATAAGGAAGGGGCTTCTCAATTATTTTTTCTTTTGTTCTCCCATCGTCTTCTCCTTTCTTTTTCCTCTCATCTTTCTCACCTTCTTTTCTCTCAGCCTCTTCTTTTCTCTCTTTATTCATCTCTTCTTTTTCCCTCAACTCAGCTTTTTCTTTTCTCTCAATTTTTCTCTCATTTATCAACATGCCACTTCTAGTCATAATGGAAATGCACTCCTCCTTAGGGTTAACTTTAGTATTAGCCCCAAAAATCCTGTTAGGCATCTCCTCCAACTTCTTAGCTAGTTGACCAACCTGCATCTCCAAATTTCTAATGGCAACTTCAGTGCTTTTATGGTAGGAGATTGACACTTGCATAAATTGTTGGAGTGTCTCTTCTAACTTTGCAGTTCTTTCAGATAAAGAGGGTTGTGGTTGCCATTGTTGCTGTGATGGTCTATGGAATTGCCCAGCTTGCCCTTGACTCATACTTGGGTGAGAATTCCACCCTTGGTTAGTATTACCTGGACATAATTGATTACCTTGACACATAAAATTAACTTCCTCTTGGGTAGCTTCCGGCATAGCAAATTAACCATTAATATGATCTCCACCACACAACTCCCAAAGTTGTTGAAGTTGATAAACGTTCTGCAACTCCATGGGCAATTGTCAGATTTTCTTCATCAAAGTTTCCAGCTGTTGAGTCATAATCTTATTTTGTGCCAACAGAGCATCTTGAGATTGCAATTGTAGATCTCCTTTTTGTTGATGTTGAGTTCTTTCACTGTGCATCTCATTATCATTTGTAGCCATATTTTCAATCAAATCATAGCCTTCCTCTTGAGTCTTTCACTTGATATTACCTCCAGTTGAGGCATCTAACATCAATTTAGTCTACGAGCTCAGACCTCCAAGGAATAGAATGGCTACTATAGGATCATCGAAGCCATGTGTGGGTGTCTTTCTCAATAAGCCTTTAAATCGGTCCCATGCTTGACCTAATGTCTCATCCATGACCTGCCTGAAAGAAGAAATTTCTTGTTTACCTTTATTCACTTTTGATTGTGGGAAGTATTTGTTCAAAAACATTGCAATCACGACTTCCCACTCAGTAAAACTATTCTCTGGAAAAGAGTTCAACCACATCTTAGCATTGCCTCCCAAAGAGATAGGAAACAAGTGTTACCCATGAGGAGATTGATACTTTGAAGAAAAAAGATTTTGATGATGCTACAAGTGATAAAACTCGAAGAATCAAGTTATAATTGTTTTAAAAGCACTTTCGTAGTTTGCAACTATATTATGAAAGATTTCAACTTGTAAAGACTTAGAAATCTCGTATCTTTAAGTTAGTTACATATATAACCGATTATATGGTAGAAAAATCAATTATCATGAGGCTTCTTGAAAAACCACTTTTTCTTTGGAATAATCGATTATTACTTCAAATAAACGATTATCACTGGTCCTGATGAGAACTGCACAAGTCCTTCGAATAATCGATTGTTCCTCAGAATAATCAATTATCACTAATAATAATCGATTATCACCTGTAGTTGTAATCTGTCTTTTCACTTCAGACCAGTTGTCTATATATAGTTGTTTTTAAAACCCTTAGAAGCTTAACTCTGAGCTTTTTGAGAATACAATGTGATCGGAGGAAGTTCCAAAAAGCTAGTTCATTGCATTGCCTGGTCTCGTGAATAGGAGAAGCTCGCGCTTTGCGGGTCAACGGTCAGAGCGGTTCTCTTCGAGTTGGCAACATTGCTATTCTTCCAGTTCGTTGCTCGAAGGAAGACTGTTTCTACACTGTTCCGGTTCGTTGGTCGAAGCAAGCACCCTTCCGGTTCGTTCGTTGAAGGAAGGTTTTATCTTTCTATTTTATTCACCCTATTGTAAATCTGTGAAACTGATTTTTAGTGAAAACGTTAATCACTTTTTATAGTGAGTAACAACTGGACATAGAATCTTTTGATTCGAACTAGGATAAAAATTCTGTGTTGAATTTTTCTACTCCCTATACTCTTTATATTTCCATACATCAACTGTTCGATAAATTTTCTGTAAGAAAACTAATTTTATAAAGAATGGACCATCTTAACTTGAGTTTTGATCGAACAAGCTTTCCCCTATTCACTAATTTTATTCCGCTGCGCGAGTCGACGATACCGGTTGTCCTGATACCGGCAATTGGTATCAGAGCTTGCTTTGATATTCTTTCAAACTTTTGCGAAAATGGCCAGTCATCAAACTCAAGTGTATGCCGAAGGTGCTTCCATCAACAGACCACCACTTTTTACTAGTTATAACTATCCATTATGGAAAGTCATAATGGAAATATTTATGGGGTCTGTTGACAGAGGCATCTGGGAAGTTGTACAAAATGGTCCTTAGATTCCAAAAAGTATTGTTGATGGTGTAGAAGTAGAAAAATCATACTTTAACTGGACTGCTGAGGAAAATAGAAGAGCCCAATTTGATATTAAGGCTCGTAATATTATTTCATCTACTGTTGTACTTGATGAATTTTGTAGAATTTCAGTTTGTAAGATAGCACAGGAAATGTGGGAGGTCCTCAGAGTCACACATGATCAGATGAGGAAGCAAATCTCTATTTAATGGCACACTCAGAAGATGCTGGAAGCCAACTAAGTGACTCTAGTTTGGAGTCAAGTGATGAATTTGATTTACAAAAGGCATTTCTTGAATTATTAAATGAATCTAAAAAGCTAGATGCTACTCATAAAATTCAAAAAAATGATTTTAAGGATTTGCAAATTAAATATGAGAAAGCTTTAAATGAAGAAGTGGTATTAAGAAATAAAGTTTGTAATCTAGAAACTGAACTGTCTGAGTCTTGTGCAAATGAACAACTTGTTGAATGTTTATCTTGTAAGAGTCATATGTTTGATACTGACATTCTTGAAAATCTACTTGCAAAGGTTTCCAAGTCTAACTCAAATGCTAAAACTACTTTTAAAAGAAGCAATAATGATAGTAAGAACATACATCATTACAAAATGTCTAAAATTAAGAGAACTCGTAGAGCTTGGGTTGAAAAAGGGACTTTTGTGAAAACTAAAGTGCATGATGTTTGTTGTTTTTATTGCATGAAGCATGGTCATACGTTAAACAAATGCAACATCAAACATTTTGGAATTCCAAATCGGAAATATGCATGGGTTAAAGTTAAGAAATGATGTTTGATTGTATGAACTAACCCCAAGGACCCATAATAAGATTAGGGACCTAAATTCTTGCTCAACTTGTTTTACAGGAACCTACTAAGTCAAAGAAGTCATTGTGGTATCTTGACAGTGGTTGTTCAAGACACATGACTGGTGACAAGAAAAGGTTCATCTCATTTGAGAAAAAGAAGCAAGGATTTGTAACATATGGGGATAACAACAAAGGTAGAATCATTGGAATCGGAGACATTAGAGGAGGAAACACCTTGACAATAAAAGACGTTCTATATGTTGAAGGTCTCAAACACAATCTCCTAAGTATAAGCCAATTATGTGACAAGGGTCTCAAGGTAACTTTTGAAAGCGATAAATGCACTGTATACTTTAAGAATTCATCTGATATTGCTTTGCAAGTTGTTAGACATAATAACATTTACTTGATTGATATTGAAAGTGCATCTAGTCATAGTATAACATGTTTAGTTGCTAAAGAGGAAATACCTTGGCTATGGCATAAAAGGGCTGCACACATACATATGCAACATTTGAACAAATTGATCTCAAAAGATCTTGTTATTGGTTTGCCTAAATTGAAGTTTGAAAAAGATAAATTATGTTCTGCATGTCAAAAGGGAAAACAACCAAATCATCTTTTTCATCCAAAAGCATGATTTCTACATCTAATCCTTTAGAACTTTTGCATATGGACTTGTTTGGTCCATCTAGAATTAAAAGTTTTGGTGGAAACTACTATGCTCTTGTGATTGTTGATGATTACACTAGATTTACTTAGACATTCTTTTTAACCTTGAAAAGTGAATCTTTTAAAGCATTCAAATCTTTTGCAAAACGTGTTCGAAATGAAAAGGACTTGAAAATCAAAACATTGAGAAGTGATCACAGTGGTGAATTTGAAAATGAATCATTTGAAAAATTGTGAAGAACATGAAATTGCTCATAACTTTTCTGCACCTAGAACTCCCCAACAAAATGGTGTTGTTGAAAGGAAAAATATATCATTAGAAGAATTAGCTAGGACTCTTTTGAACGAATCTAATGTGCCAAAATATTTTTGGGCTGATGTAGTTAGTACTGCTTGTTATGTGCTAAATAGGATGCTTATTAGGCCTATTCTTAAATTAACCCCCTATGAATTGTTAAATGGTAGAAAACCGAATGTGTCTCACTTTGGATGCAAATGTTTTGTTTTGAATAATGGTAAGGATAATCTAGGTAAATTTGATGCTAAATCTGATGAAGCAATCTTCTTAAGTTACTCTTTAACTAGAAAAGCATATAGAGTGTTCAATAGAAGAACCTTAATAATTGAAGAATCAATACATGTTGTCTTTGATGAAATTGTGGACCTTGAGGTGAACCCTCTTGAGTTAAATAAACCAATTGCAGATGATGAGGATTATTTGAGAGAAGCTCTTGAAGAGATGTACCTAAATGAAAACTATTCACCAGAGACTCAAATTGAACAACAAGAAGTTGATCCCAAGAGTTATCAACAACCAAGAGGACTTTTGTTGGACAACATCATTGGATACATATCAAAAGGGGTAACTGCTCGACGCAATCTTAATAATTTTTGCTTAGCTGTAGATTTTGTGTCTTAGATAGAACCCAAGAATATAAAGGAAGCTCTTCAAGATGACAAGTGGTGCATAACAATGCAAGAAGAGCTGAATCAATTTGAAAGGAATGATGTTTGGGAACTCATTCCTAAACAAGATGATTATCAAGTCACGGGAGCAAAATGGGTCTTCAGAAACAAGCTTGATGAAGATGAAAACATCATAAAAACAAGGCAAGGCTTACTGCAAAAGGCTACTGTCAAGAGGAAGGTGTAGATTATGATGAAACCTATGCCCCGGTAGCCAAGCTAGAAGCAATTAGATTGTTACTTGCTTATACATCCTTGATGAAATTTAAATTATATCAAATGGATGTGAAAAGTGCATTTTTGAATGGTTTTATTAAATAAGAAGTATATGTTAGTCAACCTCCTAGATTTGAGGATTTTAAATATCCTAATCATGTTTATAAATTGAAAAAGGCATTGAATGGTCTTAAATAGGCACCTAGGTCTTAGTATGAAAGACTTAGTACCTTCTTGATTGAAAATGATTTTTCTAGAGGTAAGATTGATTCAACCTTATTTATTAAGAAAGTAGGAAAAAACATCTTGATTGTTCAAGTGTATGTAGATGATATTATATTTGGATCTAATGATGATTCATTGTGTGAGAGTTTTGCAAATATAATGCAAGGTGATTTTGAGATGTCTATGATGGGTGAGCTTAATTTCTTCTTAGGATTGCAAATAAAGCAAATGGATGAGGGAACTTTTGTCTCCCAAACTAAATATTGTAGAGAAGTACTTAAGAATTTTGGTATGGATACTTGTAAGGAAGTCAATACCCTATGGCTACTTCTTACTACTTAGATAAGGATGAATCTAGTGAAGAAGTAAATCAAACCATGTTTAGAGGAATGATAGGCTCTCTACTGTATCTAACTGCTAGTAGACCAGACATTATGCAAAGTGTATGTATGTGTGCTAGGTACCAAGCAAATCCTAAGGAATCTCACTTAACTGCTGTCAAAAGGATTCTGAAATACCTTAAAGGGACCACCTCATTTGGACTTTGGTATCCCTTCGATTCTTCACCTAGCTTAATAGGATATTCTGATGCAGATTATGGTGGCTGTAAAATTGATAGGAAAAGTACTAGTGGAACCTATCACTTTCTAGGTTGTTCTTTAGTGTCTTGGCACTCAAAGAAACAAGTGTGTGTAGCCTTGTCTACCACTGAAGCTGAATACATTGTCGCTAGCAATCAAATTCTATGGATGAAACAACAATTGGAGGACTTTGATATCTTCCTTGATCACATACCTCTGAAATGTGACAACACTAGTGCTATCAACAAAACCAAGAACCCCATAATGCACTCAAGAACTAAGCACATTGAGATTAGACATCATTTCTTAAGAGACCATATTCAAAAGGGAGACTGCCAAATATAATACATTGATACTTTACATCAATTAGCAGATATCTTTACAAAAGCTCTGTCTAAAGATAGATTCTTTGAACTTAGAAGAGAGTTAGGAGTGATAGACATGTCTTAAATTTAAGATTTCTGAAATTTTAGCATTTTTCGTAAACTTAGTGTTTTTAATCGATTATCATAAGAGCATAATCGATTATTCTTGGCTTTTGAGAAAGTCTCTAATCGCAAACAATCAATTATCCCATGAAATAATCGATTATCCTAACTCAAACCCAAAACTGGGTATTCAAGAACAATTAATCAATTATCATACAATTTCTGGAAAATGACTTTTGAATAGATAATCGATTATCACGTGACCAGTTTCAGAAAAAAAGTCGTTGCAGCGAATTCTAACGGCCATAAAACGGCTAAAAACGGCTAGTTTCTCGATTTCTCTTATAAATAGCCTCCTACTGGTGCTGGTCCTTCTCACATGCCTTCCTCTTCCTCACTAGCAATGGAGGATCACTTTGAAAACCTGTCTAAATAGCTGGAAGATACGCATCTTGCTCAACAAGCTCACTTTGAACAAATATATGAGTGGCAAAAAAATCATGAAGAATATGTGATTAACCAGTCCAACGACTTGGACACTCGTCTTGGAAACATTGAAAATCACTTCAATCTTCAACCTCCAAAAAGACCACCCAGTCCGGAGTTTTAATATTAGGACTTTATGTTAGTTTGCTTGATTGTTTGTTTGTTTTGATTTCCTACGCTTTTTCCAAATGCTCATGTCATCTTTTTTACTAAAATTGTAATTCCACTTTTCATGAATAAAATGCCTTCTTGTTCTAGTGCTTACATTCTTTTAGAAAGGGGGAGCTCCTATTAAGGGGGGGCATTTTTATTAATCTTTTTGCTTATGATCAAAAAGGGGGAGAAGAATCAACTTAGTTGTTGCTAACCTGTTTTTGTTGTCTGTTAGTTTGTATTTTATGCAGATAAACCAAAGTTGCTTTTAAACAAGTAATTTTTTATCATCATCAAAAAGGGGGAGATTGTTACCAATGAGAGCAATGGTACTTTGAATATAAAGGATTTTGATGATGCTGCAAGTGATAAAACTCATAGAATCAAGTTATAATTGTTTTAAAAGCACTTTCGTAGTTTGCAAATGTATTAGGAAAGATTTCGACTTGTAAACACTTAGAAATCTCGTATCTTTAAGTTAGTTACTTATATAATCGATTATATGGTAGAATAATCGATTATCATGAGGCTTCTTGAAAAACCACTTTTGCTTTAGAATAATCGATTATTACTTCAAATAATCGATTATCACTGGTCCTGATGAGAACTTCACAAGTCTCTGGAATAATCGATTGTTCCTCAGAATAATCGATTATCAATTTTTGAAAATCCCTACAATGGACTTAAATAATCGATTATCACTAACAATAATCGATTATCACTGGCATTTGTAATCTGGCTTTTCACTTCAGACCAATTGTCTATATATAGTTGTTTTTATTCTACAACGGACTTAAACTCTGAGCTTTTTGAGAATACAGGGTGATCTGAGGAAGTTCCAAAAACCTAGTTCATTGCATTTCCTGGTCTCTTGAATAGGAGAAGCTCGCGCTTTGTGGGTCAAAGGTTGGAGCGGTTCTTTTCGAGTTGGCAGCGCTGTTGTTCTTCGAGTTTGTTGTTCGAAGGAAGACTGTTTCTGCACTATTCCAGTTCGTTGGTCAAAGGAAAGTGTAGATTGATCGCTTCTGATTCGTTGGTCGAAGGAAGCACCCTTTTGGTTCGTTCGTTGAAGGAAGGTTTTATCTTTCTTTTTTATTCTCCCTATTGTAAATTTGTGAAACTTATTTTTAGTGAAAACGTTAATCACTTTTTATAGTGATTAACAACTGAACGTAAAATCTTTTGATTCGAACCAGGATAAAAATTTTGTGTTGAATTTTTCTACTCCCTACACTCTTTATATTTCCGTACATCAACTGTTCGATAAATTTTCTCTAAGAAAACTAGTTTTATAAAAAACAGACCATCTTAACTTGAGTTGTGATCGAACACGCTTTCTGCTATTCGCTAATTTTATTCCGCTGTGCGACTCGATGATACCGGTTGTCCTGATACCGACAATTGGTATCAAAGCTTGCTTTGATATTCTTCCAAACTTTTGCAAAAATAGCCGGTCATCAAACTCAAGTGTATGCTGAAGGTGCTTGATAAACAAGTTTTTTATCCTCGAAAACGGAGTCGAAAACTTGTTAAGACCTCGGCAAGTGTGACCGAATCGTATCAAGTAATAATAAAATGATAAGACCAAGTATCGTTTCCCAAAGGACTCACGGCTTAGACAGTTATGTGATTTCTTGATTATCTAAGACTTGTAAAACCAATTCTTTGAGATTTTAATGCAAATACTAAAAATTAAATATGAATGCATGTATTGATGAATTGGACAAAAGAAGCAAAACGTGATTGAAATATATGGAATGATAAGTTGTTGGGAGTTTTCAATTCATCCTATCCACTCTCATGTATTCAAGAATTCAACTTTCTTCATTAATGTTAATGCCACTTTCTAATTTACCTTAAACCCAATGTCTTGGTGAAGAAAGCCTAATCCTAATCACTAGTTTACAATGTCTTGTCTCCCTAGAAATTATCCATGCATTACATAGCACAAAGTCTTAAAGGCAACCAACCATCATATCCCTATGTCTAGGCAATACTACTAGTGGAAGAGATTTCCTAGATCTAGATTTCCCCGTATGTGTCCATATCGACAAAATCAATAATCATGCAATAGAATGAGTTAAACAAAGCATGCATTGAGCAAAGAGGAAAAACCCTAACTATTAATGAAAGAAAGCATATATTATGGATAACCAATTCAATACATGAGAGTTTCAAAGGATTACATTGATTCCCCAACAACAATAAGTTTAGTTCACCATAATCATGGTGCAAATCCTTAAATAGGGCTGAATTGGATCACGGGCCAACGTCGTTGGCGCTTAGTGCCCTAAATGGGGGCAAGCGAATGAAACTACAAGAAAAATGGCGCTTAGCGCCCCTCAAAGGGCGCCCAAGCGGTGTATGGGAGAAAGCTGGCACTCAACACCCTTAATGGGGTGCCTAGGCACCTAAGGTAAAAAGTTGACGCTCAACGCCCATAATGGGGCACACAGGTGCCCTGCGTGACCTCCTGTGTTCCTTTTCTGATGCTTTAACTTTCCCTCTTGAATTCCAACCCCTTCATAATTTTTCTCTTCTTACACAGAGAGAAAAGACATCAGTCCAACTGAAAGACACAAGGATTACTACTAGACATGACTAAGAGTACATAAGCACAAGCAAGGCACACTCAAAACCTACAGGATTCCTAAGGAAAGAACTGTTAGAATCGCTGCAGCGGAATTGTTAGCGTGGAATAACAAACCAAGAGGGTTTTTAATACGAACGTGTGCCTTTTAATTTCTACTCAATTAAACTAACCAAGATAATAATAAAGACAAATAAGGAGAGTAAGGTTGAGAGAAATTTGCACAGATGATTTTATCCTGGTTCGGATCTTACCAATCCTACGTCCAGTCGCTTATCTCAAACAAGATAAACCTTTTTCACTAACACAAAACAATTACAAATTACAATCACAAAGAAACACAATTTGTAAAAGTTTAGAAACCACCTCTCTTGAAACCACAAGAGATGAACCTACACCTCCTTTGAATCTTCACAAAGGATGAACACCTCCTCCGAATACTTCACGAAGGATGAACTTCCTCTTCCGAACACCTCCTCAGACACACCAAGGATGAACCGGCTATTTCCTCTGTCACCGTAGCAGCACTTCACCAGCTCCACAGACACGAGTTTCACAAGCCGAACAAGAACACACAAGTCTCAATGATTTCTGAGTACTAGAGCACAAGGGAAGAGTTGTTTTTGAGATAAACAGAGAGCCAATTTATAGACTCAGCCAAATACTCTTCCATTCTTCGAAAACGGGCCATCTAACGCATTTAATCGATTAACACAAGTATTAATCGATTAAAATGAGTACAACGACTAGTTTTTCAAATCTGAAATCCCCAACGGTCAGCTTTAATCGATTAAAATGTATTTTTATCGATTAGCTAATAGATTAAAACAAGTTTTAATCTATTAAAACAGAAAAGGTTGAGTTTTCAGCTTTTACTCGTTTTAATCGATTAAAACAGTGCGATTTTGACTCAGGACATTAATTATATAATATAAAATTACATGTGATGGACAAATTTGTAAGCACCAAAATATGATGTCACAAACTTGTTTCACAATCGGCAAGTATGACCGAATCGTTTCAAGTAATAAACTTGGTAAGACCAAGTATCGTTCTCCCAAAGGACTCACGGCCTAGTTTAGTTATGTGATTTGTTGATTAGCTAAGACTTAAGAACACAATAATTGAAGTTTAATATGCAAAGACGAAAATTAAATATGTATGCATGAATTGATCAATGACAAAGACAAAAGATAAACACTTTCAAGGAAATATATGAATGAATATGTTGTTGGGGGTCAATTTCATCTCATCCACTCTCATATATTTTAGGAATTCAACATTCAAATCATCATTGTTAATGCCACTCTCTAATGTACCATTCTAGATGGCTTCTCCCTAATCAAATAGTTCATACAATTCCTAGCATTCCTAATGATTAGTTCATGAGTGCAGGAGCTTAAAGGCAACCAATATAATATTGTCAGTATAATATTGGGAGAAATTCCCCGGATCTAGATTTCCCCGTACGTGTCCGTATCAACAAAACCAATAATCATGCATTAGAATGAGTTAAACAATGCAAGCATTGAGCAAAGAGGAAAAACCCTAACTAATGATGAAAGAAAGCATATGTCTTAATTCAAAGATGTACTCAACAAATCCATATATGAGAGCTTCAAGAGATTACTTTGATTCCCCAACAAACATACAAGGTTTAGTTCACCATATTCATGGTGAACCTAGATGAATTACAATGAAAGTATGAAAGAATAAACCCAATAAAGGTGAAGAGGTAGCCTGAGCATCCAAGATCCTCCTTCAAAGGGGTGAAAGAGAGAGTGTTTGCCTCGTTTCTGCCAAAGATGCCTAACTATAGGACGTGCAAGTCCTTATATACTAATCTAGAGTTACAAAAGATTACAAAAGTCCAAGCCCAAAAAGTGCCGCTCAGCGGTATTTACCGCTCAGCGGTGATTGCGCGTCTTCTTTCTTCCCCTCAGCGGCCATTTTGCCCCTCAGCGGTTCCAACGTCACCTCTTGAGTGCCGCTCAGCGGTAGTTTGCCGCTGAGCGGTGCCTTCGACTTCTCCTTTTTGCACTCTTTCTTGTCTTTTCTAATGTCCTCTCTCTTATTCTTCACTTCTTTTACCAAATTCACCTCAAAACCTGCACAAAAACACTTAAATCAAGCATAAACCTGTCCAGCTCTCTTATTTCTGAAAATATAAACAAAAGGCATGATTTCAAGCTAGTTTCTAAGTCTAAAGGTTGCTTTTAGTATCAACTTTAAGCATGAAAATAACAGTTTTTCAACTGTTATCACAACCCCAAACTTAGAACTTTGCTTGTCCTCAAGCAAATAAAATGTAACTCCATCTCCAACCAATTCATATGATGGTTCACTCATTCAAAATCCTCTTTTCAAGATAAGTAATAACTTCACTCAAACTTAAGACCAAGAGTTCAATCAAGATGTGCACATGCTTTAGTGTTCACAAAGTCATTTAAATTCCAACAAATGCTATTTTTCATGAATGATCAATCAATTAAGCATGGATGTTCATGTGCTTATGGAATATTTCCTCACTAGGTAAAGTGTTTCACTCAACACACAAGTGTATAAGAGGTAAAGTGTTTCACTCATTCACTCCACTATCACAATGTCACATGAATCAACTTTGCCTTTCATTTAACCACAATCAAATACATTCACAAGCATGCATCATCACAAGGACTTTTCAATGGCTTATAATGTGGTTGGGCTAACAAGAAAATTGGTTTTTCTGGATCACAAAATCCTTGAGTTAAGAGAATCATAACAACACAATCTTCTTATTCATTCCCAACTTTCTTTTGCCTTTGCTTTTGCATTTGCATTGAGCTTTGCTTCTTTTTTTTTTCTTTTCTTTGCATATTCTTACTTTTTAGCTCTTAGCTCAATGCTTTTTCCTTTTTCATGTTTCCCCAATAACCCCAAACTTGAACATTTAACAATACCACACAAGATCTTCTACTTAACTCAAGGTAAAGATTTTCAATCAAGGGTGTTCAGTGTATATTTAAGGCTAAGGGTTCAACGGATAGAACACAACGTGTTCTCTTTTAGAAGGCTAACTTTATGAATTTGGCCAATAAAAAAGGGTTTCAAAAACACGGCCTTTGATCATATGATGCAAAACAAGCAATTGATTCAATCATAGAAAACCTGGGCAAAGTCATTCATGCTTTCAAAGTAATAGCATTCAACAATAACAACTCTGGAGCTCAAAACCTCACATATAAGCTCATTCACATTTGACCTACACATCCTGCTTAATTTCACAATCACAATCATGATATTATGCATTTGTTCACAAAGCTTGTGAATCACCTGTATAAGCATTTTAATGTGCACATCATCTCAACATCAATCAATCATAAGCATCATTCAGCATTACTTATCACACAATCACAGTTAATAGCAAACCATCATAACAAACCAGGTGTTCAATAGAGTACATCAAACCCTAATCTAAAAACAAAAACAAAAACAAATAAGTTCAGAAAACTTAAACCACAAAAGCATAATCATATGATAGCATTCATCAGTAAATGCTATCTCAGCTCCTCATCAGTCCGAGCTCTCTGTATCTTCCTCTTCCTCTTCATCATCATCTTCATCAAATGCATCCTCCTCCTCAGCTTCATCTTCATCCATGTCTCGGGCTGAAGCTTCAGCTGCTTCAGCTCCTCCATGCCATGGTTCTTCTGGCCAAGCTACCACATTATGGAATTCATCCATAGTCCACCTGTGTGCTGGAGGGGTATCATACATCCCCACTATCATCTCACCCGTGGCCACCTGCCCTCTGTGGATGGACTGCAACTGAGCACCTATAAGAGACATATACATGTCCCTCATCTGGAATGGTTCTGCCTCATGAGTATCAGCAGAAGTCCTGCTCTGTGCTGGCCTTCTCTCTCTACGAGCCTGGCGTGGTGGCACTGGCTGGGCTGCCTCCTCACCTCCACAGTACTGTCTGTAATAGGCCTCATCTATAGCTTTTCTTGGCCTCTCAAATGGTGGAACAGAAGTGTCTACCCCAGCTAGCTTGCAAAGGTGAGTGATCAAAGAAAGATGTCCCAGTGGTGCTTTGTTGTTTGAGGTGTTAGCACACACACTAATCTCATCAGCTATCACCTGCCCAATATTAACATTCAAGTTTCTGATAGCACAGTAGATGAAGAGTGCCCTGCTGAGAGTAATATCTGACACATGTGAACATGGCTGAATGTTGGCATGAGAAAATGCCATCCAATACTTTGCAAGAGGAGTCAAATCTGTCCTCCTAATATTAACCACTGAGCCAGATCTATTCCTTTGGAAGTGTCCTCCAGGTATGCACAATACTCTCTCAACATCCTCAAAGTCAGCACCTTCCTCCATGCTAAGAGCAAACTGGCATTGCTCACCAGCCCACACAGTATCCAGAAAGTTATTGATGGAGTCAGGATCATACCTGATAGCATGGCCTCTAACATAGCCCAAATAATTCTCAGCTGGATAATCACCAATCTTCTTTGCATTGGTGTAGAATTCTTTCACCACAGCTATGTTGGCAGGTGATGGATAAGTGGCTAGCTTCCCCCAATCATTCCCTAACACTTGCTCTCCAAATTGAGGAGCAAAGTTAGGTATCATTCCAACCTTTCTCTCCATTAGAAGTCTCCTGTCCTGAACCACCCTAAAGTGCTTCTCATGTTTCCTAGAGAGGAACCTGCCATTATGGGGCTGCTCTGGTTCCTTTTCCTTTCTCTTGGTTGCCATGGTTTTCAATCTCTTTCCTGAAGAGGATGCCATTCCTGCATTCAAACATAAATCCAAAACCACAGAACATGATGTTAATCATTAGTAAACACAAAACAAAACTCCTTTTGAAGCTAAACCACCGCTGAGGGCCAGAATTTCCCCTCAGCGCCACCAGTGCCACATTCAAACACGCAACAAACCAGAAAAAGCAAATCTGGCAGAGTGCCGCTCAGCGGTAAATGCCGCTCAGCGGTGATCTGCAGATTTTTGCAAATCTCGTTTTTAAACTGTCCTAACTCCACCCAAATGCAATTTTCAGTTTTCCAGTTCATAATCAAGCAGTTTAATCGGTTCAAACATCAAATATATCATCAAATCATGCATAGAAATCAAAACCCCTAAATATTCATGCTTTGACAATCACAGTCAATTTCAAGAACCCTAGAATGAACAAAATGCATTTTACTTACTTGGGTGGAGATGCTAGATGATATGAGAATGCTTCCAAACTAGAATGCTCTCTTCCAACCCCAAACTTTGATAGCACACTAGTGTAAAAGTGAGTGGAAGAGAAATTTTCTAAAGAGGGAAGAGTAAAAAGATGTGGGAATCCTAAGAGGAGATATGTGGGAGTCTTAATGCAGAGAAGAGCTTGAAAGAATATACAAACGCGCAGCTTAGGGTTTAAAAATACCCCAATGGGCTCGGGTTCCGCTAAGGGGAACTTAAGCCCATCTGCGATAGTACCGCTCAGCGGTAATTGCCGCTCAGCGGCACTTTCGTGATGTGCCCTTCTCCTTCTTTTCTTGACCTACGTGCCTTCCTAGCATACCCCTCATAGGTTCCCTGCAATTCAATGTTAAAAATGCTTATGCAAATCCTAAAAATAAACAAACAGAAAACAATCAATCAACTGGGTTGCCTCCCAGGTAGCGCTTGTTTAACGTCACGAGCCTGACCCAAAATCCACCAACACCCATCAGTAGGTGTTTCAAATTTACCAGCACCCATCAGTAGGTGCAAAATCTTCTCACCAACACCCATCAGTAGGTGTTACAAACTTAGTATCCTTCAGTAGATACTTAACCACCTAGCATCCTTCAGTAGATGCTAAATCCAACAAAATAATGTCCAGAATAATGTTCACAAATTACAAATTATAAAACCAAATCAAAAGTTTGTAAATCTACTGGGTTGCCTCCCAGCAAGCGCTTCTTTAATGTCATTAGCTTGACCCAGTAAAGCTCAAGTTCCTTCTTCTTTTTCTTCTTCTTCCTACTGAACTTCTTCAGAAATTTGATCAAACCAGGAACCTGTTGCAGTGTCTCAATCATAGGAACTTTAATCTCCAATTTCTTGAAGATTTCCATGAAGCACTTAAATTTCTTTTCCTTCCTATGATTCTTCTTTAGATGAGGATGTGATTTTTCATGTGATTTCTTCTTCTTTCCTCTCATCTTCTTTTTCTTCCTTTTTCTCTCCCTAAATTTTCTCTTTTTCTCTTCTTTTATTTTTTTCTTCCTTTCTCTTTTTCTCCTCAACTTCTTTATCTTCACACAAATTTTCTTTCTCTCTTCTCTCTCAACCAATTCTTTTTCTTTTTCTTCATCTTTATCTTTCTCACTCAACTCTTCTTTCTCTTTTCTCTCTACCCTTTCCTCATCTCCCTCTAATTTTTCCTCATCAAGAATCTTGTCACTTTCAGTGATAATGACTTGCCCTTCCTCCTTAAGGTTAACATCAGTATTAACATCATCATTTAATATCTGACTAATGTGACGAAGTTGCATCTCCATTCTTTTACATGATTCTTCAATGCTTTTCTGAGTAGAGTCGGAATTTTTCAAAAATCGTTGAAGGGTGTCCTCCAACCTATCCAAACTTCCTGATAGAAAGGGTTGTTGCTGCCATTGTTGTTGTGGTTGGTTCTCAAATTGTCCAGCAGCTTGCCAAAATTGGCTTTGATCCATGCTTGAGTGAGGTTCCCACCATTGGTTGAGATTACTTTGGTAGAATTGAGTGCCCCTATAGTTAAACTCTTGACCAAATTGCATTCTGCAGACATTAGGCACAAAACCCTAAAAACAATTGTTAGCACAAAAAGATAGAGAAAAGAAAAAAAATCAAAGGATATAATTGAAAAGATAAGAAGATAGGAAATAAAAACAGAAAAATAAAAACATAAAATAAACTAAAATAAAATAAAATACAAACAGAAAATAAAATAAAATAAAATAAAAAATAATCTAATCAAATAAAATTAAATCAAATAAAAACCGAAAAATAAAAAACAGAAAATAAAAACAGAAAACAGAAAAACAGAAAACAGAAAAAATAAAATAAAATCAAATAAAATACAAACTGAAAAATATAAACAGAAAAATAAAATAAAAATAAAAATTCGAAATTTAAAATAAAATAATAATAAAAAAAATAAGTCAAAGTATGACCGAATCGTTTCAAGTAATAAACTTGGTAAGACCAAGTATCGTTCTCCCAAAGGACTCACGGCCTAGTTTAGTTATGTGATTTGTTGATTAGCTAAGACTTAAGAACACAATAATTGAAGTTTAATATGCAAAGACGAAAATTAAATATGTATGCATGAATTGATCAATGACAAAGACAAAAGATAAACACTTTCAAGGAAATATATGAATGAATATGTTGTTGGGGGTCAATTTCATCTCATCCACTCTCATATATTTTAGGAATTCAACATTCAAATCATCATTGTTAATGCCACTCTCTAATGTACCATTCTAGATGGCTTCTCCCTAATCAAATAGTTCATACAATTCCTAGCATTCCTAATGATTAGTTCATGAGTGCAGGAGCTTAAAGGCAACCAATATAATATTGTCAGTATAATATTGGGAGAAATTCCCCGGATCTAGATTTCCCCGTACGTGTCCGTATCAACAAAACCAATAATCATGCATTAGAATGAGTTAAACAATGCAAGCATTGAGCAAAGAGGAAAAACCCTAACTAATGATGAAAGAAAGCATATGTCTTAATTCAAAGATGTACTCAACAAATCCATATATGAGAGCTTCAAGAGATTACTTTGATTCCCCAACAAACATACAAGGTTTAGTTCACCATATTCATGGTGAACCTAGATGAATTACAATGAAAGTATGAAAGAATAAACCCAATAAAGGTGAAGAGGTAGCCTGAGCATCCAAGATCCTCCTTCAAAGGGGTGAAAGAGAGAGTGTTTGCCTCGTTTCTGCCAAAGATGCCTAACTATAGGACGTGCAAGTCCTTATATACTAATCTAGAGTTACAAAAGATTACAAAAGTCCAAGCCCAAAAAGTGCCGCTCAGCGGTATTTACCGCTCAGCGGTGATTGCGCGTCTTCTTTCTTCCCCTCAGCGGCCATTTTGCCCCTCAGCGGTTCCAACGTCACCTCTTGAGTGCCGCTCAGCGGTAGTTTGCCGCTGAGCGGTGCCTTCGACTTCTCCTTTTTGCACTCTTTCTTGTCTTTTCTAATGTCCTCTCTCTTATTCTTCACTTCTTTTACCAAATTCACCTCAAAACCTGCACAAAAACACTTAAATCAAGCATAAACCTGTCCAGCTCTCTTATTTCTGAAAATATAAACAAAAGGCATGATTTCAAGCTAGTTTCTAAGTCTAAAGGTTGCTTTTAGTATCAACTTTAAGCATGAAAATAACAGTTTTTCAACTGTTATCAACATGGAATCAAAACTACTAAAAAACTAAGTCCTAGACACTAAACTACAATTATTACAAAAGCTTTCCATAGCAATACAAGTCTTCATAACATCTTGAATCTTGATTTCTCTTGACTTGATTTGGACATCATCAAAACTTCATCTTCATCATTTTGCTAACAAGAACTGCTCTGATACCTTTAATGTAACATCCCAAAATATAGTATGAACTATAACAGAGAGTCATCACATACATGATAAGGTAGAACACTTATTCAACTAAAATATAAAGTATTACCTTTACAGTTATCCAAAAACAACTATAAATTTAAAGCTTTATATACATACTAAAGGATACTCAAAACTATATACAAAATTCTACGAAACTACTACTCCGCAACATCACCTCCATCCAATGCTTGCTCTAGAGATACCTCTTCTTCCGCTACTCACACCCAAAGGATGATCATTGCAGAAGGAAGAACACCAAATACATACAAAACACAGGCACACAACAGTGTAAGCAAGTTTAAACAACAATTAATCATATATTCATTTAATAAGCTTCATACAATCATATTATTCATTCACATCACATAAACTCTTCACACATGATACCACAGTGACTTTGACTGTTCGGACTTAGAATGATTTTCGAGCTATGGCGGGTCGTGCACTCGTGGTGGCTTCTATGCGAGAACCCCATACCCCTCACATAGCGTCCCAGCTCGCTATGCGAGAACCTCAGACAGTGGGTCAGGCTCCCTAAACACTCGTAGAGCGAAACCCATTCGTTGTTCGAATAAAATGAATAATAGTCCCAAAACCCAACTAGAGAGCAACCCTCTTGATAACAGTTGAAAAACTATTATTTTCATGCTTAAAATTTATACTAAAAGCATCCTTTAACACTTAGAAACTAGCTTGAAATCATGCTTTTGGTCATATTTTTAGAAATAAGAGAGCTAGACAGGTTTATGCTTGATTTCAGTGTTTTATGCAGGTTTTAAGGTGAATTTGGTGAAAGAAGTGAAGAAGGATAGAGATGGAATCAGAAAAGACATCAAAAAGTGCAAAAGGAGAGGTCGCAACTACCGCTCAGCGGCCTAGTTTAGTTGTGTGGTTTGTTGATTAGCTAAGACTTAAGAACGAAATAATTGGATTGTATTATGCAAAAGACGAAAATAAACATGTATGCATGAGGTTTTGATCAATGGCAAAAGCAAAAGACAAGCACTTTCAATGGAATATATGGATGATTATGTTGTTGGGGGTCAATTTCATCTTATCCACTCTCATATATTTTAGGAATTCAACATTCAAATCATCATTGTTAATGCCACTCTCTAAAGTACCTTTCAAGAAGGCTTCTCCCTAATTACGAGTTCATACAATTCCTAGCATTCCTAATAATTAGTTCATCAAGTGCAGGAGCTTAACGACAACCAATATAATATTGGGAGAGATTCCCCGGATCTAGACTTCCCCGTACGTTCCCGTATCGACAAAATCAATAATCATGCATTGAATGAGTTAAATAAAGAAAGCATTAAGCAAAGAGGAAAAACCCTAACTAATGATGAAAGAAAGCATAAATCTTAGGTTAAGATGCAAGCATAAATTCCATATATGAGAGCTTCAAAAGATTACATTGATTCCCCAACAAACATACAAGGTTTAGTTCACCATATTCATGGTGAACCTAGATGAACAATAATGAAAGAATGAAGGATAAAACCCTAGAAAGGTGAAGAGGTAGCCTGAGCATCCAAGATCCTCCTTCAAAGGGGTGGAAGAGAGAGTGTTTGCTTCGTTTCTGCCAAAGATACAAACCCTAGGACGTCCTAAAGCTTATATACTATTCTAAAATTACAGAAAATCTAGGCCCAAGCCCATAAGTGTACCGCTCAGCGGTAAAGTACCGCTCAGCGGTGAGTGCGCGTCTTGTTTCTTCCCCTCAGCGGCAATTTTGCCCCTCAGCGGACCTCCCGTGACTTACTGAGTGCCGCTCAGCGGTAAAGTGCCGCTCAGCGGTGACTTCGGCTTCTCCTTTTGCACTCTTTGATGTCTTTTCTCATTCCATCTCTCTCCTTCTTCACTTTTTTCACTAAATTCACCTTAAAACCTGCACAAAAACACTGAAATCAAGCATAAACCTGTCCAGCTCTCTTATTTCTGAAAATATGGATAAAAACATGATTTCAAGCTAGTTTCTAAGTATAAAGGTTGCTTTTAGTGTCAATTTTAAGCATGAAACAGTTTTTCAACTGTTATCACAACCCCAAACTTAGAACTTTGCTTGTCCTCAAGCAAACAAGATGTAACTCAATCTTCAACCAATTCATATGATGGTTCACTCATTCAAAAATCCTCTTCTTCAAGATAAGTAAAAACTTCAATCAACCTTATGACCAAGAGTTTAATCAAGATGTGCACATGCTTTAGTGTCACAAAGTCATTTAAATGCCAACAAATGCTATTTTTCATGAATGATCAATCAACTAAGCATGGATGTTCATGTGCTCATGGAATATTTCCTCACTAGGTAAAGTGTTTCACTCACACTCAAGTGTATAAGAGGTAATCACTCATTCACTCTACTATCACAATGTCACATGAATCAACTTTGCCTTTCATTTTACCACAATCAAAAACATTCACAAGCATGCATCATCATAAGGACTTTTCAATGGCTTATAATGTGGCTGGGCTAACAAGAAAATTGGTTTTTTTGGATCACAAAATCCTTGAGTTAAGAGAGTCATAACAACACAATTATTATTATTCTTCCCAACTTGCCTTTGCATTTGCATTGAGCTTTGTTTCTTTTTCTTTTCTTTTCTTTTTCTTTTTCTTTGCATATTCTTACTTTTTTAGCTCTTAGCTCAATGCTTTTCCTTTTTCATATTTTCCCAACAACCCCAAACTTGAACATTTATCAATACCACACAATATCTTCCACTTAACTCAAGGTAAAGATTTTCAATCAAGGGTTTCAGTGTATGTTCAAGGCTAAGGGTTCAAAGGATAGAACACAAAGTGTTCTCTTTTTGTGGGCTAACTTTATGAATTTGGCCAATAAAAAAGGGTTCCAACAAACGACCTTGATCACATGATGCAAAACAAGCAATTGATTCAATCATAGAAAACCTGGGCAAAATCATTCATGTTTCCAAAGTAATAGCATTCAACAATAACAACTCTGGAGCTCAAAACCTCACATATAAGCTCATTCACATTTGACATACACATCCTGCTTAATTTCACAATCACAATCATGATATCCTGCATTCGTTCACAAAGCTTGTGAATCACCTGTATAAGCATTTTAATGTGCACATCATCTCAACATCAATCAATCAATAAGCATCATCAAGCATTACTTATCAAACAATCACAGTTAATAGCAAACCATCACACAAACCAGGTTTCCAATAGAGTACATCAAACCCTAATCTAAAAGCAAAAACAAATAAGTTCAGAAAACTTAAACCAACAAAAGCATAAGCATATGATAGCATTCATCAGTAAATGCTATCTCAACTCCTCATCAGTCTGAGTTGTCCTCTATATCTTCCTCTTCCTCCTCATCTTCATCATCTTCAAATGCATCAGCATCATCAGCATCATCTTCTTCCATCTCTCTAGCTGAAGCTTCAGCTGCTCCAGCTCCTCCTCCATGCACTGGCTCCTCTGGCCAAGCTACCACATTATGGAATTCATCCATAGTCCACCTGTGGGCTGGAGGTGTATCATACATCCCCACAATCATCTCAGCAGTAGCCACCTGCCCTCTGTGAATGGACTGCAACTGAGCACCTATAAGAGACATGTACATGTCCCTCATCTGGAATGGTTCTGCTTCATGTGTCTCAGCAGATGTCTGTCTCTGTGCTGGCCCTCTCTCTCTACGAGCACGGCGTGGTGGAACTGGCTGAGCTGCATCCTCACCTCCACAATACTGTCTGTAATACGCCTCATCAATGGCTTTTCTTGGCCTTTCAAATGGTGGAACAGAAGTATCCACCCCAGCTAGCTTGCAAAGGTGAGTAATCAAGGAAGGATGTCCTAGTGGTGCTTTGTTGTTTGAGGTGTTGGCGCACACACTAATTTCATCAGCTATCACCTGCCCAATGTTAATATTTAAATTTCTAATAACACAGTAGATGAATAGTGCCCTGCTGAGAGTAATATCTGACACATGTGAACATGGCTGAATGTTAGCATGAGAAAATGCCATCCAATACTTTGCAAGAGGAGTCAAATCTGTCCTCCTAATGTTAACCACTGAGCCAGATCTATTCCTTTGGAAGTGTCCTCCAGGTATACACAGTACTCTCTCCACATCCTCATAATCAGCACCTTCCTCCATGCAAAGAGCAAACTGGCACTGCTCACCAGCCCACACAGTGTCCAGGAAGTTATTAATAGAATTAGGATCATACCTGATAGCATGGCCTCTAACATAGCCCAAATAATTCTCAGCTGGATAATCACCAATCTTCTTTGCATTGGTGTAGAATTCCTTTACCACAGCTATGTTGGCAGGTGCAGGATATGTGGCTAGCTTTCCCTAGTCATTCCCTAACACTTGCTCTCCAAATTGAGGAGCAAAGTTAGGTATCATTCCAACCTTTCTCTCCATCAGAAGTCTCCTGTCCTGAACCACCCTAAAGTGCTTCTCATGTTTCCTAGAGAGGAACCTGCTAGAGTGGGGTTGCTCTGGTTCCTTTTCCTTTCTCTTGGTTGCCATGGTTTTCAATCTCTTTCCTGAAGAGGATGTCATTCCTGCATTCAAACACAAATACAAAACCACAGAACATGATATTAATCATTAGTAAAACACAGAACACAGCTCCTTTCGAAGCTAAACCACCGTTGAGGGCCAGAATTTCCCCTCAACGCCACCAGTGCCACATTCTAGATCACAAAAACCAGAAAAACCAAATCTGGCAGAGTGCCGCTCAGCGGCAGTTTACCCCTCAGCGGTAACTCTGCATATTTTTGAAAATCTTGTTTTAAAGCTGTCCTAACTCCACCCAAATGCAATTTTCAGTTTTCCAGTTCATAATCATGCAGTTTAATCGGTTCAAACATCAAATATATCATGAAATCATGCATAGAAATCAAAACCCCTAAATATTCATGCTTTGACAATCACATTCAAATTCAAGAACGCTAGAATGAACAAAATGCATTTTACTTACTTGGGTGGAGATACTAAATGCAATGAGAATGCTTCCAAGCTAGAATGCTCTCTTCCAACCCCAAACTTTGATGGCACACTAGTGAAAAAGTGAGTGGAAGAGAAATTTTCTTAAGAGGGAAGAGTGAAAAGATGTGGAAAACCTTGGAGAAGGTATGTGGGAGTGTTTGTGCAGAGAAGAGCCTGAAAGTATGAGAAATTGCGCAGCATAGGGTTTAAAAATACCCTAATGGGCTCGGGTCCCGCTAAGGGGAACTAAAGCCCATCTGCGAGAGTACCGCTCAGCGGCACTTTCGTGATGTGCTTTTCTCCTTCTTTTCTTAACCTACGTGCCTCCTAGACATGCCCCTCACTGGTTCCCTGCAATTCAATGTTTAAAATACTTATCCAAACCCTAACTAAAATAAAACAAACAAAAACAATCAATCAACTGGGTTGCCTCCCAGGTAGCGCTTGTTTAACGTCACGAGCCTGACCCAAAATCCACCAACACCTATCAGTAGGTGTTTCAAACTTACCAACACCCATCAGTAGGTGTTACAGACTTACCAGCACCCATCAGTAGGTGCAAAATTTTCTCACCAACACCCATCAGTAGGTGTTACAAACTTAGTATCCTTCAGTAGATACTTAACCACCTAGCATCCTTCAGTAGATGCTGTATCCAACAAAATATTTACAAAATAATGTCCACAAATTAAAAGTTACAAAACCAAATCAAAAGTTTTTAAATCCACTGGGTTGCCTCCCAACAAGCGCTCTTTTAACGTCATTAGCTTGACCCAGTAAAGCTCAAGTTCCATCTTCTTTTTCTTCTTTCTACTGAACTTCTTCAAAAATTTGATCAAACCTGGAACCTGTTGTAGTGTCTCAATCATAGGAACTTTAATCTCCAATTTCTTGAAGATTTCCATAAAGCGCTCAAATTCCTTCTTCCTATGATACTTCTTTGGATGAGGAAGAGGTTTTTCATATGATTCTTTCTTTTTTTCTCTCGTCCTCTTTTTCTTTTCTCTCACTTTCTTTTTTTTCTTTTTCTTTTCTCTTATTTTTTTCTTCCCTTCTCTTTTTCTTCTCAATTTCTTTATTTTCACACAAATTTTCTTTTCTTCTTTCTCTTCTCTCTCTTTTCTCTCTTCTCTTTCCAACTCAACTTTTTCAACATTTGCACTCACTAGCACTTCACATTCCTCTCTGGGGTTAACTTCAGTATTAGCCCCAAAATTTTCATTTTGCCTTTCTTCCACCTGCTTGGTGATCTGCCCCATTTGAATCTCCAAATTCTTAATAGCAGCATCAGTGCTCTTTTGAGTGGATTCAGTTTTCTGTATGAACTGATAAAGAGTTTCTTCCATCCTTATTGACCTTTCATTATGCATAGAAAACTGTTGCCATAAGGTGGGTAGCTGCTGCTGCTTATTAAATTGACCAGCTTGCCCAGTTTGCCCTTGACCAATGCTTGGATGTGGTTTCCACCCCTGATTGTAGCTTCCTTGACGGTACTGATTGGTCATGTAGTTTACATCCTCTACGGCTTCAACTGGAAAGGCATATTGACCATTGATATGGTCGCCTCCACACAATTCGCACAACTGGGTTTGTACTTGTGCAGCAGTTTTCAACTCTTTGGGTAATTGTGCAAGAGTTTTGGTCAGAGTCTCCAGCTGTTGAGTTAGAATTTTGTTTTGAGCTAGCAGAGCATCATGTGTCTGTAATTGGAGGACTCCTTTTTGCATAGGAGCTCCTCTCTCACTGTGTAGCTCATTATCACTAGTAGCCATGTTTTCTATAATCTCTGTTGCTTCCTCTGGAGTTTTCCATTTAATATTGCCTCCTGCTGAGGCATCCAGCATCATCTTTGTTTGTGAACCAAGCCTTCCAAGGAAAGTTAAGACTACTTCCTGATCTTCAAAGCCATGCGTGGGTGTTTTTCTTAGCAAGCTTTTGTATCTGTCCCATGCATGCCCCAGTGATTCTTCCATACCCTGCTTAAATGAAGAAATCTCTTGCTTGCCTTTTGTCACCTTAGATTGTGGGAAGTACTTGTTTAAAAATTTTGTGACCACTGCTTCCCACTCTGTGAAACTTTCTTCTGGGAAAGAATTCAACCAAAGCTTAACATTGCCTCCCAATGAGAAAGGAAACAAGCTAAGTTTGATAGCTTCGTCTGGCACCCCATTAATTTTGACTGTGTTGCAAATCTCATTGAAGGTAGTGAGGTGCTCATATGGGCTTTCATGAGATAACCCATTAAATTGGTTGCTTTACACCAGTTGAATCAGTGCTGGTTTGACCTCCATATTAGCTGCATTGACTCTAGGTCTAGCTATACTGTTAAAGTACTGAGGTCCAGCTATATTGGTGTAGTTAGCAAGAGTTCTTCTAACATTGTTGTTCTCCATATTTTTTGTGCTATGAACAGAACCTTGTGGTGATGATTGTAAGAGAGTTGGGAAAAGTTCTCTAGATGTTCGGATTCTTCTCCTCCGTCTACTCTCGTCTAGACCTTCAAGAAGAGGTTCTGTTGTTTTCTTGCTCCTTGTTCTAATTGCTTCCTGCATGCACAAGAAAACAAAACCCTAGAAAAGATTTCTTAGCACAAAAAGATATAGGAGAAGATATAGATTCAGAAGATAAAAGATTCAGAGGATAATATAAAATAAAATAAAATAAAATAAAATCTAATCTAATCAAATCAAATAAAATCTAATCTAATCAAATCAAATCAAATCAAATCAAATCAAATAAGATAAAATAAAATAAAATCAAATCAAATAAGATAAAATAAAATAAAATCAAATCAAATCAAATAAGATAAAATAAAATAAAATAAAATCAAATAAAATCAAATAAAATAAAATCAAATAAAATCAAATAAAATAAAACCAAATCAAATAAAAACCAAAAATAAAAACAGAAAAATAAAAACAGAAATTCAAAATTAAAGTCAAAGATAATCAATAATCACACAAATTAACCAGTTAAACCACGAGTCCCCGGCAACGGCGCCAAAAACTTGATGGACAAATTTATGATCACCAAAATATGATGTCACAAACTTGTTTTACAATCGGCAAGTATGACCGAATCGTTCAAGTAATAAACTTGGTAAGACCAAGTATCGTTCTCCCAAAGGACTCACGGCCTAGTTTAGTTGTGTGGTTTGTTGATTAGCTAAGACTTAAGAACGAAATAATTGGATTGTATTATGCAAAAGACGAAAATAAACATGTATGCATGAGGTTTTAATCAATGGCAAAAGCAAAAGACAAGCACTTTCAATGGAATATATGGATGATTATGTTGTTGGGGGTCAATTTCATCTTATCCACTCTCACATATTTTAGGAATTCAACATTCAAATCATCATTGTTAATGCCACTCTCTAAAGTACCTTTCAAGAAGGCTTCTCCCTAATTACGAGTTCATACAATTCCTAGCATTCCTAATAATTAGTTCATCAAGTGCAGGAGCTTAACGACAACCAATATAATATTGGGAGAGATTCCCCGGATCTAGACTTCCCCTTACGTTCCCGTACCGACAAAATCAATAATCATGCATTGAATGAGTTAAACAAAGCAAGCATAAATTCCATATATGAGAGCTTCAAAAGATTACATTGATTCCCCAACAAACATACAAGGTTTAGTTCACCATATTCATGGTGAACCTAGATGAACAATAATGAAAGAATGAAGGATAAAACCCTAGAAAGGTGAAGAGGTAGCCTGAGCATCCAAGATCCTCCTTCAAAGGGGTGGAAGAGAGAGTGTTTGCTTCGTTTCTGCCAAAGATACAAACCCTAGGACGTCCTAAAGCTTATATACTATTATAAAATTACAGAAAATCTAGGCCCAAGCCCATAAGTGTACCGCTCAGCGGTAAAGTACCGCTCAGCGGTGAGTGCGCGTCTCGTTTCTTCCCCTCAGCGGCCATTTTGCCCCTCAGCGGACCACCCGTGACTTACTGAGTGCCGCTCAGCGGTAAAGTGCCGCTCAGCGGTGACTTCAGCTTCTCCTTTTGCACTCTTTGATGTCTTTTCTGATTCCATCTCTCTCCTTCTTCACTTCTTTCACTAAATTCACCTTAAAACCTGCACAAAAACACTGAAATCAAGCATAAACCTGTCCAGCTCTCTTATTTCTGAAAATATGGATAAAAACATGATTTCAAGCTAGTTTCTAAGTATAAAGGTTGCTTTTAGTGTCAATTTTAAGCATGAAAATAACAGTTTTTCAACTGTTATCAGATGCTCAGACTACCTCCTCATCTTTCTAGGGTTCTATCTTTCATTCTTCCATTATTGTTCATCTAGTTTCACCATGAATATGGTGAACTAAACCTTGTATTGTTGTTGGGGAATCAATGTAGTCTAGTGAAACTCTCATATATGGAATTTGTTCTAACATCTTATTTTAAGACTTATGCTTTCTTTCATCATTAGTTAGGGTTTTTCCTCTTTGCTTAAAGCTTGCATTGTTTAACTCATTCATTGCCATGATTATTGATTTTGTCGATATGGGAACGAACGAGAAAATCTAGATCCGGGGAATTTCTCCCAATAACATATTGGTTGCCTTTAAGCTTCTGCACTTCAGAATTAATTACTAGGAATGCTAGGAATTGTATGAACTCGTAATTAAGGATAGGCCTTCTTGCAAGGTGATTTAGAGAGTGGCCTTAGCATTGATGAAAAGAATGATGAACTCCTAAAGTATATAAGAGTGGATAAGATGAAATTGATAACCCCAACAACATACTCATCCATCTAATTCATTAAAGTGTTTGTATTCCTCTTTTCCATTGATCAAATTCATGCATACATGTTTAATTATTGTCTCTTACATTTAAAACCTACAATCAATTGTTAACAAGTCTTAAATAATCAACAAATCATATAACTAACTAGGCCGTGAGTCCTTTGGGAGAACAATACTTGGTCTTACCGAGTTTTATTACTTGATACGATTCGGTCACACTTGCCGATTGTTAAACAAGTTTTTGGCGCCGTTTTTCGGTGTTCATAAATTTGTCATCACCTCTCAATCAAACAGAGAGCAACCCTCTCAATCCATTCGCCCAGCGCACCAATTCGCTGTGCAAATGCCTTGGCAGAGAGCATCTCGCCAAGGTGACTCGCTATGCGAATCCATTCGCACAACGAGTGTGCATAATCTGCATAATTATGCAACTCAACCACAACTTACCAATTCTAAACATTTTTCCCAACTTCTAACACCCCTAAATTGTTGTATATACCTAATTAGACTTGACTAAGTGATTCTAAACCTTCACAACATCAATCTAAAGTGTTTATGAACCAAATTCTACTCTAAAACATCAAATCTATGAGCTTGGAGACCCAAAATCAAATATACCAGTTTGAATCCGTTTTTGACCACTTTGATGGCTCTAATCTGTCACAATTGACTTCCACAAGCTGCCTACACAGTCTAATTGAGTCCATAACTCCTAATTCTCAAAATCACTACTCCACTTCCTCTAGAAGACCTAAAAACAACCATAATTCACTATACTTTCTATTTAAACCCTACCATAACAGATTACTCACATAAAGTACATCCAACATAATTAATCACAACAATTCAATCTAAATCAGATCATCATCATCATACTGCAATATCACATATTACACCTTTCAATACATATCATTCACTTTACTCTAAAAACCCAAAATTGTGCCTCAATCAGTAAAATAATACCACATTCAATATATATACAGATTGTTCAAAAATTAAAACAGTAGCTAGCTCCCCTTACCTCAAAGACAAACAGCTTAGCTCATAGAGTTACACCAACCGTACCTTGCACTACAAGGAAACTCAACAGAAACCTACAACTCATTAATTGATGATAGAAAACAGCACTTAGAAGCTAAATTGAGCTAGAAATTGAAGGAAGAAATGCTAACCACATGCAAGACAGAAACGTTGCATGCTCACAGTCCAAGAATACACGGATAAAAGGGGGAAACGACTTACCAACTGAGAAACACGAAATTGATCGGTCAAGATCGAAGCCCTGAACGCCAGGATCACCTAGGCACCTCCTGATCATCGAATAGATAACTCAGTAGCAAGAGATGGTGGAGAGAAGTCAGAGAACTCAGAGAAATGGTGTTCTAGAGAGATGAAGTGTTCTTAGAATAATGAGACGTGTTTATAAAAATTCTATTTATATTATAAGATTATTTTAAAGTAAAATAAATTTGTCTCATTATTTTAATACACCTATATGCTCTAATACTCTATTTTCTAGGTCCTTACACTAGCCACACCGCAGGACGCCTTGTTGCCCTCAGCCAAGGCATTGAGGGCCAGTCTCTTTGCAGTCACGCCTAGGCGCCCTTAGATGGGTCGTTGAGCGCCACCGACGTTGGCCCATGATCTAATGTTGATTTATTTAAAGGCTTCGACACTCAAGGGTTCACATGATAACAATTTAATATACCGTTATCTGTAATGCAATTTTGCTATTAAATGAACTCTTTTTGACTTAGAAGCTTGCTTGAATCCTCTCTTTTATCTTAGTTTATGAATAATTGTGTTTTGGGTTACTTTGATGTAATTTAATCTATAATTCCTTTATTTTGTAGCTAAAAATGTACTTGGAAGAATCTCCAACAATGTAAATAGCTAAACTAACCACAAGAAGCAAGCAGATCTGCACAAAAAGAGAAAAAGATGAAATGCAAAAAAGTCAGGCTGAGGGCCCTGGGTTAGGGGCCTTGAGTGCCACCTGCACAGACAGCACAGAAGCTGATTTCTAGTATGCCCGCGTTGAGGGCCCCTTAGCTTGGGCGCTGAGCTCTAGTTACATGCACCGCAAGACACCTACTTGTCCTTATTTGGGGCGCTCAACGCCAACCTTCTTGCAAGCTCGCTTGGTTGCCCCACTTAGGGCGCTGAGCGCCAGCGATGTTGGCCCATGATCCAATTTTGATCTATTTAAGAACCTGCACACCCTAGGGTTGGTATCTTTTGATGGCTGAAGCTTAGAAACACACTTTTCGACCCTCTGGAGCAGAATTGGGGATGCGGGAGCTCTCCCCTTATCTTTTTAGGGCTTTTATCTCATTCTTCCATTGTACACCCAGGTTCTCCATGATGAATGAGACCTAAAATAATTTGTTGTTGGGGAAGTTGTAACCTCTAAACTTTCATGTCTTTGAATCTGTTTTAAACATTTTAAGCTTCTTTCATTGAATGTTAGTGATTTTCTTCTATTCGTAATTCTAATTATGTTTTGGCCATTCATAGTTTGATGTTTGATTTGTCTAAGTATTGGGAATTATCTTATGAATCATGATCTGAAGGATTTCACCCAAAGGGAATATTGCCTAGGGATAGGACGTTTGGTTACCTTAAGCTTCTTTTCTTAATGAGGAATTGGATATTAGGGATTCAAGGGATTGAGGTCTACTAATTGAGACTAGGATTTTTATGACGAGTGATCGGTTCAAACTAATTTAGAAAGTGACATTGACATTTTAATGAAGAAGATGAATTCTTATATGCATGAAAGTAAAGAAGGTGAAATCTAATCCCCAACAACATAATCATCTCATATCATCAACACCATCCATTCATTTGTGTTTAAGTCTCAATTGATCAATTTGCATTCATATTTACTTTTGTTACATTTGCATTGGCATTTAAAAAACCAACAAAATAGCTTTTCAGTGTTAATTAGTTAAGTAATTACACAATTGTTTAGTGTTGTGAGTCTTCTGGGATATGATACTTGGTCTTACCATTTTATATTACTTGATACGATTTGGACGGCTGAAGCAAGGAAACACTATTTTTGACCCTTTGGAGGGAGATTGGGCATGCAAGAGCTTTCCTTCTCACTTTCTAGGATTTTCATTCATTCATTCTTTCATTGTAAGCCAAGGTTATCCATGACAATGGAGAACTAAACTCATTTGTTGTTGGGGATGATGTAACCTCTAAACTTTCATGTATTTGAATATGATTTAAACATTTATGCTTCTTTCATTGAATGTTAGTGATTTTCTACTATTTTTAATGTTTGTTATGTTTTGGCCACCCATGACTTGATGTTTCATTTATTTGAGTATTGAAAAATATCTTATGAATCATGATCTGGAGTATTTCACCCAAAGTGAATATTGCCTAGGGATAGGGATAGGACGTTTGGTTGTCTTAAGCTTCTTTTCTTAATGAGGAATTGATGGTTAGGGTTTTCAAGGGATTGTTGTCTAATAATCAAGAGTAGGCTTTTTACGCCGAGACATTGGGTTCTAAGTAATTTAGAAAGTGACATTAACATTCCAATGAAGAAGATGAATTCTAATATGCTTGAAAGTGAAGAAGGTGAAATCTAACCCCAACATCATCATCATCTCATATTATCAACCTCATCCATTCATTCTTGTGTCAAGCCTCAATTGATTATTTTGCATTCATATTTACTTTTGTTGCATTTGCATTTAAACACCAATTAAAATAGCTTTTCAATCTTGATTAATTAAGGTATTACACAATTGTTAAGTAAACACGAGTCTCTTGGCAAATGATACTTGGTCTTACCATTTTATATTACTTGATACGATTTGGTACACTTGGCAATATGTTAACAAGGGGGGCGACATTTTAATGTGATTTAGATGTCGGCTGGGGGGAGTCGATGTCTAAATATCTACTATTACCACCAGCGAACGCGAACAACAGTTACGCACATTCATTGTTCATTGTCTTCCTCGCGAATTTTCTCCTCTGCCATTCCTTTTCAGGTACAATTTTCTCCCATTTACACTGTTTAAAATCATCTTTACTTTGATTACATTTCTCTTTGATGAATTATTTTTCGTTTGAACCAATTAAAATGCGATTTCGTTGCGTTTTGGTGCAGTTCTTGGCGCATTCTTGGGCGACTATTTTAGGGCCATATTGTGTGCGTTTTTGAACGATGGTGCAACCTCCAAAACGCTTTCACATTCCTGCATTTCCCTCCACTGCATTTTTAAGCCGTTAAAAAGGTTAATTTTTTTGTTGTTAGTTTTTGTCTATGCATAAGATTGGGTTTTGGGTATACGTGTAATATGGTTGTTAGTTATAACATATATGAATTTTAGTTTTGGGAGATATGATTATTTGATATGTGATTTTGGATTATTTGATAAAGTTTCTTGTGTTATTATGATTGACATGTTAGGTTAACTTTTTAGATTCAATTTTCGCAACATATTGTTTAGTTAATTTTAAATATATTATGAGCATGAAATTATTGAATGAAACATAGTTTTCGTTTGAGATTTAACTTCTGTAGAGATGGACTTAAGACTCATGCTCATGCCTTTAGGAAAACTTTTATTGTTGTTGAACATTAATTAGCTTTAGTTTAAGTTTAAGTTTTGATAGTTTAAGTTTTGTATTGGTTTTTAGATTGTTTAGAATCTTGTTAACTTGAAACGCATAGAATATATTATATTATGATGTGCTCGGATCACTTTTTGTTTTTGAGGTGTGGTTTTATTATAAAAATAAATTATTTAAAAAAAAACACAAAGTAGACATGAGTTAGTGCACACCTGACGTCTATTGACGTCTGGCGAAGGAGCTGATGTCCAATTGACGTCACCCAATATGACGTCAGGGAGGGATCAGACGCCAAAAGCCCAAAATAACAGACGTTAAAACCTTTTCTATAGTAGTGTACGGTTGTTCTTCTTTTGCATGCCTATTCTCTTATCTAGGCACATTCTCGCATTTCCTCTATGCGATCTAACTCATGAAATACAGGGAAAAGACTAGAAAGGTGGGGGGGGGGAGGGGGAGGGTTGATTAGTGTTTTCAAATTCTTTCACGAAATAATGCTTGTCAACTAAAGTAGAGGTTGGACTATCTATTATAGTTATTTGACGATTGTGTTTTTAATAAAGCGTTTTAAGAAAATGTTTAAAATAGAGAAGATAATAAACCAAATGTTTTTATACTGGTTCACTTAACCTAAGCTACATCTAGTCTCCCTCAAGAACTCTTGAGAGGTTCCACTAATCATGTCTAAGATTACAACCGAGTACAAACCGATTATGATCTACAAAAAAGAAGGGCATTACTGAAGGCCAAAAGCCCTCGGAAACAACCCGAAACCGTCAGTACAAGGTAATTACAAACGGCTTATCGACGGCCAAAGTGCCCTCGGTAAATCCCTTGTCGCTAACATTTACTGAGGGCTTATGCCCTTCGGTAATTACCGAAGGGCGAAAGCCTTCGGTAATTACCTTACGTGGGTGTCAACACCCAATTTCGTCCGGATGACTAAATAATATAGGTCTTTCTTTTTTATTGTATCTTATTTTATTTTATGTTTTTTTTATGAATTTTATTATTATTTTATTTTGTTTTTTTATTATTTCATTTGATTTTCCATATAAGTATTTTTAAAAAAAAAAAAAGAAAGCAAAAAGAAAAAAGGAAAGCAGAACCCGCCACGTACACTCGCACCGAATTCAGAAAGAAAAGAAAAGAAAAAACAGTCCTCCCTCACGCATACGCTCCCGGGCTCTCCACCCCTCTGGTCCTCACACACCCGTAACCACCTAACCACTTTTCCTTTTTCACTCCCAACTCCATTGCCTCCAGGAGGATCCATGATTCACCTCTGACCAAACACCTCTGCCTCCACCACGTTTTCTAACACCACCATCATTCACATACCCGTAGCCACCCCAATAACATCACGGACACCACGCCTCAGTGCTAAGAAAAAAAACGACCATTCCCCCAACCTTCATCATCGTTCCCTCATTTTCCTAGCCTTTGCCCACTCCAACCTTTGTCTCACCCACGGCCAGCACCTATCATCTTCATCCCTTTCTTCTTCCTTTTCATCTCCAACACCCGAGATCAATCATACCTCCCTGCCATCACTTCCCAGGCATCTTCGTTTATCCACTCAAACCTGCAAGAAGAAAATCACAAAACCAGAAATGACTAAACCACTGTGAACCCTTCAATCCTTTTTCAATTTGGCCGGACCATCCTCATCCTCCTCTTCGAACCATCCTTGCCTCCGTAGCAACCAAAATAGAGAAAGGAGAATAGGAGAGCCCATCGGTGGCGGCCTCCAAGGCTGATGACACCGCGGTTGGAAACGGTTCCGGTGGCGTGTGGGTGTGCTGCCAACGTCAAGATCGGAAGAGGTGGTGGCGTGGTGGATGGATCGCGATGGTGAGCGGCGGGCAATTAGGAGGACGCGGCGCAGAGAACGTCTGAGAGAGCAGACAAAATCAAGGAAGCAGTTGCGCGGCGCGACGAGGTGGCTGGACCGGAGAAGCAGTGGCACGGTGGTTTGATCGAAGAAGCAGCGGCGACGGTGGTTGGGAGTTGCACCGGCGCGAGTAAGGTCGTGAGGTGGAGGCGAACCCCTCCCTGGATTGCCGGTGTCAGAGAATCGCACGTGAGAAAGGAAAAGGGGAAGAGCTTCAGTTTCAGTCGGCGATAGTCTTGACGGTGGAGGGCTGCGCTCGCAACACCTTGGGCCACAACTTGCAGTGTTTGATTTCAGTGGAATAGAAGAAGAAGAAGGGGAACCTGGTGTTGTGGCCGGCGATGGCTCCGGTGGCGGGTGTCGTCGTTGACGACGCCGCGAACCACGGCTAGCGGCGGCCGGTTTGTGTGGAGGTTGCGTCGTGACCGTCGTGTGGTAGAGGTAAGTGTCCATGGATTCTTTTGTTCAGAGGAAAAGACCCTGGGTCTTGACGCTGCTCACGCAAATGAGATGAGACTGGGAAACCCCTAATAGGTTTCTGATTGGGTTAAGAGGCTTTGGCTATTGGGCCGCATCCTCTCTTCCTGCCACACGCGCAACTCCATTCACACCTCCTTCTGTTTGGGCTTAAGCCCATTCCGCTTTTGCAAACAAAAAAGGAGGTTTGGGCATTGGACTCATTTTGCTTCTGGCACCTCCAACTTTGCTGCTACACCCCTATCTTGGGGCCTGATAAGAAATTTCGAGTTGCACTCCTGGTTTTTATCTCTCCACTCCTATTATTGATAGATTATTTAGTTTATGTAACTCCTTGTATGATAACCCCCACTCCTATATCTGGTGTTTTATTTTTATTTATTTATTGGGCTGGGTTTATTTTTGCACTCTTAAAAAAAGGGAGGGAAAAAATAGATATAAAAAAATAAATAACAAAAATAGTATTTTAAAGGTTTAAGCACACGTGTGACCGCTCGCGTCGTCCTTGTGCTAAAAACCTCTTCTTCTTTCTTATAAAAAAATTACAAAAATACGTTTTAAAGGTTTAAGCACACGTGTGACCGCTCGCGTCGTCCTTGTGCTAAAAACCTCTTCTTCTTTTCTTAAATAAAATTTCAAAAATACGTTTTAAAGGTTTAAGCACACGTGTGACCGCTCGCGTCGTCCTTGTGCTAAAAACCTCTTCTTCTTTTCTTAAATAAAATTTCAAAAATACGTTTTAAAGGTTTAAGCACACGTGTGACCGCTCGCGTCGTCCTTGTGCTAAAAACCTCTTCTTCTTCCTTAAATAAATTTACAAAAATATGTTTTAAAGGTTAAAGCGCACGTGTGACCGCTCGCGTCGTCCTTGTGCTAAAAACCTTTTCTTCTTTTCTTAAATAAAATTTCAAAAATACGTTTAAAGGTTGAACACTCGTGTGATCGTTCGCATCGTCCTAGTGTTCAATACTTTTCTCTCTTATTTACGTAATATTAAACGAGGGTATGAGTGCTCGTGCGATCGTCCGCATCAGCCTAGCACTCAATACTCTCAAGTTCTTCTAAATAAGTAAATAATGGTATGTGTGCTCGTGCGATCGTCCGCATCAGCCTAGCACTCAATACCCTTAAGTTTTCCTAAATAAGTAGATAACGGTATGAGTGCTCATGTGATCGTTCGCATCGGCCTAGTGCTTAATATCGTTATCTCTCTTTTCAAAAATAATTAAAAATATTTAAATATCATTTTAAAGGTATGAGTACTCGTGCGACCGTTCGCGTCGGCCTAGTACTCATTACCTTCTTTTTCTCGAAAATATTAAAAACATAAAAATCTCCAAAAATTAAAAACATCTGCTTTTTCAAACAAACAAACAGTCTTTCAGCTAGAACTACGTAACCCTGATTTCTCATTTTGAATGAGAATACGTAGGAGCAAGGTCAATCCTTGTCGGGCCCAAAAAACTAAAAAATATATTTTGTTTATTTATAATTTTATTTTAGGGGATAGTTAAACATTTTGAAAACCACATCATATTCGCGCATTTAGTTAAAGGTACTGCCTTAGGGCAGGCGTTGTAGGGTGCTAACACCTTCCCTACACGTAACCGACTCCCGAACCCAGAATATGGTTTTCGTGGACCGTGCTTTATCATTTTGAGGTTTTTCCATAGTTTTCCATAATAAACTATGGTGGCGACTCCAAATCTTTTTTTTAAAACCCGTTTTCTTTTTGGATCGTCGTCCCGTCGCGATTCCGGTTGCGACAGATGGCGACTCCACTGGGGACTTTTTTTTAGAGAGTCAAGCCATTTAACTATATGCGCGAATTCAATGTGGTTTTTCTTTATGTTTTTCTTCCCTTTTTCTTTATCTATCTTTGATATTTGAATAATCGCATGTGAGTAAATTTGTCTGTTGGATATTGAACCCTAGGGTAGAAACCATGTTTATATCTGCCTGGGAATTTTTCTGGTTGTTTTGCAGGTGAGGGTTTGGGTATGCATTGCATTCTCCCTTCACACACACACTTTCGGCATATCATGAGTGAGGCCCTATACCCGGGTCTGAGCGTAGTTTAGAATTAGAGGAGTTGTGTAGCGGTGTCACTCTGGGATGTACTTCCTGTTTGGCTATCGTGAGAACTCCAGCTAGAGTTTGTTCTCTTCATATGTGTTTCCACACCTAGTTGATTACTCGACTGTTGTGGAGATGCTAGGAAGGGGGCCATAGCTCTAGTGACCGTCGACCTTTAAGTTTAGGGAACCATCCTGGTGAGATTGCATATGGTTGACCTCGAATCCGAAGCGTTGAACCTTATCTAGGGCACAAAGGGAGATGTGTGCAGCCTTATAATCCTCATTGTTTCTTAATAAAATCCAACACCTTGTACATATCTTTATACCGTTTTTATACACCTTTTTCTTTTCTTTCTTTCTTTTTCTCATGCATTTTTATGGTCTTGTCACTGGTTCTAGTCAGGAAATTATAAATTTGTGACTAAGCCTTTGAGATAAAATGGAAATTAACATGAGATCTGAAGTCAAGGGGGGTTCAAGTTCAGACATTTTAAAGGAAAGGATAGCCATTGAAGTAAGGGAGGGTAATATGGATGGCCTGAGAGAACTGCTGAAGAAAATGGAGACAACCCAAAAGGATGTATTCAGGAAGGAGTATGGGAATTTGTTGAGCCTGTTAGAGGTGGAAGTTCAAACACCGGCCATTACTCTTTTAGCCCAGTCTTATGAACCACCATTGAGATGTTTCACTTTCTGGGATTTCCAATTGGTGCCTATGGTAGAAGAATTCGAGCAAATCTTAGATATACCTCTTGAAGGAAAAATTCCCTACAACTACCTTGAGCAGTATATTCCTATCTTGCAGTTAACGAGGATCAGGAAAGTACACCCAATGAAGTTGGAAAGCAAGTTCACAATCAAGGGCAAAGTGAGGGGCCTTCCTCAAAGATACTTATGGGAATACCTACATCGTTTGGCTTAAGAGGAAAATTGGGAGATGTTTACGGATGTAATAGCTCTTCTCCTCTATGGTGTCATGCTTTCTCCTAAATGTCAAAAACCTCGTCAATTATGCCGCTACGAATGCATTTGTGGGATATAAAGAGCGCTGTGAGAATCCAGTCAGTGCCATCCTGGATGAAGTTTATGGGACCCTTAATCGTTGTTACGAACTTAAGGGGGGAAAGATGTTATGTTGTCTACCAGTGTTGTATATGTGGTTCATTTCCCGAGACACCTTAAATTCCCCGTACCCCACGGACTAGGTATTGCAGAGTAAACCGAATGTGAAAGGAGCAAATGAATGGGCACAACTTTGTGCAAGTTTAAACGAAGAACAAGTTAAATGGCGTGTCCCTTGGCAGCATAGATCGCAGATTATATACCATTGCAGGAGCTAAAAACGAGCTTGGAAGAGTCTCCAACAAATTAGAGAGATGAATCAACCACAAGGCACGCAGAAACGCTCGTCACACATGCAGAAACGCTCGGCACAAGAGTGACGCCAAGCGAACGTTCGTCCAGCTCTCTGAAGACGACGCTCGTCCTGGAGCAGAAGAGGACGCTCGTTTTGAAGACGACGCTCGTCCTGAAGCAGAAGAGGACGCTCGTTTTGAAGACGCTCGTCCAGATGACGTGAGAAGAGGACGTTCGTCCAGGACTCTTAGAGAGGACGATCGTCCAGGCAGAAATGGACGCTCGTCCTGGAGCAGAAGAGGACGCTCGTTTTGAAGACGACACTCGTCCTGAAACAGAAGAGGACGCTCGTTTTGAAGACGCTCGTCCAGATGACGTGAGAAGAGGACGTTCGTCCAGGACCCTTAGAGAGGACGATCGTCCAGGCAGAAATGGACGCTCGTCCTGTAGCAGAAAAGGACGCTCGTTTTGAAGACGACGCTCGTCCTGAAGCAGAAGAGGACGCTCGTTTTGAAGACGCTCGTCCAGATGACGTGAGAAGAGGACGTTCGTCCAAGACTCTTAGAGAGGACGATCGTCCAGGCAGAAATGGACGCTCGTCCTGGAGCAGAAGAGGACGCTCGTTTTGAAGACAACGCTCGTCCTGAAGCAAAAGAGGACGCTCGTTTAAGACGCTCGTCCAGATGACGTGAGAAGAGGACGTTCGTCCAGGACTCTTAGAATGGACGCTCGTCCTGGAGCAGAAGAGGACGCTCGTTTTGAAGACGACGCTCGTCCTTGAGCAGAAGAGGACGCTCGTTTTGAAGACGACGCTCGTCCTGAAGCAGAAGAGGACGCTCGTTTTGAAGACGCTCGTCCAGATGACGTGAGAAGAGGACGTTCGTCCAGGACTCTTAGAATGGACGATCGGCCAGTAGAAGAGGATGCTCGTCCAGTGGGATAAGAGGGCGCTCGTCCAAGATTTAGGACGTTCGTCCAAGCGAGAGAATAGGACGCTCGTCCAAATTTCAGTGAACGCTCATCTGCTTTCGATTTTTCCACGGGCGCAACTTTTGCTGATGTGTCTATTTAATCCAGAAATACGAAGGGCTTACGGTCTTTGGTTCTTTGGAGATGCATCTCACTTAGAGGAGAACTTGGAAGGCTACTAGGACTCGTGGGAACACTCCCTTTTCCCTCTTGGTTTCTTCATCTTCTTTCATGGCCATTTTATGTTGTGAGGAATGAATTTTTGCTAAAATGCTTCATCAAGTTAAGAACGCTTGGGGCAATGTTGTTCGCTTCGAGGAAAGGCCCAAGATCATGGAGTTTTGATGAAGGTTCCCTTAGCCAATAGATCACAGAGAGGGTTAAGACAATCAAGTTGTCATTCAATGTAATTTCTCCAGACCCAAATTGTGAAAAGTAATTTCACACTGCTGAGCAACGTGTGAAAGCAGGCAGTGGGAAAACTAGAGAAGAAATGTCACCGAGCTAAGAAAAAAAGGCATCAAGAATTTGTAATTCATATGAAGAAGCATATTGTTGAACAAGGGGGAATTGAAAGAGAAGTCTCTCATAACTAGCTTCCCTCGCCAGTGAAGCCATTGAAGGTGTTCTAAAGTTATTAACTGATGTTGAGTCTGCAATGCCGATCTTTAACCCGCCTAAGGGGATTGAAACATTCCTCAATTGCTGCAAGAAACTGATTTGAGAAATGAAGAATGTTATGGCTAAAGCCTGAGATGGTTGACCAATACTTCCTATGTCTCACGTCTTGGGAACTTCTGAATGATGAACTACCCTATTGACTTTGTTTCATGTTAATTTCCAAATTATCAGAGCGATGTTTTCACAGCTTCATAATTTCTGACTAGTGTATTTGAACTACATTGTCTCTTCTTTTCCTTTTCCTTTTTATTTTCATTTTCTTAAATTGTTTCATCTAAAAAAAAATATAAATATAACTTAACGTCCAAGATACCTTAAAGGACTCGAACCAGTTAATAAATCTTGGAGGACCAAGGACAATTTCAAGAAGGGATGAAAGTCGATATCCAACAACTGAAGGGATAAATGAGCTAAATCCTAGAGGCTCTGAATGCCTTACGAAGCCCGGGAGATTCGTGTGCACCACGACTACAATACAAAGTTCAAGAGAGCTAAATTTTCTCCTCATATGGTCTTCCCCTACATTACACTTCACCCTTGGGGGTGGAATTGAGGTATGTTCACACTCAAAAGGCATAAAATAACGCAGTTGAAGGAAGAAACAAGCTTGGGGCAACCACTTTCATGGTCCCCTAGGAAATGATTCAACCACGCCTTGTGAGTAAGACAATGACGAAGGAACCCGAGTTCAAATCTTGCCCTCATGTCGTTGCACCAGTGGATGTTGATGCTGACAAGCTTAAATTTGAAATACCGGAAAAAGGATAAGAGTCATGGAAGGGGGAGGAAGCTCTAAGTTTGCAAATGTTGAAGGGTTATGCTTAGTCTCAGATGATATGCGGATACCTCCCAAATTTTAAATTACCCGGAGGCCCCACTTGTCCAAGAGCCATCTCATGATGTACAGAAAGAAAATGGTTGTGCATTCCTATGATGAAAAGTGGTCAATTCGTTTCTTCTAAGGTAGATTAGGTGGCATGACACCAAACTGGGGCACTCATCTTGAATCTTCGTGCATCCGGTCTTGGGGAGATTTGGTGCTTGATGTACAAATACCACATGGACGTGGCATCTCATTGATTACAACTACGAAGCATGGTGAAGAAGGAGTATGAATTATACAAAGGATACGCCCAAAGGTGGAAAAAGATTGTTGCTCAAGGAAAGTCTCTTATGAGTGATAACGAGATGGTTGACACATTCCTAAATACTCTGCAATCATCCTTCTGTGAGATCATGATGAGCAGTGTTTCCCTAAACTCCTCAAACTTGGTGATAATCCAAGAAAGATTTTAAATTGGTGTGAAGACTGAAAAGATCGCACAAAGTTCTACTATGATAACAAATGTGAACAAGTCTGGTCTAAGCCTGGAATAAGAAGAGAAGAAAGAGCTCAATCACATCCCACTGCTCAAATATCGTTGGCCTACCCTTTGAAACTGCTTTGAGGAAAAATTGGAGACTCGACCCAAACTCAACTTCCTACCAAGCCGCAAAAAAAAAAAAAAAAAGAAAAAAAAAATGTTGATCAAGACGAAAGGCATATGAGTTTCACTCCTAACCTTCTGACTTATGCAACGTTTTCTTCCAAGTCTCCTGCATAAAAGGCTTGGTCTCTACTTGTTACATGAAGCCTTTAAAGCCTCAATACCTCAAGACTCGTGATGCATCATACACAAAAGGTGATTATCATGAATGGGTTATTGGTCATCTCACCAAAAAGTGTTGGGTGTTCAAGCACAGGCAAAATCTGATTAATTCAGGATGGTTAAATTTTGAAGAAAGTCAACCCAACATTAAGGCACGACTTGAGAATGTCTCTACAGATGCCATGAGGAAATGAAGTGGGCTTTAAGACCACACAAGAAATCATAAGTCATTGTACAAGTGAATTTGATGTTGTGGGGTGTCTTGCTACTGGGAAGTATGCTCATTGGTATCACGTCTTCATCCATGACTTTGGATGCGAGCATTCACTACAGGGTTTCTCCAAGTAGTGCTGGAAATCGAGTCCTGAGAGGGTATCGAAAAAAAAAAAGGAAAACAAAATTGAAAAAAAAATGAAATAAAGTCAATCTTGAGTCACTTATCTTTCTTGCAAATCGTCAAAACTTTTGTTTTTCGAAAATAGAAAAGAGCAAAAAAAAAATGATGAATAATCAAAAGAAAAATTGGGATGTCAAGTTTTTCGAAGGTCAAGTGTTTAATCAAAAAATAACAATTTGACGCTTTCTCCCGAGACGTTTGTGCGCATTTTGCTTGAAAACCTTCACCCTTCACTGTTCCAAAATAAAGGATGTTCCCCAACAAACACTGTCACTGCCCTTAGTAATGATGTAAGCCTTTACACTGGGGCAGATTGGCCTGGCCAAAATTTTCCTTGCTTGCGCTAGTTGGGTGATCCCTGAACCCATTGAGACAAATAAAAGAATTTTCAAAAGGAGAATAAGTCCACTAGATTGAAAACCCAAAAGGGCGGTCTAGAAAGAAAAGGAAAGGGAAAAATCACTCATGTTGAGGTCATCTAGTCGTAGAATTAATCTTTTGAAAAGAAAGCAATCAGAATTTGAAATGATGTGTGGCCATTTTGTCTTTACCAAAAAACAAAATATATCCATTGTCACCCCGTTTTGAGCCAAAAATAAATCCTTTTTCAAAATTATTCCCAAGCAAGGGTTGTCATCAGTATGAGTCAACTTAGGAAGCAGTTGAAGAGCACTCAATGATCAAACGGAGGAATCCTTCAAAATGGTAAACAAAAACAAAAAAAAAAAAAAAAAAAAAAAAGAACAAAAAATCACAAAGTGATGATGAAAAAATAAAAATGGAGTTCAAGAAAAACAAAGTGCTCAAAAGGTCAAATAGTTGACACAATGCCAGATGACAACCCTTGCTTCAAAAAATGTATCCGATAAGCATTCATTTGGGCCTTTAACCCTTTCTTTCGATACCTTCTAGCCCTAGCCACATTACAAGCCTAATAAAGCCCACGCAGATTGAATAATGTTTGCTCAAATTTTCATAAAGCTTAATTTTGCGATAATACAAAATGACTTGCAATGTGTCCAAAAAAAAGAACAAAAAAAAAAAAAACAAAAAAACAAAAAAAACAAAAACAAAAACAAAAACTTTGAAAACGAAAAAAAAAAAGAAAAAAAGTAATGTCTCAGGAATAAGGGATCTCTTTGCCAACTAAGCAAAAGCATGCAAAAGCAAATCAGACCAATTGGGGGCACCCTTTTAGCTTATCCTTTTCATGCCCACTACCTCTTCCAGGTAAGAACCCATACCCGAAAAACTGGTGCAGATTTGTGAATATCACACGAATTCTTCGCCTTGCAACTCGTTGACACATAATCCTAGACTGAAACAGCTTTGCAGGTCTCACCTGAACTATCATGAATCCAAACCCAATGCTCATTTTCCCAAACACCAAACTGGGGCAACTTTTGGGTGTTTCGTTTCCTTTAAGCAATGTATAAGGAATGATGTGCTTATGTGGCTGTCCTAGACTTCTCCAAACCATTTTAAATAGCTCACATCCTTCACTTGCCAGTAAATTCAAGCATGTGTGCGTCGATGTCTCGAAAGAAAAAGTCAGAATGTAATCATATCAAACATTAGACCTCGAATGTATGACATTCCTCAATTTCACAAAACATTGAAAATAAAGATCAGTTTGATGATGATTGCAAGTAAGATGAATGACTTAAGCAAAAAAAAAAAAAAAAAAAAAATTAGATGAAACACAAAACAAAGCAAATGTTTTCCATATGTGTGCATACATCAAAAGAAATTCTTTCAGATCAAAACCCTCTTCATTCATATGAATGGTTGTCAAATCCTTCTTCAAAAATACAAAAAGAATAACATTATGGTCTTATCTTCAAGTCATGTTGTTTCTTGTTGATAATTTTTTCTCTCATTTGGGGTTTTAATACACATCTTTACACCCTGTTCAGTATTCTACAATGGTTTTTACGCCTTGTTTCCCATATCCTCATGTCAGGACATTCTCTTTAGCGAATGGTCACTGATGCCTTTTCAAAAATCAAATTTTTGTCAAAATTTCAAAAAAAAAAAAAAAACCATTTCACAAAATTACAAATTTCAAGAATTCCAAAATTTGAAAGCCCAGTTTCACTAGCCCACCAAGCCCAGTTTCGCCTGGCACTCTAAACTCAAGTTTTTTCTATCGGCCCTCTGCATGGCAATGGTCGGATTTAAATTTCTGTTCTGTGAGTTTGGCCCTCTGCGAGGCAATGGTCAAATCCAGGTTTTAGTTTTCTGTTATCGGCCCTCTGCATGGCAATGGTCGGATTTAAATTTTTGTTCTGTGAGTTTGGCCCTCTGCGAGGCAATGGTCAAATCCAGGTTTTAGTTTTCTGTTATCGGCCCTCTGCATGGCAATGGTCGGATTTAAATTTCTGTTCTGTGAGTTTGGCCCTCTGCGAGGCAATGGTCAAATCCAGGTTTTAGTTTTCTGTTATCGGCCCTCTGCATGGCAATGGTCGGATTTAAATTTTTGTTCTGTGAGTTTGGCCCTCTGCGAGGCAATGGTCAAATCCAGGTTTTAGTTTTTTGTTATCGACCCTCTGCATGGCAATGGTCGGATTTAAATTTCTGTTCTGTGAGTTTGGCCCTCTGCGAGGCAATGGTCAAATCCAGGTTTTAGTTTTCTGTCATCGGCCCTCTGCATGGCAATGGTCGGATTTAAATTTCTGTTCTGTGAGTTTGGCCCTCTGCGAAGCAATGGTCAAATCCAGGTTTTAGTTTTTTGTTATCGACCCTCTGCATGGCAATGGTCGGATTTAAATTTCTGTTCTGTGAGTTTGGCCCTCTGCGAGGCAATGGTCAAATCCAGGTTTTAGTTTTCTGTCATCGGCCCTCTGCATGGCAATGGTCGGATTTAAATTTCTGTTCTGTGAGTTTGGCCCTCTGCGAGGCAATGGTCAAATCCAGGTTTTAGTTTTCTGTTATCGGCCCTCTACGTGGCAATGGTCGGATTTAAATTTCTGTTCTGTGAGTTTGGCCCTCTGCAAGGCAATGGTCGAATCCAGATTTTCGTTTCGTGTTGTTGGCCCTCTGCTACGCAATGGTCGATTTCTTTTTTTGCAATTTCACCTTTTTCATGAACTTGGTTATCATGTATATTTGAATAAGTTTTTATTTTTCCTCTTTCTCTTTTGAAATCCAGACGAAATTAGTGTTTCTTTCTTTACTTAGCCTTTACTTAGATAATACGAAAATATCAAATTTTCATATTATCTAGTAAAATCTAAGTAAAGAGGGGCAGCTGTCAACACCCAATTTCGTCCGGATGACTAAATAATATAGGTCTTTCTTTTTTATTGTATCTTATTTTATTTTATGTTTTTTTTATGAATTTTATTATTATTTTATTTTGTTTTTTTATTATTTCATTTGATTTTCCATATAAGTATTTTTTAAAAAAAAAAAAAGAAAGCAAAAAGAAAAAAGGAAAGCAGAACCCGCCACGTACACTCGCACCGAATTCAGAAAGAAAACAAAAGAAAAAACAGTCCTCCCTCACGCACACGCTCCCGGGCTCTCCACCCCTCTGGTCCTCACACACCCGTAACCACCTAACCACTTTTCCTTTTTCACTCCCAACTCCATTGCCTCCAGGAGGATCCATGATTCACCTCTGACCAAACACCTCTGCCTCCACCACGTTTTCTAACACCACCATCATTCACATACCCGTAGCCACCCCAATAACATCACGGACACCACGCCTCAGTGCTAAGAAAAAAAACGACCATTCCCCCAACCTTCATCATCGTTCCCTCATTTTCCTAGCCTTTGCCCACTCCAACCTTTGTCTCACCCACGGCCAGCACCTATCATCTTCATCCCTTTCTTCTTCCTTTTCATCTCCAACACCCGAGATCAATCATACCTCCCTGCCATCACTTCCCAGGCATCTTCGTTTATCCACTCAAACCTGCAAGAAGAAAATCACAAAACCAGAAATGACTAAACCACTGTGAACCCTTCAATCCTTTTTCAATTTGGCCGGACCATCCTCATCCTCCTCTTCGAACCATCCTTGCCTCCGTAGCAACCAAAATAGAGAAAGGAGAATAGGAGAGCCCATCGGTGGCGGCCTCCAAGGCTGATGACACCGCGGTTGGAAACGGTTCCGGTGGCGTGTGGGTGTGCTGCCAACGTCAAGATCGGAAGAGGTGGTGGCGTGGTGGATGGATCGCGATGGTGAGCGGCGGGCAATTAGGAGGACGCGGCGCAGAGAACGTCTGAGAGAGCAGACAAAATCAAGGAAGCAGTTGCGCGGCGCGGCGAGGTGGCTGGACCGGAGAAGCAGTGGCACGGTGGTTTGATCGAAGAAGCAGCGGCGACGGTGGTTGGGAGTTGCACCGGCGCGAGTAAGGTCGTGAGGTGGAGGCGAACCCCTCCCTGGATTGCCGGTGTCAGAGAATCGCACGTGAGAAAGGAAAAGGGGAAGAGCTTCAGTTTCAGTCGGCGATAGTCTTGACGGTGGAGGGCTGCGCTCGCAACACCTTGGGCCACAACTTGCAGTGTTTGATTTCAGTGGAATAGAAGAAGAAGAAGGGGAACCTGGTGTTGTGGCCGGCGATGGCTCCGGTGGCGGGTGTCGTCGTTGACGACGCCGCGAACCACGGCTAGCGGCGGCCGGTTTGTGTGGAGGTTGCGTCGTGACCGTCGTGTGGTAGAGGTAAGTGTCCATGGATTCTTTTGTTCAGAGGAAAAGACCCTGGGTCTTGACGCTGCTCACGCAAATGAGATGAGACTGGGAAACCCCTAATAGGTTTCTGATTGGGTTAAGAGGCTTTGGCTATTGGGCCGCATCCTCTCTTTCTGCCACACGCGCAACTCCATTCACACCTCCTTCTGTTTGGGCTTAAGCCCATTCCGCTTTTGCAAACAAAAAAGGAGGTTTGGGCATTGGACTCATTTTGCTTCTGGCACCTCCAACTTTGCTGCTACACCCCTATCTTGGGGCCTGATAAGAAATTTCGAGTTGCACTCCTGGTTTTTATCTCTCCACTCCTATTATTGATAGATTATTTAGTTTATGTAACTCCTTGTATGATAACCCCCACTCCTATATCTGGTGTTTTATTTTTATTTATTTATTGGGCTGGGTTTATTTTTGCACTCTTAAAAAAAGGGAGGGAAAAAATAGATATAAAAAAATAAATAACAAAAATAATATTTTAAAGGTTTAAGCACACGTGTGACCGCTCGCGTCGTCCTTGTGCTAAAAACCTCTTCTTCTTTCTTATAAAAAAATTACAAAAATACGTTTTAAAGGTTTAAGCACACGTGTGACCGCTCGCGTCGTCCTTGTGCTAAAAACCTCTTCTTCTTTTCTTAAATAAAATTTCAAAAATACGTTTTAAAGGTTTAAGCACACGTGTGACCGCTCGCGTCGTCCTTGTGCTAAAAACCTCTTCTTCTTTTCTTAAATAAAATTTCAAAAATACGTTTTAAAGGTTTAAGCACACGTGTGACCGCTCGCGTCGTCCTTGTGCTAAAAACCTCTTCTTCTTCCTTAAATAAATTTACAAAAATATGTTTTAAAGGTTAAAGCGCACGTGTGACCGCTCGCGTCGTCCTTGTGCTAAAAACCTTTTCTTCTTTTCTTAAATAAAATTTCAAAAATACGTTTAAAGGTTGAACACTCGTGTGATCGTTCGCATCGTCCTAGTGTTCAATACTTTTCTCTCTTATTTACGTAATATTAAACGAGGGTATGAGTGCTCGTGCGATCGTCCGCATCAGCCTAGCACTCAATACTCTCAAGTTCTTCTAAATAAGTAAATAATGGTATGTGTGCTCGTGCGATCGTCCGCATCAGCCTAGCACTCAATACCCTTAAGTTTTCCTAAATAAGTAGATAACGGTATGAGTGCTCATGTGATCGTTCGCATCGGCCTAGTGCTTAATATCGTTATCTCTCTTTTCAAAAATAATTAAAAATATTTAAATATCATTTTAAAGGTATGAGTACTCGTGCGACCGTTCGCGTCGGCCTAGTACTCATTACCTTCTTTTTCTCGAAAATATTAAAAACATAAAAATCTCCAAAAATTAAAAACATATGCTTTTTCAAACAAACAAACAGTCTTTCAGCTAGAACTACGTAACCCTGATTTCTCATTTTGAATGAGAATACGTAGGAGCAAGGTCAATCCTTGTCGGGCCCAAAAAACTAAAAAATATATTTTGTTTATTTATAATTTTATTTTAGGGGATAGTTAAACATTTTGAAAACCACATCATATTCGCGCATTTAGTTAAAGGTACTGCCTTAGGGCAGGCGTTGTAGGGTGCTAACACCTTCCCTACACGTAACCGACTCCCGAACCCAGAATATGGTTTTCGTGGACCGTGCTTTATCATTTTGAGGTTTTTCCATAGTTTTCCATAATAAACTATGGTGGCGACTCCAAATCTTTTTTTTAAAACCCGTTTTCTTTTTGGATCGTCGTCCCGTCGCGATTCCGGTTGCGACAGTGGGTAATTACCGAAGGGCATAAGCCTTCGGTAAGTTCGAGGCAGATATAAGGCACAATAGTATTTCATATGAAACCAAACAAACTTGTATAAATTGTTCTCAACTCAAACAGACCTGCATAATGTGCATCTCAATCATGCAATCATTGATCAGAAAAACAATATAACATCTGAATCATCCAATCATCCATAGAACATGTATTTATAAATAAAACCTAAAACAATCTAACATAATGATGTTCTAACATCCAAATCATCCAATTGATCCAACATCCAAATGATCTAAACTCCAAATGTTCTAATATCCAAATGTTTCTATAACAACTGATAACAAAATAAAACTAATAATGTACATAGTTATCATCAGAATGATCTTCATCATCCTGCTCCTCTGTAAATGGCTGGACTAGTGTGGGTTGGACTGATGTCAGCTGGACTGATGAGGGTTGGACTGATGTCGGCTGCTGAGGGATAGCGGGTGACGAGGAGGGTCGTGGTTGGGTCGAAGGGATAATGAACTGATCCTGTGAAGTTTCAGGCAACACTATCATGACCAGGGCCTTAGAGTTTCTAAACTCTGCTCTCAAATCAGTGATTTCCTGGTCACGTTGCTCCAGTGCCTGCGTGAGGCGTACAACGGCCTCGTCAGCAGTAGTGGTGGAAGAAGAAGGTTGGTGCTTCAGAGTACCTCCTCTTGATGTTGTATAGTTTGCAGCAAGTTGTCCTGCACCGTACACTCGTCCCTTTTTCTTCCCACCAATGATGTTGACCCAACACTGTGTCCTACTGATGTCTTCTTCTACATTACTTGCATCATCCACTGTAGGAGCAGAGCCATCTAACTTGTGAAAGTCTCGTAGAAAATTCTTCCTGTTCAAATATTAAAAGCAATGTTTCATCAACAACATAAATGAGAAATTACTAATAGTAATAGTATTATTTGCTTACATGAGTCTTTCGAGAACTTTCATCAACAAATTCATTAGTGCCCTTTGATGGACAAATTTGTAAGCACCAAAATATGATGTCACAAACTTGTTTCACAATCGGCAAGTATGACCGAATCGTTTCAAGTAATAAACTTGGTAAGACCAAGTATCGTTCTCCCAAAGGACTCACGGCCTAGTTTAGTTATGTGATTTGTTGATTAGCTAAGACTTAAGAACACAATAATTGAAGTTTAATATGCAAAGACGAAAATTAAATATGTATGCATGAATTGATCAATGACAAAGACAAAAGATAAACACTTTCAAGGAAATATATGAATGAATATGTTGTTGGGGGTCAATTTCATCTCATCCACTCTCATATATTTTAGGAATTCAACATTCAAATCATCATTGTTAATGCCACTCTCTAATGTACCATTCTAGATGGCTTCTCCCTAATCAAATAGTTCATACAATTCCTAGCATTCCTAATGATTAGTTCATGAGTGCAGGAGCTTAAAGGCAACCAATATAATATTGTCAGTATAATATTGGGAGAAATTCCCCGGATCTAGATTTCCCCGTACGTGTCCGTATCAACAAAACCAATAATCATGCATTAGAATGAGTTAAACAATGCAAGCATTGAGCAAAGAGGAAAAACCCTAACTAATGATGAAAGAAAGCATATGTCTTAATTCAAAGATGTACTCAACAAATCCATATATGAGAGCTTCAAGAGATTACTTTGATTCCCCAACAAACATACAAGGTTTAGTTCACCATATTCATGGTGAACCTAGATGAATTACAATGAAAGTATGAAAGAATAAACCCAATAAAGGTGAAGAGGTAGCCTGAGCATCCAAGATCCTCCTTCAAAGGGGTGAAAGAGAGAGTGTTTGCCTCGTTTCTGCCAAAGATACTAACTATAGGACGTGCAAGCCCTTATATACTAATCTAGAGTTACAAAAGATTACAAAAGTCCAAGCCCAAAAAGTGCCGCTCAGCGGTATTTACCGCTCAGCGGTGATTGCGCGTCTTCTTTCTTCCCCTCAGCGGTCATTTTGCCCCTCAGCGGTTCCAACGTCACCTCTTGAGTGCCGCTCAGCGGTAGTTTGCCGCTGAGCGGTGCCTTCGACTTCTCCTTTTTGCACTCTTTCTTGTCTTTTCTAATGTCCTCTCTCTTATTCTTCACTTCTTTCACCAAATTCACCTCAAAACCTGCACAAAAACACTTAAATCAAGCATAAACCTGTCCAGCTCTCTTATTTCTGAAAATATAAACAAAAGGCATGATTTCAAGCTAGTTTCTAAGTCTAAAGGTTGCTTTTAGTATCAACTTTAAGCATGAAAATAACAGTTTTTCAACTGTTATCACCCTTCCGAACATGAGTTTGTGCAAAGACCTCATCAACATGGATCGCCCGTCCCAAAGCTTGTGCCTGTAACATAATGTAGACTTACACGTGTACATATGAAATAGAAAATACATAACTTGAATATGAAAGAAACAAAAAAGTAATGAAAGTTTACCATACGAATGACATGCTCATGAATCGTGATCGACCCACCAATATGCAGGGTGCCACCCTTTTCAGAAGCTCTGTTCCTCTGGGCTTTGGCACACTTATTGTGAAACTCTACTGAATTCCAATGAGCCAGTAAAGAGTTCCAAATTTGCTTGCCCAACCAGTAAGAGCGCTCTCCTGCATTGCGGGCATCCCTAAACATCTCTGACAGCTGATGAGACGCTTTCATGTGGAAATTTCTTTGTATTTGTGTTTCATGTTCAGGTTTCCACTCCACCTTTGATGGACAAATTTATGATCACCAAAATATGATGTCACAAACTTGTTGAACAATCGGCAAGTATGACCGAATCGTTTCAAGTAATAAACTCGGTAAGACCAAGTATCTTTCTCCCAAAGGACTCACGGCCTAGTTTAGTTATGTGATTTGTTGATTAGCTAAGACTTATGGACGAAATAATTGGATTGTATTACGAAAAAGACGAAAATAAACATGTATGCATGAGGTTTTGATCAATGGCAAAAGCAAAAGACAAGCACTTTCAATGAAATATATATATGAATATGTTGTTGGGGGTCAATTTCATCTTATCCACTCTCATATATTTTAGGAATTCGACATTCAAGTCATCATTGTTAATGCCACTCTCTAAATTACCTTGTCAAGAAGGCCTATCCCCAATTACGAGTTCATACAATTCCTAGCATTCCTAGTAATTAGTTCTTTTAGCACAGGAGCTTAACGACAACCAATATAATATTGGGAGAGATTCCCCGGATCTAGACTTCCCCGTGCGTTCCCGTATCGACAAAATCAATAATCATGCATTGAATGAGTTAAACAAAGCAAGCCTTGAGCAAAGAGGAAAAACCCTAACTAATGATGAAAGAAAGCATAAGTCTTAGATTAAGATGCAAGCACAAATTCCATATATGAGAGCTTCAAAAGATTACATTGATTCCCCAACAAACATACAAGGTTTAGTTCACCATATTCATGGTGAACCTAGATGAACAATAATGAAAGAATGAAAGAATGAAAGATAAAACCCTATAAAGGTGAAGAGGTAGCCTGAGCATCCAAGATCCTCCTTCAAAGGGGTGGAAGAGAGAGTGTTTGCTTCATTTTTGCCAAAGATACAAACCCTATGACGTCCTAAAGCTTATATACTATTCTAAAATTAAAAAATCTAGGCCCAAGCCCATAAGTGTGCCGCTCAGCGGTGAGTGCGTGAGTCGTTTCTTCCCCTCAGCGGCCATTTTGCCCCTCAGCGGACCTCCCGTAAGCTCCTGAGTGTCGCTCAGCGGTAAACTGCCGCTGAGCGGTAACTTCGGCTTCTCCTTTTGCACTTTTTGATGTCTTTTCTGATTCCATCTCTCTCCTTCTTCACTTCTTTTACTAAATTCACCTTAAAACCTACACAAAAACACTGAAATCAAGCATAAACCTGTCCAGCTCTCTTATTTATGAAAATATGAATAAAAGCATGATTTCAAGCTAGTTTCTAAGTATAAAGGTTGCTTTTAGTTTCAATTTTAAGCATGAAAATAACAGTTTTTCAACTGTTATCACAACCCCAAACTTAGAACTTTGCTTGTCCTCAAGCAAACAAGATGTAACTCAATCTTCAACCAATTCATATGATGGTTCACTCATTCAAAAATCCTTTTTTCAAGATAAGTAAAAACTTCAATCAAACTTATGACCAAGAGTTCAATCAAGATGTGCACATGCTTTAGTGTTTCACAAAGTCAGTTAATATCCAACAAATGCTATTTTTCATGAATGATCAATCAATTAAGCATGGATGTTCATGTGCTCATGGAATATTTCCTCACCAGGTAAAGTGTTTCACTCACACACAAGTGTATAAGAGGTAATCACTCAGTCACTCTACTATCACAATGTCACATGAATCAACTTTGCGTTTCATTTTACCATAATCAAAAACATCCACAAGCATGCATCATCACAAGGACTTTTCAATGGCTTATAATGTGGCTAGGCTAACAAGAAAATTGGTTTTTCTGGATCACAAAATCCTTGAGTTAAGAGAATCATAATCAACAATTTTTCTTATTCTTCCCAACTTGCCTTTGCGTTTGCATTGAGCTTTGCTTCTTTTTCTTTTCTATTCTTTTTCTTTTTCTTTGCATATTCTTACTTTTTAGCTCTTAGCTCAATGCTTTTCCTTTTTCATGTTTTCCCAACAACCCCAAACTTGAACATTTAACAATACCACACAAGATCTTCTACTTAACTCAAGGTAAAGATTTTCAATCAAGGGTTTTCAGTGTATGTTCAAGGCTAAGGGTTCAAAGGATAGAACACAAAGTGTTCTCTTTTAGTGGGCTAACTTTATGAATTTGGCCAATAAAAAGGGTTCCAACAAACGGCCTTGATCATATAATGCAAAACAAGCAATTGATTCAATCATAGCAAACCTGGGCAAAATCATTCATGTTTCCAAAGTAATAGCATTCAATCAATAACAACTCTGGAGCTCAAAACCTCACATGTAAGCTCATTCACATTTGACATACACATCCTGCTTAATTTCACAATCACAATCATAATATCCTGTATTTGTTCACAAAGCTTGTGAATCACCTGTATAAGCATTTTATGTGCACATCTATCTCAATATCAATCAATCACTAATTAATAGCAAACCATCATAACAAACCAGGTTTCCAATAGAGTACATCAAACCCTAATCTAAAAGCAAAAACAAATAAGTTCAGAAAACTTAAACCAACAAAAGCATAAGCATATGATAGCATTCATCAGTAAATGCTATCTCAACTCCTCATCAGTCTGAGTTGTCCTCTGTATCTTCCTCTTCCTCCTCATCTTCATCATCTTCAAATGCATCATCATCATCAGCATCATCTTCTTCCATCTCTCTAGCTGAAGCTTCAGCTGCTCCAGCTCCTCCTCCATGCACTGGCTCCTCTGGCCAAGCTACCACATTATGGAATTCATCCATAGTCCACCTGTGGGCTGGAGGTGTATCATACATCCCCACAATCATCTCAGCAGTAGCCACCTGCCCTCTGTGAATGGACTGCAACTGAGCACCTATAAGAGACATATACATGTCCCTCATCTGGAATGGTTCTGCTTCATGTGTCTCTGCAGATGTCTGGCTTTGTGCTGACCCTCTCTCTCTACGAGCACGGCGTGGTGGAACTGGCTGAGCTGCATCCTCACCTCCACAATACTGTCTGTAATAAGCCTCATCAATGGCTTTTCTTGGCCTTTCAAATGGTGGAACAGAAGTATCCACCCCAGCTAGCTTGCAAAGGTGAGTAATCAAGGATGGATGTCCTAGTGGTGCTTTGTTGTTTGAGGTATTGGCGCACACACTAATCTCATCAGCTATCACCTGCCCAATGTTAACATTTAAGTTTCTGATAGCACAGTAGATGAATAGTGCCCTGCTGAGAGTAATATCTAACACATGTGAACATGGCTGAATGTTGGCATGAGAAAATGCCATCCAATACTTTGCAAGAGGAGTCAAATCTGTCCTCCTAATGTTAACCACTGAGCCAGATCTATTCCTTTGGAAGTGTCCTCCTGGTATACATAGTACTCTCTCCACATCCTCATAATCAGCACCTTCCTCCATGCAAAGAGCAAACTGGCACTGCTGACCAGCCCACACAGTGTCCAAGAAGTTATTGATAGAATCAGGATCATACCTGATAGCATGGCCTCTGACATAGCCCAAATAATTCTCAGTTGGATAATCACCAATCTTCTTTGCATTGGTGTAAAATTCCTTTACCACAGCTATGTTGGCAGGTGCAGGATAGGTGGCTAGCTTTCCCTAGTCATTCCCTAACACTTGCTCTCCAAATTGAGGAGCAAAGTTAGTATCATTCCAACTTTTCTTTCCATCAGAAGTCTCCTGTCCTGAACCACCCTAAAGTGCTTCTCATGTTTCCTAGAGAGGAACCTGCTAGAGTGGGGTTGCTCTGGTTCCTCTTCCTTTCTCTTGGTTGCCATGGTTTTCAATCTCTTTCCTGAAGAGGATGCCATTCCTGCATTCAAACACAAATACAAAACCACAGAACATGATGTTATTCATTAGTAAGCACAGAACACAACTTCTTTCGAAGCTAAACCACCGCTGAGGGCCAGAATTTACCCTCAGCGCCACCAGTGCCACATTCCAGATCACAAAAAACCAGAAAAACTCAAGTCTAGCAGAGTGCCGCTCAGCGGCAGTTTACCCCTGAGCGGTAACTCTGCAGAATTTTGAAAATCTTCTCTTTAAGCTGTCTTAACTCCACCCAAATGCAATTTTCAGTTTTCCAGTTCATATTCATGCAGTTTAATCGGTTCAAACATCAAATATATCATCAAACCATGCATAGAAATCAAAACCCCTAAATAATCATGCTTTGACAATCACATTCAAAATCAAGAACCCTAGAATGAACAAAATGCATTTTACTTACTTGGGTGGAGATACTAGATGCAATGAGAATGCTTCCAAGCTAAGATACTCTCTTCCAACCCCAAACTTTGATGGCACACTAGTGAAAAAGTGAGTGGAAGAGAAATTTTCTTAAGAGGGAAGAGTGAAAAGATGTGGAAAACCTTGGAGAAGGTATGTGGGAGAGCTTGTGCAGAGAAGGGTCTGAAAAGTAAACCTAAAACGCAGCTTGGGGTATAAAAATACCCTAATGGGCTCGGGTCCCGCTAAGGGGAACTAAAGCCCATTCTGCGAGAGTACCACTCAGCGGTAAATTGCCGCTCAGCGGCACTTTCGTGAAGTGCTCTTCTCCTTCTTTTCTTAACCTACGTGCCTCCTAGACATGCCCCTCACTGGTTCCCTGTAATTCAATGTTTAAAATACTTATGCAAACCCTATTATGCAACTAAAATGAAACAAACAAAAACAATTAATCAACTGGGTTGCCTCCCAGGTAGCGCTTGTTTAACGTCACGAGCCTGACCCAAAATCCACCAACACCCATCAGTAGGTGTTAAAAACTTACCAACACCCATCAGTAGGAGCAAAATTTTCTCACCAACACCCATCAGTAGGTGTTACATACTTAGCATCCTTCAGTAGATGCTATATCCAACTAGCATCCTTCAGTAGATGCTATGTCCAGCAAAATATTTACACAATAATGTTCAACAGATTTAAAAATTACAAACCAAAATAAAATTAAAAGTTCTAAAATCAACTGGGTTGCCTCCCAGCAAGCGCTCTTTCAACGTCATTAGCTTGACCCAGTAAAGCTCAAGTTCCTTCTTCATAGTTGATGTTGTTATCCCACCAACTCCTCAACTGTTTCCTGTGAACTGTTTTGATTCTTCTAAGATGTGGAGATTTTATCTCTATCATCTTCTTCTCTTTAAAGCCTTTCACAACCCACAACTTGTTTTTGATTCTCATAGGTGCACCAAGTTGGGGTCTTCTTTCATCCCAGCCACCAGGAATTTCTCCTCCTCTTCCAATCTTTTCTTCCTTGTGTACCTGAAACAACAAACAATGGTTACCTGCAACCTTGGGATTTTCATCTTTATGGCTAGTCATGAGTGCATCTTGAAATGCAGCTTTATAACTAGCTTCTTCCTCCTGTGTTTGTGTCTCATCCTTAAAGACGTCTACAACCACTCTCTCCTCCCTGTCCTGGAGCACCACTATACCTTCATTTACATCAATGATAGCTCTGGCCGTTTTCATAAACGGTCTTCCAAGTATGATAGGTATCTTCTCGGTCTCCATCTTCATCACCACAAAATCTTCCAAGAACTGAAGTTTGCCAACACAAACTATAATGTCCTCTGCAATCCCACATGGCTCCTTTGAAGATCCATCGGCCATTACTAGATTAACCTTTATAGGTTTCACATTAACATTGCCGATTTGCTCCAGTAAAGAGTAAGGTATCAAGTTAACACTTGAACCTAAATCAAGAAGAGCTTTCTTCACCCTTTTCCTCCCTATGGTACAAGGGATAGAAAAACTGCCTGGGTCTGTTGCTTTAGGAGGGAATGGCTCTTTTTTAACAGTTATACACTCCTTTGCCTCATCATCTCTACGTCTCTTCTTTGTAGAGATTTCTTCATTAGATTTAGTGTAAACCGTAATCTGTTGCAGAATCTGTTCCCAAGGTGCATCATTATCCATCATGTTGAATAACTCTGTGAAGCCCAGTTGTTTCCCTTGATGGATTGGAAAAGGAAAAGTGCTATTGCTCTCTATTTCTCTTCTCTCTTCTGTATCTAACTCAACTTTCTCATCATCAACACTCTCTACCACCTTGCACTCTTCTCTGGGGTTAACCTCAGTATTAGCCCCAAAATTTCTATTTGGCCTTTCTTCCACCTGTTTGGTGATCTGCCCCATCTGAGTCTCCAAATTTTTGATAGCAGCTTCAGTGCTCTTCTGTGTAGACTCAGTCTTCTATATGAAATTGTTGAGAGTTTCCTCCATCCTCATGGACCTTTCATTAAGCATAGATAACTGTTGCCATAAGGTGGGTTGCTGCTGCTGCTTATTATATTGACCAGCTTGCCCAGTTTGCCCTTGACCAATACTTGGGTGTGGTTTCCACCCCTGATTGTAGCTCCCTTGACGGTATTGATTGGTCATGTAGTTTACATCCTCTACGGCTTCAACTGGAAAGGCACATTGACCATTGATATGGTCGCCTCCACACAATTCGCATAACTGGGACTGTACCTGTGCAGCAGTTTTCAACTCTTTGGGTAATTGTGCAAGAGTTTTAGTAAGAGTCTCCAGCTGTTGAGTTAGAATTTTGTTTTGAGCTAGCAAGGCATCATGTGTCTGTAATTGGAGCACTCCTTTTTGTTGCATAGGAGCTCCTCTCTCACTGTGCAGCTCATTATCACTAGTAGCCATGTTTTCTATAATTTCAGTTGCTTCCTCTAGAGTTTTCCATTTAATATTGCCTCCTGCTGAGGCATCAAGCATCATCTTGGTTTGTGAACCAAGCCCTCCAAGGAAAGTTAAGACTACTTCCTGATCTTCAAAACCATGTGTGGGAGTTTTACGTAACAAGCTTTTATACCTGTCCCATGCATGCCCCAGTGATTCTTCCATGCCCTGCTTAAATGAAGAAATCTCTTGCTTGCCTTTTGTCACCTTGGATTGTGGGAAGTACTTGTTTAAGAACTTTGTGACCACTGCTTCCCACTCTGTGAAACTTTCTTCTGGGAAAGAATTCAACCAAAGCTTAGCATTGCCTCCCAATGAGAAAGGAAACAAGCTAAGTTTGATAGCTTCGTCTGGCACTCCATTAATCTTTACTGTGTTGCAAATCTCATTGAAGGTAGTGAGGTGCTCATATGGGCTTTCATGAGATAACCCATTGAATTGGTTGCTTTTCACCAGTTGAATCAGTGCTGGTTTAACCTCCATATTAGCTGCATTGACTCTAGGTTTAGCTATACTGTTAAAGTGCTGAGGTCCAGCTATATTGGTGTAGTCAGCAAGAGTTCTTCTGACATTGTTGTTCTCCATATTTTCTGTGCTATGAACAGAACCTTGTGGTGATGATTGTAAGAGAGTTTCTGGAGAAGGGAAAAGTTCTCTAGATGTTCAGATTCTTCTCCTCCGTCTGCTCTCGTCTAGACCTTCAAGAAGAGGTTCTGTTGTTTTCTTGCTCCTTGTTCTAATTGCTTCCTGCATACACAAGAAAAAAAACCCTAGAAAATATTTGTTAGCACAAAAAGATAAAGGAGAAGATATAGATTCAGAAAATAAAATAAAATAAAATAAAATCAAATCAAATCAAATAAAAACCGAAAAAATAAAAACAGAAATTCAAAATTAAAGTCAAAGTTAATCAATAATCACACAAATTAACTAGTTCAACCACGAGTCCCCGGCAACGGCGCCAAAAACTTGATGGACAAATTTATGATCACCAAAATATGATGTCACAAACTTGTTGAACAATCGGCAAGTATGACTGAATCGTTTCAAGTAATAAACTCGGTAAGACCAAGTATCATTCTCCCAAAGGACTCACGGCCTAGTTTAGTTATGTGATTTGTTGATTAGCTAAGACTTATGGACGAAATAATTGGATTGTATTACGAAAAAGACGAAAATAAACATGTATGCATGAGGTTTTGATCAATGGCAAAAGCAAAAGACAAGCACTTTCAATGAAATATATATATGAATATGTTGTTAGGGGTCAATTTCATCTTATCCACTCTCATATATTTTAGGAATTCGACATTCAAGTCATCATTGTTAATGCCACTCTCTAAATTACCTTGTCAAGAAGGCCTATCCCCAATTACGAGTTCATACAATTCCTAGCATTCCTAGTAATTAGTTCTTTTAGCACAGGAGCTTAACGACAACCAATATAATATTGGGAGAGATTCCCCGGATCTAGACTTCCCCGTACGTTCCCGTATCGACAAAATCAATAATCATGCATTGAATGAGTTAAACAAAGCAAGCCTTGAGCAAAGAGGAAAAACCCTAACTAATGATGAAAGAAAGCATAAGTCTTAGATTAAGATGCAAGCAGAAATTCCATATATGAGAGCTTCAAAAGATTACATTGATTCCCCAACAAACATACAAGGTTTAGTTCACCATATTCATGGTGAACCTAGATGAACAATAATGAAAGAATGAAAGAATGAAAGATAAAACCCTAGAAAGGTGAAGAGGTAGCCTGAGCATCCAAGATCCTCCTTCAAAGGGGTGGAAGATAGAGTGTTTGCTTCATTTTTGCCAAAGATACAAACCCTAGGACGTCCTAAAGCTTATATACTATTCTAAAATTACAGAAAATCTAGGCCCAAGCCCATAAGTGTGCCGCTCAGCGGTAAAGTACCGCTCAGCGATGAGTGCGTGAGTCGTTTCTTCCCCTCAGCGGCCATTTTGCCCCTCAGCGGACCTCCCGTAAGCTCCTGAGTGCCGCTCAGCGGTAAAATGCCGCTGAGCGGTAACTTCGGCTTCTCCTTTTGCACTTTTTGATGTCTTTTCTGATTCCATCTCTCTCCTTCTTCACTTCTTTTACTAAATTCACCTTAAAACCTACACAAAAACACTGAAATCAAGCATAAACCTGTCCAGCTCTCTTATTTATGAAAATATGAATAAAAGCATGATTTCAAGCTAGTTTCTAAGTATAAAGGTTGCTTTTAGTATCAATTTTAAGCATGAAAATAACAGTTTTTCAACTGTTATCAACCTTCATCTGTAACATTAAATAGAACAAACATTGATTAATGAACATACTAAACTAAGAATCACAATTAGTTTAATGAATTGTTCACCTGAAAAGGCTCCCAGAATGGCTTTTTGTCATCATCAGGTATTGCTCCCTAAGTAGGCCATGGACTTAAAAATTGTTGCTTAATTGAACGTGTGATGGCCTGGGAAGCAACCCTGGATGGAATAAACCTACATAATAAAATTCATTTGAATTAATGCAATCTTTAAACATCAAAATGGTTAAACAAGGGATTAAAATCTTCCCCTTTACCATACGGCTCAATCCATGGTCGATCATGGAGGGCCGGGTCAACACCTTCACCAGCACCAGTTGAATTTGAATCAGTAGATGGTGTGACAGTCTCAGAAGGTGGTATACAAGATGAGGAAGGTATAGAAGTAGGGTCAGGGGGAGGAGTGGGGGTTATAATCACAGGAGGAGGAAGAGGGTCTGCTGTAGGGGGTAGGAGAAGGGTGTGTTGCAGGGGTAGGAGAAGGGTGTACTGCAGGGGTAGGATAAGGGTGTAATGCAGAGGTAGGAGTAGGGTCTACTGCAGGGGTAGGAAGATGTATTGTAGGGATAGGAGGAGGCCCCACAAATGATGGACTGGGGGCAACAGTGGTAGGTAGTTTAGCAGGCACCCTAAGTACATACTTTGGTGCCTGTCGTTGCCTCTTTTTAGGCCTTGCTACCCCCTTTCCTTTATCAGGACGTTCTGAACCTTGTCCTATCATTACTTCATTGAAATGGTTACAAATAAAGCGAAACAATAGAAATGAATAAGGAAGGATCAATTAAAATTAAAGTGAATGTAAAATAATTGCATACAACTTATAAGATGGTATGTTAGATAACTCTATTGAAATGATAATTCAATTTGCTACAATAGATGTCCAACATTCAATCGTCGTCATCATGATCTTCATCTTCATCTTCTTCTTCTTCATCATCGTCATTATCATCACCATCTTCTTTTTCATCATCATCATCATCATCATCATCATCATCATCATCATCATCTTCTTCTTCTTCTTCTTCTTCTTCTTCTTCTTCTTCTTCTTCTTCTTCTTCTTCTTCCTCATCACCTTGTATTGCTGCTTCTAATTCATCTCCATCACCATCAGGGTCGACCAATGCGGTTATACGTTCAACTTCAATAATTTCTTGTGGTTGTGACATTTGGTCAAGTTGGTAGGCAACATCTTCCTCAACCTCATTTGAGTCAATGCGACCTTTAGGCTTTGTTTGTATTGCTACGGCCCAACCACGCTTGTCAATATTGCGGAATGGTGGATATGGCACATAATAAACATGTCTGACATTAGTTGGTAGAATGAAAGGATCAAACGGTCCATATATTAATCTCTGGTTGAGTTCGACAATATTAAAGCGTGGATCCACTCTAGGACCAGCTCTAGAAGGATCAAACCATTCACAATAAAAAAGTACTACTTGATGGACAAATTTGTAAGCACCAAAATATGATGTCACAAACTTGTTTCACAATCGGCAAGTATGACCGAATCGTTCAAGTAATAAAACTTGGTAAGACCAAGTATCGTTCTTCCCAAAGGACTCACGGCCTAGTTTAGTTATGTGATTTCTTGATTAGCTAAGACTTAAGAAAACAATAATTGAAATTTTAATATGCAAGACGAAAATAAACATGTATGCATGAATTGATCAATGGCAAAGACAAAAGATAAACACTTTCAATGGAATATATGAATGAATATGTTGTTGGGGGTCAATTTCATCTCATCCACTCTCATATATTTTAGGAATTCATCATTCAAATCATCATTGTTAATGCCACTCACTAATGTACCATTCTAGATGGCTTCTCCCTAATCAAATAGTTCATACAATTCCTAGCATTCCTAATGATTAGTTCATTACCGCAGGAGCTTAAGGCAACCAATATAATATTGTCAGTAAAATATTGGGAGAAATTCCCCGGATCTAGATTTCCCCGTACGTGTCCGTATCAACAAAACCAATAATCATGCATTAGAATGAGTTAAACAATGCAAGCATTGAGCAAAGAGGAAAAACCCTAACTAATGATGAAAAGAAAGCATATGTCTTAATTCAAAGATGTATTCAACAAATCCATATATGAGAGCTTCAAGAGATTACATTGATTCCCCAACAAACATACAAGGTTTAGTTCACCATATTCATGGTGAACCTAGATGAATAACAATGAAAGTATGAAAGAATAAACCCAATAAAGGTGAAGAGGTAGCCTGAGCATCCAAGATCCTCCTTCAAAGGGGTGAAAGAGAGAGTGTTTGCCTCGTTTCTGCCAAAGATGTCTAACTAAAGGACGTGCAAGCCCTTATATACTAATCTAGAGTTACAAAAGATTACAAAAGCCCAAGCCCAAAAAGTGCCGCTCAGCGCCATTTACCGCTCAGCGGTGGTTACGCGTCTTCTTTCTTCCCCTCAGCGGCCATTTGCCCCTCAGCGGTTCCAACGCCACCTCTTGAGTGCCGCTCAGCGGTAGTTTGCCGCTGAGCGGTGCCTTCGACTTCTCCTTTTTGCACTCTTTCTTGTCTTTTCTAATGTCCTCTCTCTTATTCTTCACTTCTTTCACCAAATTCACCTCAAAACCTGCACAAAAACACTCAAATCAAGCATAAACCTGTCCAGCTCTCTTATTTCTGAAAATATAAACAAAATGCATGATTTCAAGCTAGTTTCTAAGTCTAAAGGTTGTTTTTAGTATCACTTTTAAGCATGAAAATAACAGTTTTTCAACTGTTATCACAACCCCAAACTTAGAACTTTGCTTGTCCTCAAGCAAACAAAATGTAACTCCATCTCCAACCAATTCATATGATGGTTCACTCATTCAAAATCCTCTTTTCAAGATAAGTAATACTTTCACTCAAACTTAAGACCAAGAGTTCAATCAAGATGTGCACATGCTTTAGTGTTCACAAAGTCATTTAAATTCCAACAAATGCTATTTTTCATGAATGATCAATCAATTAAGCATGGATGTTCATGTGCTTATGGAATATTTCCTCACTAGGTAAAGTGTTTCACTCAACACACAAGTGTATAAGAGGTAAAGTGTTTCACTCATTCACTCCACTATCACAATGTCACATGAATCAACTTTGCCTTTCATTTAACCATAATCAAATACATTCACAAGCATGCATCATCACAAGGACTTTTCAATGGCTTATAATGTGGCTGGGCTAACAAGAAAATTGGTTTTTCTGGATCACAAAATCCTTGAGTTAAGAGAATCATAACAACACAATCTTCTTATTCATTCCCAACTTTCTTTTGCCTTTGCTTTTGCATTTGCATTGAGCTTTGCTTCTTTTTCTTTTCTTTTCTTTGCATATTCTTACTTTTTAGCTGTTAGCTCAATGCTTTTTCCTTTTCATATTTCCCCAATAACCCCAAACTTGAACATTTAACAATACCACACAAGATCTTCTACTTAACTCAAGGTAAAGATTTTCAATCAAGGGTGTTCAGTGTATATTTAAGGCTAAGGGTTCAAAGGATAGAACACAACATGTTCTCTTTTAGAAGGCTAACTTTATGAATTTGGCCAATAAAAAGGGTTTCAACAACACGGCCTTTGATCATATGATGCAAAACAAGCAATTGATTCAATCATAGAAAACCTGGGCAAAGTCATTCATGCTTTCAAAGTAATAGCATTCAACAATAACAACTCTGGAGCTCAAAACCTCACATATAAGCTCATTCACATTTGACATGCACATCCTGCTTAATTTCACAATCACAATCATGATATTATGCATTTGTTCACAAAGCTTGTGAATCACCTGTATAAGCATTTTAATGTGCACATCATCTCAACATCAATCAATCAATAAGCATCATCAAGCATTACTTATCAAACAATCACAGTTAATAGCAAACCATCATAACAAACCAGGTGTTCAATAGAGTACATCAAACCCTAATCTAAAAACAAAAACAAATAAGTTCAGAAAACTTAAACCACAAAAGCATAATCATATGATAGCATTCATCAGTAAATGCTATCTCAGCTCCTCATCAGTCCGAGCTCTCTGTATCTTCCTCTTCCTCTTCATCATCATCTTCATCAAATGCATCCTCCTCCTCAGCTTCATCTTCATCCATGTCTCGGGCTGAAGCTTCAGCTGCTTCAGCTCCTCCATGCCATGGTTCTTCTGGCCAAGCTACCACATTATGGAATTCATCCATAGTCCACCTGTGTGCTAGAGGGGTATCATACATCCCCACTATCATCTCAGCCGTGGCCACCTGCCCTCTGTGGATGGACTGCAACTGAGCACCTATAAGAGACATATACATGTCCCTCATCTGGAATGGTTCTGCCTCATGAGTATCAGCAGAAGTCCTGCTCTGTGCTGGCCTTCTCTCTCTACGAGCCTGGCGTGGTGGCACTGGCTGGGCTGCCTCCTCACCTCCACAGTACTGTCTGTAATAGGCCTCATCTATAGCTTTTCTTGGCCTCTCAAATGGTGGAACAGAAGTGTCCACCCCAGCTAGCTTGCAAAGGTGAGTGATCAAAGAAGGATGTCCCAGTGGTGCTTTGTTGTTTGAGGTGTTAGCACACACACTAATCTCATCAGCTATCACCTGCCCAATATTAACATTCAAGTTTCTGATAGCACAGTAGATGAAGAGTGTCCTACTGAGAGTAATATCTGACACATGTGAACATGGCTGAATGTTGGCATGAGAAAATGCCATCCAATACTTTGCAAGAGGAGTCAAATCTGTCCTCCTAATATTAACCACTGAGCCAGATCTATTCCTTTGGAAGTGTCCTCCAGGTATGCACAATACTCTCTCAACATCCTCAAAGTCAGCACCTTCCTCCATGCTAAGAGCAAACTGGCATTGCTCACCAGCCCACACAGTATCCAGAAAGTTATTGATGGAGTCAGGATCATACCTGATAGCATGGCCTCTAACATAGCCCAAATAATTCTCAGCTGGATAATCACCAATCTTCTTTGCATTGGTGTAGAATTCTTTCACCACAGCTATGTTGGCAGGTGATGGATAAGTGGCTAGCTTCCCCCAATCATTCCCTAACACTTGCTCTCCAAATTGAGGAGCAAAGTTAGGTATCATTCCAACCTTTCTCTCCATTAGAAGTCTCCTGTCCTGAACCACCCTAAAGTGCTTCTCATGTTTCCTAGAGAGGAACCTGCCATTATGGGGCTGCTCTGGTTCCTTTTCCTTTCTCTTGGTTGCCATGGTTTTCAATCTTTTTCTTGATGAGGATGCCATTCCTACATTCAAAACACAAGCAAAACCAAAGAACATGATGTTAATCATTAGTAAAACATAGAACATAACTCCTGTCGAAGCTAAACCACCGCTGAGGGCCAGAATTTCCCCTCAGCGCCACCAGCGCCACATTCCAACACGCAAAAATCAGAAAAAACCAAATCTGGCAGAGTGCCGCTCAGCGGTAATTTACCCCTCAGCGGTAACTCTGCAGATTTTTGAAAAATCAGTTTCAAAGCTTCCCTAACTCCACCCAAATGCAATTTTCAGTTTTCCAGTTCATAATCATGCAGTTTAATCGGTTCAAAAATCAAATATATCATCAAATCATGCATAGAAATCAAAAACCCCTAAATATTCATGCTTTGACAATCACATTCAAATTCAAGAACCCTAGAATGAACAAAATGCATTTTACTTACTTGGGTGGAGATACTAGATGCAATGAGAATGCCTTCAAACTAGAATGCTCTCTTCCAACCCCAAACTTTGATGGCACACTAGTAAAAAAGTGAATAGAAGAGAGATTTTCTTAAGAGGGAAGAGTGAAAAGATGTGGAAAACCTAGGAGAAGGTGTGTGGAAGTGTTTGTGCAGAGAGAAGTCTGGAAATAAACCCTAAAACGCAGCTTGGGGTATAAAAATACCCTAATGGGCTCGGGTCCCGCTAAGGGGAACTAAAGCCCAGTCTGCGAGAGTACCGCTCAGCGGTAAAATACCGCTCAGCGGCACTTTCGTGATGTGCTCCTCTCCTTCTTTTCTTGACCTACGTGCCTTCCCTACATGTCCCTCATAGGTTCCCTGCAATTCAATGTTAAACATGCTTATGCAAACCCTAACTAAAATAAACAAACAAAAACAATCAATCAACTGGGTTGCCTCCCAGGTAGCGCTTGTTTAACGTCACGAGCCTGACCCAAATTCCACCAACACCCATCAGTAGGTGTTTCCAACTTACCAGCACCCATCAGTAGGTGCAAAATTTTCTCACCAACACCCATCAGTAGGTGTTACAAACTTAGTATCCTTCAGTAGATACTTAACCACCTAGCATCCTTCAGTAGATGCTAAATCCAACAAAATAATTACAGAATAATATTCACAAATTATAAATTACAAAACCAAATCAAAAGTTTGTAAATCCACTGGGTTGCCTCCCAGCAAGCGCTTCTTTAACGTCACTAGCTTGACCCTGTTAAAGCTCACATTCCATCTTCTTTATAATTGATGTAGTCCTTCCACCAACCTTTCAACTGCTTCCTTTGGACTGTTTTGGACTCTCTAGAATATGGAGACTCTATCTCTATCATCTCCTTCTCTTTAAAGCCTTTAATGACCCACAACTTGTTCTTGAGTCTTACAGGTGTGCCAAGTTGGAGTCTTAATTTTTTCCAGTCTCTAGGAACTTCTTCTCCTTTTCCAATCTCTTCTACCTTGGGTGCCTGAAAATACAAACAATAGTTATCAAAAACCTTAAGATTTTTATTTTTACCTCTAGTTATGGGTGCATCTCGAAATGCAGCTTTATAACTGGCTTCTTCCTCCTTTGCTTGTATCTCATCTTTGAACACATCCACCACCACTCTCTCCTCTCTGTCTTGGAGAACCACTATACCTTCATTCACATCAATGATAGCCCTAGCCGTTTTCATAAACGGCCTTCCAAGTATGATAGGTATCTTCTCGGTCTCCATCTTCATCACCACAAAGTCTGCCAAGAACTGAAGTTTGCCAACACAAACTATAATGTCCTCTACAATTCCACTTGACTCCTTTGAAGATCCATCGGCCATTACTATTCTAACCTTTGCAGGTTTCATTTTAACCTTGCCAATTTGCTCCAGTAAAGAATAAGGCATCAAGTTAACACTTGAACCTAAATCAAGGAGAGCTTTCTTTACCTTTTTCTTCCCTATAGTACAAGGGATAGAAAAGCTGCCTGGATCAGATGCTTTAGGAGGGAATGGCTCTTTTTTAACAGCTATACACTTCTTTGCTTCCTCATCTCTACGTCTTTTCTTTGTAGAGATGTTCTCATCAGATTTTGTGTAAACTGTGATTTTCTGTAGAATCTGCTCCCAAGGTGCTTCATTATCCAACATATTAAATAATTCTGTGAAATCCATTGGTTTCTCCTGATTTGTTAGAAAAGGAAAAGTGTCCTTTCTTTCTTCTTCTCTTCTCTCTTCTGTTTCATCTTCTTCCAACTCAATGATCTCTTCATTTACACTCTTGACCACTTTGCACTCTTCTCTGGGGTTAACCTCAGTATTAGCCCCAAAGTTTCTGTTGGGTCTTTCTTCCAATTGCTTGGTGATCTGACCCATCTGAATCTCCAGATTCTTTATAGCAGCTTCAGTGCTCTTTTGAGAAGATTCAGTTTTCTGGATGAATTGCTGAAGAGTTTCTTCCAACTTTGTTGATCTGTCATTAAGCATAGATAATTGTTGCCACAAAGTTGGTTGCTGCTGCTGCTTATTAAACTGATTAGCCTGCCCAGTTTGTCCTTGGCCAATGCTTGGATGTGGTTTCCAACCCTGATTATAATTCCCTTGACGGTATGGAAACTGATTAGCCATGAAGTTAACATCCTCCAAGGCCTCCACTGGAAAAGCACACTGGCCATTTATGTGATCACCTCCACATAGTTCGCACAACTGGGTTTGTACCTGTGCAGCAGATTTTAACTCTTTAGGTAGTGAAGCAAGAGTTTTGGTCAGAGTTTCCAGCTGTTGAGTTAGAATCTTATTCTGTGCTAGCAGAGCATCATGGGTTTGTAATTGAAGAACCCCTTTCTGTTGCATAAGGGCGCCTCTTTCATTGTGAAGCTCATTATCACTTGTAGCCATATTTTCAATAATTTCAGTTGCTTCCTCTGGAGTCTTCCATTTGATATTGCCTCCAGCTGAGGCATCCAACATCATCTTGGTTTGTGAACCAAGCCCTCCAAGGAAAGTTAGGACTACTTCTTGATCTTCAAAGCCATGCGTAGGAGTTTTACGTAACAAGCTTTTATACCTGTCCCATGCATGTCCCAGTGATTCCTCCATGCCCTGCTTGAATGAAGATATCTCTTGCTTTCCTTTAGTCACTTTAGATTGTGGGAAGTATTTGCTTAGAAACTTTGTAACCACTGCTTCCCACTCCGTGAAACTTTCTTCTGGAAAAGAGTTCAACCAAAGCTTAGCATTGCCCCCCAATGAGAAAGGAAACAAGCTAAGTTTGATAGCTTCGTCTGGCACCCCATTGATCTTGACCGTGTTGCAGATCTCATTAAATGTTGTAAGGTGCTCATATGGGCTTTCATGTGATAACCCATTAAATTGATTACTCTTTACCAGTTGAATTAATGCTGGTTTGACCTCCATGTTGGCTGCATTGACTCTAGGTCGAGCTATGCTATTGAAGTGCTGAGGTCCAGCAAGATTAGTGTAATCTGCAAGAGTTCTTCTAGCATTATTATTGTTCTCCATACTCCCTGTGCTGTGAACAGAACCTTGTGGTGATGAGTGTAGGAGAGTTTCAGGAGAAGGGAAAAGTTCTCTGGACGTTCTGATTCTTCTCCTCCTTCTACTCTCGTCTAGCCCTTCAAGTAGTGGTTCTGTTGTTTTCTTACTTCTAGTTCGAATTGCCTTCTGCATGCACAAGAAAACAAAACCCTAGAAAAGATTTGTTAGCACAAAAAGATATAGAAGAAACTAAAGATTAAAAAGATATAAGAAGATAAAAGATTTAGAAGATAGAATCAAATAAAATATAATAAAACCTAATCTAAAAAATAAAATCTAATCTAAAAGATAAAATAAAATAAAATCTAACCTAACCTAAAAGATAGAATAAGAATAAAATAAAATCTAATCTAAAAAGATAAAAATAAAATCTAATAAAATCTAACCTAAAAATAAAAACAGAAAACAGAAAAACAGAAAACAGAAAAATAAAATAAAAAATTTCGAAAATAAAATAAAATCTAATCTAAAAAGATAAAAATAAAATCTAACTTAAAAGATAAAAATAAAATCTAATAAAATCTAACCTAAAAATAAAAACAGAAAACAGAAAAACAGAAAACAGAAAAATAAAATAAAATAAAAATTCGAAAATAAAATCTAATCTAAAAAAAAATAAAAATAAAATCTAACCTAAAAGATAAAAATCAAATCTAAAAAAAATTAAAATCTAATAAAAACAGAAAAAAATAAAAACAGAAATTCAAAATTAAAGTCAAAGGTAATCAATAATCACACAAATTAACCAGTTAAACCACGAATCCCCGGCAACGGCGCCAAAAACTTGATGGACAAATTTGTAAGCACCAAAATATGATGTCACAAACTTGTTTCACAATCGGCAAGTATGACCGAATCGTTCAAGTAATAAAACTTGGTAAGACCAAGTATCGTTCTTCCCAAAGGACTCACGGCCTAGTTTAGTTATGTGATTTCTTGATTAGCTAAGACTTAAGAAAACAATAATTGAAATTTTAATATGCAAGACGAAAATAAACATGTATGCATGAATTGATCAATGGCAAAGACAAAAGATAAACACTTTTCAGCGCCATTTACCGCTCAGCGGTGGTTACGCGTCTTCTTTCTTCCCCTCAGCGGCCATTTGCCCCTCAGCGGTTCCAACGCCACCTCTTGAGTGCCGCTCAGCGGTAGTTTGCCGCTGAGCGGTGCCTTCGACTTCTCCTTTTTGCACTCTTTCTTGTCTTTTCTAATGTCCTCTCTCTTATTCTTCACTTCTTTCACCAAATTCACCTCAAAACCTGCACAAAAACACTCAAATCAAGCATAAACCTGTCCAGCTCTCTTATTTCTGAAAATATAAACAAAATGCATGATTTCAAGCTAGTTTCTAAGTCTAAAGGTTGTTTTTAGTATCACTTTTAAGCATGAAAATAACAGTTTTTCAACTGTTATCACTACTCTGTTTCAGGAAGTAGAGTTGTTGTACTCTAGCTCATATATTTTATGAATGATGCCGTAGAAATCATCATAACAACCCTCTATTAGGCCCTTGACGTACACACCACAATTTGATGTTTTCTTTCCTTTAGACTATTCATATGTATGGAATTTGTAACCATTGGTGAAGTAAGTGTGCCATTCTTTGACACATTTTATTGGCCAATTGGAGACATGTCTTAACTCTTGAACCGTGGGAGTTAATGCCTGATTAAAAACGTACAAAGATACTAAAAAAAATTTAAAAGCAAGAGTCAAATTAACGTTGCTCTAAACATAGGAAAAAGTACGGACCTGATTTCTGAACCAATGGGGAAACTCTGAGTGTATTCTAGTATAAGCATTGCCTTCTACGACTTGCTCAGCCACAAGAAATGAGCTACTACAAATGAAATGAATTAGTGTATAACAATTGTACCATTGGAAAGATAAGAGATGGATAATGACATACTCAAGGTATGACTTAACTTCACTGCAATTGATTAAGACATGGACATGAGCAGAGTTGAATTCAGCATCAGTTAACCAATGAGTGAATTCTTTCCCTATGTGACGGCCTGATTGTCGAAAAACTGAAAATGCACCTTAACATGGTTCAACTTGCCATTGCATTTCATTTCTGACATGAGTAGGGGACAACATGAAGTTTTTGAAATAACGTGAGCAAAAATATGTTGTCTCTCTGTGCAAGTAAGTTGCACAAATTGAGCCTTCTACTCTAGCTTTATTTTTAACTGAACGTTTGGATTCTCCCATGAACCTTTCAAATGGATACATCCACCAGTATTGCACAGGTCCCCTAAGCCAAGCTTCATATGCAAGATGAATTGGAATATGCTCCATTAAATCTAAGAATGCAGGAGGGAATATTCTTTCTAATTTGTAGAGAATAATTGGGATATTTTCTTCCATCTTTCTAAGGGAATTTTCCTTTAGTGTCGTGCAACACAAATCTTTAAAGAAGTTACTGATTTCTATCAGTGGATTTAACACGTGCATTGGCAAACAACTAAACGCAAGAGGGATGAAAATCTCCAAGAATACATGACAATCATGACTCTTCAACCCTTGAATAGTATCGTTCTGAATATTGGCACATCTGGAAGAGTTAGAAGCATATCCATCTGGCATTCTAAGCTCCTTGATCCATCCACACACTATTCTTGCCTTGTCTTTTGACATGGTGTAATTTGCTTTTGGTTTAAATAATCGGTCATTACCTTGCGCCTTCAACTCTAAGTCTTTTCGTCCACAATACAAAGGTAAATCTTTTCTTGCTTTGTCATTATCTTTTGTCTTACCAATAACATTCATAATATGCGTTTTGTTGTATTAGAGAGGAAATGCAGAAGAAGGAATCCTTGTACTGGTAGTTATTAAAAAAATATGAGAAAGACATAAAATATAGAGGGGTTTAGTGAAGAAAAGAGGAATGAAGTTCCTGCATGTTTTATTTTAGGTATGCATGGTGTGAAAGAAGTAAGAGGATTTGAGTTAGAAAGACAAAGAGTAGGGTTGGAGTTATAAAGATAAGAGGATCTGTGAAATTACACTTTCTTGAGTCAATTTTATCACTGTTCCAGCATTTGATGCTATTAAATTTTTTTTGGTGGTGAGTTCAAGTGTTTTAATACATATATCAACTGTGACAGACTTCCTCTCCCAAGCTCGAGAATTGAGTCATTCCTTCATAATGACCAAGGGATTATACCTAAGAGGCAAAAGGAGAGAGAACACATTTCCCTCTCCGTCAATTTAATCCAACAACTTGAGATGTTAAGGAAAAAGATTGAGGTCAAAGAAGCTGAGAATGTTTATCTGAATGAGTCTATTGAGAGGATCGATAAAGAGTTGCAGCAGATAAAAGGTGCAAATTGTCATTTAAGTCATCAAGTTTAAAATTCAGAGAATCTTCTCGAGAAGGACTTAGAGCTTCTAGAAATGATAAAAAGGTTGAGGGTTGCAGAGACATTAAATGAAGAGTTTTGCAGATATATTGAGAAGCTGAAGATGGATCAAGAAGAATGATGATTGACCACATTAAACCTTGAGAAGCAGATTCTTGATCTATCACAAAAATATCATGAACAAGAAAAAAGAAATTGAACACCTTAATGAAGAAAATAGAAGTAGGTTAGGAGTGATAGATTAGTTGGACGTTATAGATTTGCTTTGTCTAAGAATAATACGTATATTACCTTCTTACATCATGAATTGGTGTAGTGAAACTGGCTATACTTAAATGTTAAAAGGATGGGTTGTTGTTATACCTTGTTTACATTCGTGTGTTGCCTTCACTATGTCTACATGACAATTTGAACCAGTTTTGGTAGGTTTAAGTCTTTTAGAAGAGGTTATAGGGTCCAGTTTGATACATAACTGAGTCGGGGATGAATTGAATTGATTTTATGAAGTGAAAAGTGTTTTCATTTAATGACAACTCTGTTGACAAAATCTAGTTGATGTGGTGCTTAAATGATGAAAAAACCTTTAAAACATTCTTTAGAAACATGTTGACAAAACTTATATGATGGAAGCAGCTCCATGACGTGTAGAAGGATGCTTCAAGACGCAGAGAATGGCAACGGATGGAAGATGACAGAGGATGTCCGAATGCACTCAAGGTGTTTGTGAAATTGTCTGGTGGTGTTTGGATGAGTGTTTTGGTAGATTTCTAACTCAGTAGGCTTTCCAAAGGGGAAAGAAGCTAGAGGAGGTGCTAGATAACAAAGCACAGAGGTGAACTTGAGAGTAATAGCTGGAAATTGGCAGCATTTCTTTACTTCAATTCAAGTTACATTTACAAGTGATGAAGCTCTCTATTTATAGAAGAAGGAGAGCTTCTAAAACATATTGTGCAAGTTATTTAAATGTGCACATGCTGTAAAACAGATATAGGAAGCTTGGGCAGCAAGCTATAAGTGCCAACTCAGCAAAGCAATTGAAGAAGATTGAGTTGTTGTCTTTGGTGTTGAACGTAATGCAAAGCCATGGGCACCAACCATCCATTTGTGCTTCTTTTGCTTTACTTACGTGGCAGCCCTTTTAAGTTGCATAGACATGGTTCCTCCCTTTTATTAATATTCTACAAAAGCAATGTAAAAGTATTTAGCAAAGAGAAAGAGAACTTAGTAAGTAATACTCCATAAGAGTAAGGTATTGAGTGCTCCCTCTTCCTCTTGGATTCTCTTGGACATGGCTCTTGTTAAAGGTCCTATGTGAAGCTTAGATGGTCCTCCATCAGTCCCTCCCTCTTGAAAAAGATCTGTCCTCAGATCTTGGGAATCCTGTTGGGCATCTCCTGTGAAAGGAATTAAATCACAAATGTTAAAAGTAGGACTGACGCCATAACTTTCAGGAAGGTCTAATTGATATGCATTATCATTTATTTTCTTGACCACTTTGAAAGGACCATCACCTCTTGGGCTTAATTTGGATTTACGTTGAGAAGGAAATCTTTCCTTTCTCAAGTGAAGCCAAACTAAGTCTCCCTCTTTAAAGATTACTTGTTTTCTCCCTTTGTTGTTGTAGTCAGAATATTTTTGAGTTTGTTTTTCAATATGGGTTTTAACCTTTTCATGTAACTTTTTGATAAACTCCGCTTTAGAAATACCTTCTTTATGAAGAAAAGAAGATGAATCTGGAAGAGGAAGTAAATCAAGCGGTGTGATAGGGTTAAAACCATAAACAACCTCAAAAGGAGAAAGTTTAGTAGTCTTGTGAACTACTCTATTATAAGCAAACTCTATATGAGGTAGATGATCATCCCAATTTTTAATATTGCCCTTTAACATTACCCTTAATAGAATTGATAGAGATCTATTTACTACTTCTGTTTTCCCATCAGTTTGTGGGTGACATGTAGTAGAAAATAGTAGTTTAGTTCCTAGCTTGGCCCAAAGTGTTTTCCAAAAGTAGCTAAGGAACTTAACATCTCTATCAGAAACTATAGTTTTGGGTAAGCCATGTAATTTGACTACTTCTTTGAAGAAAAGTCTTGCTATATAGCTAGCATCATCTACTTTGTGGCAAGGTATGAAATGAGCCATTTTACTAAATCTATCAACTACCACAAAGATTGAATCAAACCCCTTTTGAGTTCTTGGTAGACCTAGGACAAAATCCATACTAATGTCCTCCCAAGGGGTGCTAGCTATTGGAAGAGGAAGATAGAGTCCATGAGGCATGACCTTAGATTTAGCTTGTAAACAAGCTATGCAACTAGAACAATGCTTTTGGACATCTATTCTCATGTGTGGCCAATAAAATTTGCTTTTTAAAGTATGAAGAGTTTTATCAACTCCATGATGGCCCATGAGTCCTCCTCCATGACTTTCCTTGATAAGAAGCTTTCGAATGGATCCTTGGGGTATGCATAATTTTCCTTTATTAAAAAGATACCCCTCAGAAATATAGAATCCGTCGAATGGCTTCTTAAGACAAGATGCATATGTGGATGCAAATGTAGGATCAGTTTCATAAAGTTGCTTAATGTCATCAAAACCTAGTATTTGTGATCCTAAAGTAACTAACAATGCATGACGTCTAGAGAGAGCATCCGCAACAACATTAGTACTTCCCTTTTTATGTTTGATGACATATTGAAACTGCTCGAGATATTCTATCCACTTGGCATGTCTTTTGTTCAGCTTTCCTTGCCCTTTAATATACTTGAGAGATTCATGGTCAGTATTGATAATAAATTCTCTAGACACCAAGTAATGCTCCCAAGTTTGCAATGCTCGAATAAGGGCATATAGTTCTTTGTCATAGGTAGGATAATTCAATGTAGGTCCCCTGAGTTTTTCACTAAAATAAGCTATGGGGTGACCTTCTTGTATAAGGACAGCTCCTATTCCTACCCCAGATGCATCACATTCGACTTGAAAAGCTTTAGAAAAATCAGGTAAATGTAGAATGGGTGCATGTGTTAACTTATGCTTCAAGGTCTCAAAGGCTAGACTTTGCTTTTCATCCCATTTGAATGACACATCTTTCTTTAAAAGTTCATTGAGGGGAGCAGCAATAGTAGAGAAATTTTCTACAAATCGTCTATAGAAACCTGCTAGACCTAGAAAACTTCTTACTTCTCCCACTGTTTTCAAGACAGGCCACTCTTGGATAGCATTGATTTTGCTAGGATCAACATGTACACCTTCTTTCCCAACTTTGAATCCCAGAAAAATGACACTTTCTTGACAAAAGGTACATTTGTCAAAGTTGGCAAATAAGTGATGTTGTCTAAGTAAAATCAAAACTTTCCTCACATGGTGAAGATGTTCTTTAAGACCTTTGCTATAGATTAGAATGTCATCAAAGTAGACTACAACAAAGCTGCCGATGTATTCCTGAAGGACATGATTCATTAGTCGCATGAATGTACTAGGAGCATTGGTTAAGCCAAAAGGCATGACTAACCATTCATAGAGGCCAAATTTGGTCTTAAAAGCGGTTTTCCATTCATCTCCGTCTTTGATTCTTATTTGATGATATCCACTTTTAAGATCAATCTTGGTGAACATGTTTGCTCCATGTAACTCATCTAACATATCGTCCAACCGAGGAATAGGGTGCCTATACTTGACTGTAATGTTGTTGATAGCCCTACAATCTGTACACATTCGCCAAGAACCATCTTTCTTTGGGACTAACAACACTGGCACGGCACAAGGGCTAAGACTTTTTTGTATCCACCCTTTTTCCAATAAATCATGGACTTGCCTCTCTATCTCTTTGGTTTCTGTAGGGTTAGTCCTATAAGCTGGTCTATTGGGAAGACTAGCTCCAGGGATCAAATCAATCTGATGTTCAATTCCTCTAAGAGGTGGTAAACCACTTGGAACCTCTTTAGGAAATAAATCATCAAATTCTTTCAAAAGCTTTTGTAACCCTTTGGGAAGAGAATCAAGTGGATGATTTATGGAAACAAGTGCCTCTTTGCAATAGAGTAGAAAGTGAGGTTGTCCAAGAAAAAGATATTTAGATTGTTTTGTTGGGACAACTACATTGGTTGAGGCACTTTCTAACAAACTCAAATTCTTCTCTTTTGAAACTGTTTTATTTTTGAGCTTTTTCTCACCATCCAATTTTTTTTAAGTATTATTTGATCCTCTCGTACTTGTGATGGTGTAAGAGGGCTCAAGATAATCTTTTTGCCTTTGTGTTGGATGGTGATCTTGTTGGTGACCCCATCATGCAAAGCTTGTTTGTCATATTGCCAAGGTCGCCCAAGTAAGATGTGACCTGCTTCCATTGGAACAATATCACAAATGATTTGATCTTCATACTTGCCTATGGAAATTGGTACACTTACTTGTTCCTTAACAACTATTCCTTCATCCTCTTTTATCCATTGAAGTTTGTAAGGGTTAGGATGAGGAGTAGGAGTTAAGCCTAGCTTTTCCACCATTCTAAAGCTACAACAATTACAACAAGAACCACTATCCACAATCATAGAACAAGTTTTATCAAAAACTTTGCAGCGTGTGTGGAATAGGTTTTCGCGTTGAGATTGTTCTAACTCCACATGCTTTGCTTCAAGGAGTCTCCTAACCATAAGAAGATCTCCATCACAAGGTGGAGCTTCATGTTCCTCTTCAGATGATGACAACTCAGACGCACTGGAGGTTGATACCTCACTATGATTTTCATGCTCAAGGATATAGGTTGACTTTTTGAAGTGACACTCAGTTGAATAGTGTCCTCTAGCCCCACATTTAAAACATCTAGTCTCCCTACCCTTGGAATCTCTAGTTTGCTCTCTTGGAGACCGTTGTTCCTTTCCTTGAGAGTTCTCTTTTTCTTTTCTTAGCACTCTATCCTTGCTTTTGACCTTATCTTTCTCTCGTTCACGCTCTCTCTCTTTTGATTCTTCATATCTTGGAAAACTACCCTCCCTCTTAAAATCTTTCCTATATGAAGAGGAGGTAGCATAAGGTCTCTTTGTGGAAGCTTTTCTTCTATTTTGTTCTTCCACTCTCACACATAGCTGGACAAAGTCATTAAGATCTAAGTAAGGTAAGAGTTCTACCTTATCTCTAATCTCATAGTTCAATCCACTCTAGAATCTAGCTATGGTGAATCTCTCTTCCTCTTTAATCCCAGCTCTTAACATGAGTAATTCTAATTTCTGCCGATATTCCTCAACACTCATGTTTCTTTGTTGAAGTCTATGGAGCTTGTCCATGACTTCTCTAGCATAATATGCTGGTACATGCCTTCTGTGTAAGGCTGCTTTTAACTCATTCCAGTATTGGATGGTATAGTCGCCACTCATCTTTTGATCTCTTATGATTGATGTCCACCAATAAAGGGCTGCACCTTGAAAAGTCAAGGTAGCTAAGGTCACTCGCCTCCTATCATCTATGTGGTAGCACTCAAAAATCTGTTCAACCTTCATCTCCCACTCAAAGTATTCTTCTACATTGTCGCGTCCAAAGAAGGGTGGAAGGTCGAGTTTAGGTTCCACATGATGGTCTCTATGGTTATGATTACGCCTAGGAGGGCGTTGATAGTGATCATAAGGGTGATGACTATGGTGATCACTATGTTGGGAATGATCATCATGATCATGGTTTTGCCTATGAGAGTGATCCCCTTGTGAATGCCCTCTTTGAATGAGAGTAAGATTGGCGACCATTTGCCTTAGTTCATGTAACTCAGCCTTGGTTCTATTGAGCTCTTCTCTCAACTCTATGTTGTCCTGATCATGATTGGTGTTACCTTGAACACTAGAGTGACTCATGCTTGTGAAGTAGAGAAAGTGTTTTCACAAAATTTGAAAGCCTTGCACAAGTATGAATCAAAACTGTTGGAAAAGAGGATTTTCTTGTTTTTGGTGAATGACTTCTATAGAGATTCTAAAAGTGAAGAAACCGAATAGCTCCCAGGAAGGAGAGGTGAGTCACAATGGACAAGCTTAGAAACCTTGTCCTTCCTTAGCCAGAGTGTCTCCTGACGTTTCTTACCAAAGTTTCTAGATAGAAGTCTTTCAAAACCTTTTAGGAATGCAACGATGTTATGCCCCTAATAAACCAAACGAAGGTTTGTCTATATGGTAGCACACTTAGCTATCACGGAGACGTAGAACACAAATATTCAACAAGCAAAAGAAAGGAAGTATGAAATGAATGGAAAAAGAAAAAACGGCCCTAAGTGAAAGTGCAAATGACACTGGGAGCCACTTGACACACTTCCACACTAAGATGCGCAACTAGACTATTACAATGTTTAATGGAGTACTTGGAATTGCTTGATAAGCATTTTCCCAAGTAACTCAAGGTTCAAAAGCAAAGAAGAATTAACTACAAAGGTTCCGTGATAGAATGTCACTTATACAATGAAGTGTAAGACAATGTAAACAAAGCCAAGTGTGGCAGCAACAACTAAATAAAGGAGCTGAAATGTAACTTTAAAGTGGTGTTTTTCTGTTGCAAAGAAGTGCTGGACAGCCAATGGAAATTGCTCTTGAAATCCACTTGAAGCAATGTTAGCAAGACCTCCACTCCTTAAGATGCTACCCCTTTGATAAGGCCTAGCTGGATGTTAAAACTCCACCAAAATATGATGTTGCAGCAGACAAAAGTCACAAAACCCGTGAGTGATAAAAAAAAATGCTGCAGCAAAGTTTAATGCAGAAATAACGTGACAGCAATATATGGAAGCAAATAAAAGTGATTTCTAAACACTTTGGGGCTGGAAGAAAGGCTAGCACACAAAAGGAACTTAAGATAGGGTCTAGAACAGATTAGAAAAGCAAGAAGAACTCAAAACAAAGAGCAAATTCAAGTGCAGTGAAAGTGTTTGATGAAAATGCCAAACTGTTTGACAAAATGCCACTAAGAACAGTAGATTTTGGTGTTTTCTGGTTTTGGATTCATGAACACTGGATTGCAGGGGTTATTTGCTTTTTGATGCTTTGAATTCACTGGTATAATGATTCAAAAATGGTTGGAACAGAATCCCCTAGCTTTTGCCAATCCAAATTTCAAATGGAAACTTTTAAAGTATAGAAAACAACAAAGAAATGCATACTGCACCAAAAATGTGGCTGGAAAATTGGAACAGCAGTGTGCAAAACAAATGGCAGTGGATCAAAGGCTCCAATGATATGTCAAACAAGTTTATCTCATCAATTTTGATGTGTACAAACACTTAGACAACAAAGAATCACACTGCAGCAGCAAATCAGTAGTCCACTTCCAAACTTAAGCAATTTCAATGGTCTAAAAACTGATTTTGCACTTTTGGTGAAAACTGACCAAATGAACAGTAGGTACTAGTTTTAATTGACCAAATACACTTGCTGAACCATTGAAAATGCACAGGCAGTCACAAAATCTCAAAAACAGTGTATGAGTTGCCAAATTATGCAGAAAAAGTGACAAAACTGCACCAAAATTTAAAATGCAATAGAGTCAAAGCTGGATGGATCAACAATCATGCAAGAAAGGTCCTAAACAACTAGATCTAACTGTAGAGTATCAGCTAGAAGATTTAAAGTAACCTAAAACCACACAAAGACAGCAAGCACGGTGCAAAATCTGATAAAAAACTGTGACAGCATTGTTTAGTGAATTTTGAAACAACTCAACAACTCATTTTGCAAATATGTGATTGATTGGAGTTACTATCACTTGAAACATGCTTAAAATCATAAAAGAAACTTGTCTCAAGTTTTAGATACAACAAAACTGGCAGAAACAGTATGCACCAAATCAATGTAGAAATGAATTCTGATGCAGAATTTGAAACCAGATTTTATGAACTCAACCACACATTTTGCTTTTCTGAGTTGAATATGAGTTTGTACACTTGTAGCAATGCTTAACAACACCAAGGAAACTTGCACAAAGCTTTAGAAGCAAGAAATCTGGTCTGAAACAGATTAAAGTACAGATACCAGATTTGAAAAGATTGTGCAGAATTTTGTGAAAATTGACGCAAATGTTGGATGCTTTAGCTCATATAATCCAGGCTAGACATTGTCTCTTTGCCTTTGTGGATTGATTCATTGCTAAACGTGCATCTAATACACAGTTTGAAAATGAAAATTGAAAGCTAGAACAGAATCAAACATTTGAAACAGAAACAACACTGCACATAAGGCACATGACTGAGACAAAACTGGAAAAGATGAATAAAGCTGGATTTGAACTCAAACAAACAAAGTGCACCGATTAAAATGATGACGAAACACTAAGGAACAACTGAATGAACACAAATAGCAATCTCAAGTACGAATTAAGCCAAACAGAATTAAAAAAAAAATTGATAAAACAGTGACAGAGTTGACAGCACATGACAGAAACAAAAATGAAGAAAAGAGCAACTTAGCTCGTTGAAGCACAGCGTGGACGTGCTGGCTCTTGATACCAAATGATGGAAGCAGCTCCATGACGTGTAGAAGGATGCTTCAAGACGCAGAGAATGGCAACGGATGGAAGATGACAGAGGATGTCCGAATGCACTCAAGGTGTTTGTGAAATTGTCTGGTGGTGTTTGGATGAGTGTTTTGGTAGATTTCTAACTCAGTAGGCTTTCCAAAGGGGAAAGAAGCTAGAGGAGGTGCTAGATAACAAAGCACAGAGGTGAACTTGAGAGTAATAGCTGGAAATTGGCAGCATTTCTTTACTTCAATTCAAGTTACATTTACAAGTGATGAAGCTCTCTATTTATAGAAGAAGGAGAGCTTCTAAAACATATTGTGCAAGTTATTTAAATGTGCACATGCTGTAAAACAGATATAGGAAGCTTGGGCAGCAAGCTATAAGTGCCAACTCAGCAAAGCAATTGAAGAAGATTGAGTTGTTGTCTTTGGTGTTGAACGTAATGCAAAGCCATGGGCACCAACCATCCATTTGTGCTTCTTTTGCTTTACTTACGTGGCAGCCCTTTTAAGTTGCATAGACATGGTTCCTCCATTTTATTAATATTCTACAAAAGCAATGTAAAAGTATTTAGCAAAGAGAAAGAGAACTTAGTAAGTAATACTCCATAAGAGTAAGGTATTGAGTGCTCCCTCTTCCTCTTGGATTCTCTTGGACATGGCTCTTGTTAAAGGTCCTATGTGAAGCTTAGATGGTCCTCCATCATTATAGGTTAATACATTCTCTCATTTCCTTATAGGTTAATATCTTGCTACACAAAACTCATATCACCAAGGTTAATATCTTGCTACACAAAACTTATAGGATAATACATTCTCTCATGTTGACAAAAGTCATATCACCAAGGTTATACATTCTCTCATTTCCTTATAGGTTAATATCTTGCTACACAAGCACCTAAACACGGATTGAAAATGAATATTGAAAGCTAGAAAGATTCACACAGTTAACAACAGAAGCAAAAACACCAATCATAACAAATAATTATAATTCAACCTGAACAGTTAAGCATGATCAATTTCAACAATATTTTAGACCTAAAACACAATGCAAAGCTGGAATGGTAGGAAATTCACTATGGATGACATGCATTAACAAAAAATCATAGGTTGTAGACTTTTGTACTGAAGTTAGCACTTACAGCTGGCTGAAAGTTCCCTATTCAACCTAGATTCTGTTTCAGCTCCTCTTCCTAAAGATGCTACCTCAAATGAATAAGGTATCTAAGTTGGAAACTGCACCACAGATCTTAACATCAGCACAAACCAACAATATAAACACCAAATCAAATCTTAACACTACACCAATAAACAGTCAGGGAAACACCAATTTTCAAACAAAGAAATTGGCACTTATAATGACAAAAACTGATACAAGCAAGAAATAACAGTTATGAAACACGTAGGGACTCAAAAGGAACCTAAGAAATGTGCTAGAATACATTTCAAAATCAAAGAAAAAATAGAATCAAGGAAAAATGCAAAAACTGGTTATGACTAAATGTTCATGTAAAAATTGGCCTAGTATAATGACTAATTTGCAGATTTTCAATTCAATGCACAATTGGCTCATGAAAATTCATTCAAACAAGTTTAATTATGCTTATTACAACTGCTCAAGGTTAATTTGCACGAGTTTATGGCCTTTTACAGCCTAGACTTTGTTATGGGTGCAAAATTAGTGAGAACAAGAGTATGATTCGATTTCAAGTCCATGGAATCCAGGTTTGAGACCACTCTACAGTTCAGTAACAATGTAATAACTTTAAGTATTGAGCACCGATCAAACTAATGTATAGAATTTTTACTATGGAAGACATGAAGCAAGTAAATGCAAGAATGGGGAGTAGGAAGCGGAAAAGTGAAGGCAAACAACTTTAGGAACCAGTGTTATGAAAAGCATAATTATATAAGACAATTAGTAACCATTTTAAAAATTAAAAGAAATGTAATATTATTGATTTTTCCTATAATTTATTTATTCAATAGAAGGATTTTTCTTATCAATGATTGGTCCAAAAATGCAATTCACTAAAATCCAAATAAAGATGTTAAAGGGTCCATCCTACATGTAGTGAGCTACATACATACACAAAGCACAAGTTGGCCTTAATTGACAGCTAAACATTATTGAGGTTACTTGAACTATGGTTGAGTAATACATAGGTGCTAGGATCATGCACATTCAAGTAACTCGTAAAAGACAAGGTTCAAAGAGTAAAGGCATCAATGAAAATTGTATGCACTTGCACTACTTCTTACTTTTGTACTTAGAATATAAAAAAGGAAATAATTTAGCCAAAGGGAAAAGGAAAAGATTAACAATTCTTTGACTTTATTCCCGATTGTTAGTTATAATATGTGAGGTAAAATTAAGTTCATAAAGTATCAAAGTTGATGATGGAAAGATAAACCAAACTATATAATATGAGGTAAAATCCATATATCAACTGCAGCTTGTAAAATAGTCTAGTTTCTACTATACAAGCACATAGGTTTTGGCTACGCAGGTTGTTTTACATGCTGTTTTTGTTTTTGGCAGCTGAGTGTGAAACCCTCTATCTCACATTTAACTTCTTGCGTTGGAAAAAGTGAAAATGATAAAGGACAAAAAAATGGTAATTAAAAAAGATCAC